>NC_090266.1:191394684-191702809 GCF_040414725.1 Anabrus simplex
GATTAATGGCTGACAGATGAAGTGAATGATACTGGAGAGTGTTGCTGTAATTAAAGACGACAGGGAAAACAGAATTACCCGCTTTGTCCAGCAAAAATCTTGCACGGAGTGAGGGGGATTTTAACAACGGAACCCAGTAGTGAGAGACGGACGCGTTGCCGCCTGAGCCACGGAGCCTCACTTATTCTCAACATAATCATTTATAATAATAACGTTATTTGTTGAATTTCCCTTATAATTGTTAATAGACGAAAACATGTAGGGAGTTTCATAGTGCTTGTCACATTTAAAGAACTTCAAATACCGGGCGAGTTGGCCGTGCGGTTAGGGGCGCGCAGTTGTGAGCTTGCATCCGGGAGATAGTGGGTTCGAGCCCCAATGTCGGCAGCCCTACAGATGGTTTTCCGTGGTTTTATGGCGGCAATGGTATAGGAAGAGCCTAGGAATGGTAGCATTTTCCTGCTGTGAAAATGGGGGGAGCACGCACAACCATCTTCAGGGCTGCCGACAGTGTGTTTCGAACCAACTGTCTGCCGAATGAAGTGTAACCGTGTAGCCAACTCGTGCGGTAAGATGTCTCTTGTTGTGTTGTGTTTAAGGGGTGTTGAAATTGTCGTAAAGCTAAGCAAAGCTAAGCCATCCTACCTTAAAAGCCATGGAGGTCCCAGCAGGAATGGAAGGTAATATAACTGATTTTTAGAAACTTCAAAACTAAGCGGGTTCTGTTGGAGGTTCAGTGAATGCCAGGAGTATGTGTACGTCCAGAAGTCTCGTTTCTAAATTTCTCGACTTCCTGATGAGGAATCGAACCTTCGAACTTCTACGTGATTAAGCGTGTCACAATTACCTCGGCTTTTCGAATCATGGTGAGGGAAGGATTACAGTAAAAGTAAGTTTATGTAGGGGGATTGTTATTGGTCTTACATCGCACGGTGTCGCTGAGGTACCATAGTTTTGTCCCGGAGGTGTCAGTAAATGAATAAATGTACCATCACGTGGCTGCGGTACGTGAGCACCATCAAATACCGCCCGACTGCTCCAGATCGAACACACCAACTGGGCTCTGGAGACCAGAGCTCTAATACCTGAACCATTCAGAATGGCGAACATACTGAATCCTTGAACTTATGGATTCAATGTATGCCTACACCAAGGAAAGGAAAACTAGAATTATTAACTATGGGCAGCAATCAGGAGCTCAAATAAATGTACAAAGAGCAGCTTTTGTACTCTTTGGTGCCTGGCCTCCAAATCGACGGTGGATTCCAATAACCTCAAAGTTAAAATTCCTGGTGTAATTGTTTCGTATAGTTTTCAAGAGATGGTTGCAGATAACTCGAATAAACTGTTAACTGCAGTTAGAACAGCAATATACATCTTCCCTTAATGTCATCCGTAAAGTAAGAATCATCAACCCGCGCGATTAGGTTCGCGTAGCTGTGAGCTTGCCTTCAGGAGATGGTGGGTTTGAGTCCCACCATTGGCAGCCCTGAAGATAGATTTGTGTGGTTTCCCACATTCGCACCAAGAAAATGTGTCTTAATGAAGACCACGGCCGCTACCTTCCCAATCCTATCACGCTTCCGTCCTTGCGTTTCCGAAAACATTCGATGTGCTAGTGCCACATTAAACTACTAGCGAAAAAAAACTCAACACTTTCACACTCAGCAAGTGATGGTATCTAGTACGGATCCTTCCACCTCTTGAAAAAATGAAGCTTGTTATAGGATTTTATCTATGGAAAGGTAAACCGTACTGATCGAGGAGGATTAGGACTCGTAAATAGTGAAACGAAGCGGAACGTATTACTAGCTCGGAACATGATCAAATGCGAATCATCGCCAATCGATAGTTACGCAAAATAGGAGCTATGTGTATATAATTTCTAGGTAGTGCAAGAAAGCTGCCACCGATGCAGGAAAAATACCCTTCTCGGCGATGAACAGTGATATGTCCAATGTGCACAATAAATGGTTATAATTAGGTAGGAAACAAGCTCTATACTTCTTAGTCAATGAAACATTTTTAACGCGGGACAAGTTGCACAGACACAGAAGAGCAGATACGAATATATGTGAACCCTGTCAACAATCTGACGCACTATTCCATCGCAATAGGAGCAGCAGATTTATGGAGACAGTCTTTTTCCAAAATATACCGCATTTTACACACAAACACTAATGTAGTTTTACGGGATCGAATACTAAAAGTGGAATTTTCCTTTAGCCCCACTACCGTCAACAGCTCGATTCTGTGGATCATGGCAGCTATTGCACACTTAATTTTCAGCCATAGAAATCAGAAATCACAATTAATAGCTAGAAATTCTGCAGTATATATCCAAAAGGAGGGTTGGAAATTCATACAGAGCAAGAGACTACTAGTAGCCTTCGACAGACATCTTTATAAGTTTTGAAAGTCAAAATTTGTTTCTTTAAGTGATGCGTTTGAAGTGTTTGTTTATAGAATAAATTACTAATTCAGTTTCATCACTTGGACATTTTTACAGTTATATCGTCGAAACTACTACTACTGCTACTACTAAAATGTTTTCGTTCCTCCTCTGAAGGGGGAGGCGGGCCTCATAGACGGTGACGCCGTCTCTCAGGCCGGGAGATTTGTTACGGTGAAGGAAATGCTCGGAGAAAGTGAAGGGGTTTGCGGCCTTGGCCTATACTAGGAACTGTCCCGAAATTCGCCTTATTGCAGGAGAATGGAAAACCAAGGAAGACCATTCTCAGGACAGCCGAATGTTGGGGCCAGCCTTGAGGTCCTGTCCCGTCTCCCGAATGCAGAGGTGTAGAGCCAGGGTAGAGCCACGGCCACCCCTCCTCAGCTCGGTTTGCCGGTCAGAGTGCAGAGCTGTTGGACCACGGACCAGCCGTGGCCACTTATGGGCCGAGACCCACTCTGCATCTACCAACCGTATCGTCGACACCCGCTATAACGAACATATAAGTCAGATTATTACGTTGTACAAGCGGAGGGTAAATGTGAATGCATTTTTAATACTTTATAGTTCCTTAGGCACTGAATTCCAGGTAACGTGGGCAAACAAAACAAGTAAATTACTACTCATTTCTTAAAGAAAATTGAAAATTGATATCTCTCCCTAAAATTGTTATATTTAAAGAAGTATCTTTCTTATCTGTTGCAATTGCTAAGGAGGTATCACACCTCACCATTGTTTAAATACAACAAACACGACATCAAGAAATGGAGCTTCTTTTGTTTTGTATTTTAACATATTGTGCAGTGTACTGGACAACCTTATTATACGTACCATAATGTGTAAATAAACAATATTAAAAAGGGGGCTACCTAGAAGTGAGTTGGATGGAAAGAGGAGGAAGGGGAGTTGCCGCTTTTCTTACTGCTTACTTGATATTCATATTACGGTTTGATAAATTGAATTGTACGTTGTGAGTTCCTTATTACCCAAATCACTTATATTGAACCTGTGAAATATGTAATAACGATACGGTGGACTTAATAACCTATCATTGGACTACGAATAATATCGCAACCCAGCGCGTCAAGCCACGTAGAGTTGACAAGGAAATATCATCCAGCATTCTCAGGTTTTCTTTGGATACCGCAGGGTTCTCATTGGCGTGGTTTGAGTCAAAGAGTATTTCCCTCTAGTCTGCTGAAGCTGTCCTTGGTGCGGCACAAGGCAACGAAAATCAAAACCGCACGGCACGGTAACGTTTATAGAAGCACAATAATTATTATTACTGATCCGCGCCTTGTGAGGAGCTATAATGAATACGCTCGCCCTCCGATCACGCCGTTATTATGCTCGTGTTTAGTGCCACCACTGGCCACTTTATAACGTAGGGAACTCCTAGGATTTCGATATAGTTACTTGACTGGAGCTATGACTGTCGCTAGTCATGGCCCAGCTACGCTAAACGCAGCAACGGTGCAGATCGTACATTCGGTTGAATTGAATGCCGTGTGACTGCATGTAAGGCACTCTCCACGCTTGTATATCTGTACCGATATTTCCACTGTTGTGGTGTCTGGTGATTTTAAAATGTTATAAATAATAACCATGCCAGATAGATGTGCAGTGCCGGGGTGCGTAAGCAATTAATATATATCAGTAAAATTTGAAGGATACGCAAGATGTTTTCGATTGGCAAAGAATCCGCATCGTCGTAGTGAAGGGATTCGTGTCGGTAGATGCGGAGTGGGTCTCGTTCCACAGGTGGCCACGGCTGGACCGTTGTCCAATAGCTCAGCACTCTGACCGGCCAACTGAGCAGAGGAGGGGTGGCCGTGGCTCTACCGTGGCTCTACGCTCCGCATTCGGGAGAGGGACGGAGCTGGACCTCACGGTAAGCCCCAACCGTCGTCTGTCCTGAGAATGGTTTCCCGTGGTTTTCCATTCTCCTGCGCCAAAGCGAATGCCGAGACAGTTCCTAGTATAGGCCACGGCCGCCAAACCCCTCACATTTTCCAAGCAACTCCTCCACCGTAACAAATCTCCCGGCCTGCGAAACGGTGTCACCGTCTAAGAGGCTCGCCTCCTCGTTCAGGGGAGGAATGAAAATCTTTTAATAGTAGTAGTAGTAGTAGTATGGATTCGTTCGGTGCCACGCACGAACTGATCTAAACGAGCAGATCATTGGTGTGTATGGAACGTTTTCAAGACAGTGACATGAACTTCATTGAAAAATGTATCAATAAGAATGGAAAGACGTATTTCCATAAAGGTGATCGCCTCGTTTTGTGGGTTTAGAATAAACTGTGATTTTTAGCGTGCAAGTGCATTTGAACTCCGGTTTTTCCTAGATATTCTGCATTTTCTTTTTTCAAGTTGTTTTACGTCGCACCGACACAGATAGGTCTTATGGCGACGATGGGGGCGGGAAAGGACTAGGAGTGGAAAGGAACCGGCCGTGGCCTTAATTAAGATACAGCCCCTGCATTTGCCTGAGGTGAAAATGGGAAACCACGGAAAATCATATTCAGGGCTGCCCACAGTGGGGCTTGAACCCACTATCTCCCGAATAGTGGATACTATCCGCGCTTAAGCCACTGCACCTATAGAGCTCGGTGACATGTCTTCTAACTTGATAACCTTTAGAAATTCTTTACTTACAGGAGAAAGTCAGCTTTCGTCCCTCATAGAGTCTTATGATAGTTACGTTTTACCGGGTGATATCAACAACACAAGCTCTTTTTATCTCAAATTAATGCTTCCTACCCAAAGTTGAAAGTAATGTTGGAAGACACTGAAAATGTTGATGACAGTTGCCTAAAACGTTAGAAATTTTACGTAATCAATTTGTTCCCATATTTGTAAATCAACCGAAGGTTGGTTTGCCAACAATAATAAGTTCATATTGAATTTATAATCAGAGTGCGAAGTGCTATTACATCTTATGATTATGGGACATTTTCATTTCCGCGCCATGGATATTTGAGAAAACCCTCTACTTCTTTTCAAATAGGTCTTCCCTCCTTCTTTAGAAAAAGGGAATTCACATTTTCTTTGTTAAGTTGTTCAACTTTCTAGAAGTCACACTCCCTGGCTGAATGGACAGCATACTGGCCTTCCGACCAGGATTCGACACCCGGTAAATTTCTCTGACTCGACGACTGGGTGTTTGTGTTCGTCTCGCGTGCGTAAGTTCATTTCAGCACATCAATTCACAAATTCTAATATAGATAATGACATGAAAATTAAATTCTACAACCTGTTTTCCAGTCTGTGACCAGCTGAGGGATGGGATGAATGAAGCCCCCAACTTGCGGCGAGGATAGGAATTGTGCCGGCTGCCGAGGCCTGTCGCACTCCCCTGGGGCAATGATTAATGACTGACAGTTGAAATGAAATGATAGTGGAGAGTGTTGCTGGAATGAAAGATGACAGGGAAAACCGGAGCACCCGGAGAAAAATCTGTCCCGCCTCCGCTTTGTCCAGCACAAATCTCACATGGAGTTACCTGGATTTGAACCACGGTATCCAGCGGTGAGAGGCCGGCGCGCTGGCCCCTGAGCCACGGAGGCACAGCTAATGACATATAGTAGCAAAATATCACATATTGTATAGGCCTATATGGAAATGTTTTAGTAACAAATAACAGTAAATTACATTGTGTGGCTATATGGTAGTATAAGAGTGAAAGCCAATTTAAAAATAAAACAAAAAAGCCTTCTGAGAGCGAAAATGGCGTCAATCTTTAAGTTGATAAAATAATGTAAAAGGACCTGTAAAATACAGAAATACGCTATTGTTTGGGGTTAACGGGAATAAAACAGCATATCAAGAGGTAATGAGATTTACTCCGGTTAAACAGCTTACAGGGTCAGTAGTAGGAGGTTGTATATTCTAAAACAATGGGTGCTGAGTCAGCGCTGAGTCAGCATTTTCCAAGAGGTCATTGACCCCTAGTTGAGTAGTAAGGTTATGACGGTTTTGTCGCGAGGTCATTGTCCCCTAGTTGAGTAGTATGGCTATGATGGTTCGCGGATGTTGCGTACGAGAGCAAATCTAATGTCACAGACTCCATTGGAGGGGCCTTTTTTTGTCAGGGGCATTTTATGGAGTGCTTTTTGACACCCTAGGTGAGATTATGATGTAATACACATATGTCCGAGGGCAATGCTAACATCACTAGCCAATCTGGATTGCTTTGACTGCTAGGTGAAGTTATAACGTCATACCCTCACGTACGAGAGCAATGCTAACCTTACGGGCCACTTTGGAGGAGCCAAATCGGACGGGTCCCCTGAGGAGTCCAATCGGTAGTGTAGGTGATGACGTGTTAAACTAACCTCGCTACGAGGAACACTAACCTAACCTTAGACGTGTTCCTCTTGGAGGAGCCGAACTAGTGAGGTGACTTGTAGGTGTAGTTAACACGTGTGTTAATCTAACCTTGCCCACGAACGTTAACCTAACCTCACTCATACAGTAGGCTCTTTGTCGTCTTCCCCCGAGAGTAGTGACAGAGCTGTGACATAATAAGCGCGGGAGATCTAAAAATGCATGTTTATCTTTACATCTACGGGGTTGGGTTTGTGATGGGATGAATTTGTTAAGATGGATTTTTTATAGCCGAATGCCCTTCTTGAAGAAAACCTCATCAGGGAAAATAATAATATGAAATAAATTACATGATATATGATAGTAGGAAGGGAGACAGTAAAACCCGACGGTGGCACATAGCTTTCTCCTGTCGAATAGCAGCGAGAAGTCTGCTCAAGACTTTGCATCTCCATCCGACGGGCAAATAACCATCAACACTCCTCATCCTCCTAAAACGCATCTCTATTTAGTTGAGCACCTGTGCTAGAGTTGCCTCCGTTTCAGGCCTTGTACCACTTTTCAAATTTCGTAACAGAGCTCCGAATCAGACACATTGTACATACTTTATATGTAGATCTATAATAGCGGGACTGAGCATGTGCCGTACTAAGGTCATACTGTTTTATCGTGCAGCGATCACGTCGACATGGTTATACATGTTTAGACTTGTTCGTTATTAAGGTATCTCTAGTAAACACAAGCCTTTATAGATGTTATAAGTGAGAATATTTTCTTTAGGGGTGAGGAGGCAGAGGGAATGCAATAAGAAGAACATTTCAGTGTTAAAGAAAATTTATTGTGTTATTTTAAATTTAAACACACTACTACCGGTTATACAGTACTACAGTCTTTGTTATACTGCCTACAAGTTTGCTGTACTCCGTATCAGCTTACTGTTAAGATCTAATATCCTTCCAAAATTTTAATCCCCCTGGAATATTCAAATTACACAACATATTTATTCTTTATGAAATTAAGTTTTCAAAATATATTATACGATGCATGTTATGCTTCACAAAGGGGTTAATGCAGTTCTTACCTTGTTGTCATTCATGTGTATAGCTCCTTTTTGAATTATTATCAGGTACTGCAAAGAAGGGGAAAAGTTCACACATACACTGTCTACAGTTTACAATCTTTGGATTAGGTCCATCCCAATCATCCTAACCACTTTTACCTCGATGCTTGTAATGACGTCGACAGGGTGTGCATGAAGCTACACCGATTGCCATCTTACTGTGGAGAGGAAGGATGTCCCAAGAAACTTCTGCGATAGGAGCAGCGTACGTAGATAAAAATCGTGGTGGAAAACATTGAATCAGATGTTTTGGCATCTGATATGTTTCTATGTTTATAAAACATCTTAGTAGCCTCACTCACCTGAGTGAGGTAAATAAGATATTGCGTATTAGTTTACACCGGTAGGAGAACAGGATGCACATTCACAGTTTTGTTTGTTATCAAGACGATTGTGTGTAACCGTGTAGACATTTTCTTCTCTCTGTTCCATAGTGTACGGTGTCGAAGCACACACTATTGATCATGATGAAGGACTATCCTTATTTATAGTCTTGTAACAATATTCGTTAGTGGATGGTAATAATAATAAGAATAATAAGACAATAGGCTGTGGTGTTAGCATGAATATCTTCAGATGTCTCAAATTCTAAACGAATATCGACAGGAGATTATTTTATAGATTCTTCATGATAAGAGCATTCTCTAACTATAATCGGTGCTTTATTTTTAAATTCTTCAGGCGAAAATAGCGGACGATCTTCTTTCTGATAATACGATGATTGGAATTTACAAAACATGTTATAGAGCAACCCAAATTTATTTTTCGCAAAATTGATATCCATCTTTCCGTAGGGTTACGTATTCCGTTGAGATATAGTCTAATATTTCTTAATTTACAATGATCAAACTGTGAGCGATATGGATGAATTTACGATGGGTTTGAAATCCACAAATAATATGCAAAGGCTTTTCCGTAAACCGTGGCGTTTCAACAGCCCAGATATGCTTGTTTGTAGGTGGTAACACAGGATACTCATGCAGCCCCCAACTTCGAAAACGTATAGGTAATGGTGTATCATTTTCTACAATCTTGAGCAATCGAAGAATTTTTCGATCAGATAATGTTACATGTGGAATCCTCCACAATATACGATGAAGAGAATTTTCGAAGCTACTGGTGTTTCTGCAGCTTTAAGGGAATTGTAATCACTTCGATCACGGATCAGAATTAGCTCTTGTTTTGCGTTGATTATAAAACGTCTAAAGTCATTAGCAAAGCCGAGAATATGTTTTAATGGTAACTTACCAGAAAAGGTACCGTCCTGATTAATCATCCAGTTGTTATTAGCTTTCTGACACTATCCTGCCATCCGTAAAAGATTACTTTCTTCATCACTATAAGAAGTGTAGAGTTTCCTTGCACGTGTAACACTAAAATTCGATCTAGTTCCACATTATTTACTTCATGACGCGCTTCAGGAAAGAGAAAAGCTAGACCACGGTTGTCTAGTTGAGATGTGCTTGGTCCACTTCCATCTGACTTATCTAGGCGTCCTTCAGTATAGAGGTAGCTTTCGTGTGGTGGGGTGTTTACACCTTACTGATTAATGACAAAGCGAATTTCATCATTGTTATTGAGTCCAAAGGTAAAAGGTTGATAAAAATTAGGCTCACTTCGTACTACACCTTCATGAGTTTCTACTGTGTTCATGACGTCTAGCACTTCTTCCATTTTGTTGTAGTAGCGTATAGCCTAATTCTAGGAGAATCTGCTTAAGGTCATATGTTAACTCGTTGAGTCTTCGCAAACATGTAGTGTGTCTCTTGAATGTACACCGTGTTTTATAGATTTCTTTCATACTGGTTTAAGATGAAGTTTGTAAGCTACGTACGTGTGCCGATCTAAAATCAATAAGCTGACTATGTTTATTCACAAGCCTAAGTGTGATGTTACTAATGAGTTTCACAGACACAGAATGATAAAGAACTACTGACGGTTTCTCACGAATAGTATAACCACTTTCCTCTGTAATAATAAAGTCATGCAGGACGTGTGAATGTTGTTGGTTACAAGTCTGTAATAATATTACAAGTGATGTTTATATGATGATCATCGAATAGTGTTATAGGTTGATCAGACTCATAACGTACGTTCGGTATAAGCTCTCTTGGTGAAAATCCAAGCAATGGTCAAATCGAATGAGGTTGTGCTTTGAAGTCAATCTTGAATGAAGACACAATAACACATTTATGAGAGTGGGTTCGAACCCCACTGTCGGCAGCCCTCAAGATGGTTTTCCGTGGTTTCCCATTTTTCACACCAGGCAGATGCTGGGGCTGTACCTTAATTAAGGCCACAGCCGCTTCCTTCCCATTCCTAGGAATTTTCTATCCCATCGTCACCATAAGACCTATCGGTGTCGGTGCGACGTAAAACAAATATTAAAAAATGTTGTGCCATAACGAAACGAAGCAGCGGACAACAACAATTATAAACTCCAAGTTTGAAACTACTGGTATTTTCCGTATTGCGTACTCTGGTATAGGCAATATAGATAGAATGTTTTTATTTGTGATTGTAATGAACGATTTATTTATGTTTTGCAGTGAGAGGCACAACACATTTCAATTGCAGCAACGGTTGTTGAATATAAATCACATTAATTCAGACAACTTTGATATGAGTAAGACATGGAATGCAATAAAGTTTGACGTAATAGGAGAAGCCTTGAAAAATAAAAAATATGTGCATTTATATATGCAAAGTGTAGCACCGGTTCTGCCCGACAGCTAAGTAGACGGGCAGGCGCGGGGAGAAGGGAAACATGCGGCGGCGAGCCAGAAGGAGGGGCGGAGGGGTGGCGGTGCGGAGGTGTGGTATAAGGCAGACAGTGTGCCGGCTAAGCATTGGCCAGCAGGTATTCATGGCTGCTCGCGCGGAACTTGAAATATTGCAACTTTTAGACCCCTCAGTTAACGCCTTAATGAATGTCGGCACCCAAAATTTATGCTGACATCTTTTGTACGTGTACCTCAATGTGTTTAGCAAGTTTCATCGCGATCGGCGACTTAACCATTGCCGATGTTCCCTTGTAAGTTAATTACAGCACTCTCACGTTCACGTGGACGTGCAGCAGTTGATCGCGCGTATACACACCGCGAAAATAATGAATTCCTAGTTGTTTACCAACGTAAAAACTTCTTCGTGTGTTAGAGCTCGATGTGGCAGTGCACTCAGTACACATTTTTGGTGATATGTAGATGCCAAGCGTTCTTTTTATGGCACTAGCTTAATGTGTGCACCTTTGCCTCGTATTGCAATTTCCTCCATTGTCTTGTTATGACGTTCACTCTCTTTCAACTGTGCAATCCAACACAGCCACCTCTTTGAACACAAATATGTTGCCGTTCACTTTAAAGCCTTTTACATCAATTATTAATGTTCTTCAGATTAATTAATTTGAATGGATGGTCGAACGAGTTGGGACAAAAATGGGACACTTTTATTACAATCTACATAAAAGAGGAATAACAAATTATTGTATTGCCTAATTAACTACAGGACTAAATTGTTTATGATTACAGTTATACAGTATCAAAATTATCATTATATTTATGTGAAGTCATGTCCTCCAAAAATTCTTCTTCTTTCAGTATTCTCTCATAAGTCAATAAGTTTCTGTAGTGAATTTCTTAGAATACGGTACCTTAATTTCATCACACAACATTTTGTCCAGTTTAGCATTTGTGTCCTTCCATTCTTCTATCCTGGACTTCACAACATTAATTTACATGACTAACTTCATCAATAATATTGAATATGTGGCGATCAGCATCACTGATTGTTTTTAGACTGCTTTGAACTTCAGCCCAAGCTGCTAGAGTATGCGACATAATCCAATGAAATGCTTTTAATGATTGAAAATGGTGAGTCAATTTACTTAAATATTCAAGGAAAGTATCATAAAATAAATTTTCATTGGTTATGAATCTCTTTCGTAAATGATGCCCTCATTATGAAATAATCAAATATATTTTAAAGATTTGTATGTTCTCAGATTTCCTACTTGTAATTTCCTCTCTAAGCTATTCCTGTTCTTCTGTCATTACATATGTCAAAAGATTTTCTTTTTCTATTTCCATAATTGTTACCTGTGTATATTGTTACGAATAAAACAGCATCTGTTCTATTACTCTAATTTATTTTAGGATGCCACAATAAATGTGCACACACACACACACACAATTCTATTGAACCATGAATGACCATACTCATAATTGCTCTTTTTTACAAGTCTCTGCTCTTCTCACACAGTGGGCGGCCTGGCTTTTAATCCTATGCACAAGCACGCCTTGCTTTCAATTCTCCGAGTCCACTTGCTGTACACAGCAACCGCGTGCAGACAGCTAGATTTGAACACAGTGCTACTGGCTACACAACACACGATGACTATTCCTTGTTTCGACTCCGGAGACAGTCACATGCAGTGGACAACTAAACAGAAACAGCTCAACAGTATTAAACAGCAGGACAATACTCACAACAGCGACTATTAACACAGATCCAATTACACTCAGGATAGCTGCTTCAATCGCTGACTCACAGCGGTCCTCAGTCCACAGAAGTACACACACAGTCTTCAGTCCAGCTACTCACTGGATACACTGATACAACAAACACAGCTCCTCGTTCAGCCAACATCTCCATCGCCCTCAGCCCAGCCACTGAACCCCAACACACTGAGTCTCCCACTGACTCCACCAAGGAGTCCACCACTGAGTCTCACACTGACTCCATCACTGAGTCCAACACCGACTCCATCACTGAGTCCAACATTGACTCCACCACTGGGTCCTACACTGAGTCCATCACTGAGTCCGTCACTGGCTCTATCACTGAGTTCAACACTGATCAAGTGTCTGCAGCTAGCCTCCCTTTGTATAGCTTGGACAGTGTGTACTATGGCTATAGGCGGAACATTCTCGTTGCATCACGTAGAAACTCATAAGCAAGCCAGGCGATGAGAACAATACACGGAAAGTCGGTCTGGGGGATACCCAGTCGTCTGATTCACTAGCCCCTTCCAGGATGTACCGAAAGGGGCCACCGCAGGGCAGGCATGTAACAATATTGTTGACTGGCTTTGAATGAAATGGAGCCAGAGGAGTGGTTGTTGACCTTCAAGAAATGGTTTCAACAATGAAGAGATTTGTCTTGTGACAAAAAGTAACTTCTAAGTCCATCACACATGTCAGTAGCTCTAGTGGCAGTAGAGGTAACCGTCTTGTATCAATACAACGTAGAACATGCTTGTATTTAATTTTGGCAATTCGCAGAATAGTTTAAATGTCATATATTACTTATAAAAACCACACTTTTTCAATTCTTCTACTCTTATGGTGTAAATGTAGAAGTACTGAAATATTTCATTTATAACTGTTTCGATATCAATAGGCAGAATATCATCATCGACAACATTAGCAGCATACCCTATACCAAGAACGTTCATTTTAAACTGTTTTCTCAGTCTTGAAAATACATTGCTGGTACTACCTCGTTTGTATCCACTGAAATTAGTGTTGCAGTTATCTGCAGAAATCGCTCTAATTTTCTCACTCAGCTGGTACTTTAGTAAAATATATATGATATGATTTGCAAGCAGTTCTGCTGTTTCTCCCGTTACGGTATGTTCTGGAACTCAATAACTCTGACCTGAATACCTTCAGTCGGGATGAAGTACCTAATACCGATGGGCACAAGCATCAGATCTCTATGGTTTGATGTAACCACCATAACTGAAATATATTTGGCTTCTTTCAGTTTAGCTGCTATTTCCCTCATTGCTTAAGATACCAGGGCACAGGCGACGATGGGATTGTAAACGGCTAGAAGTAGGGAAGAAGTGGCCGTTGCCTCAATTAAGGTACATGCCCAGCATTTGCCGGGTGTAAGAATGGGAAATAATGGAAAACCTACTTCAGGGTTGCCAACAGCGGGGTTCGAAATCACTATCTCCTGAATGCAAGCTTACAGCTGCTCATCCCTAAATATACAGCCAACTCACTCGGTACCCGTTAATTCATTGCTCGACCAAAGTTTCAAAGGAAGTGCCCCCACTCTTCCCAAACACATTAGCCAGAGCTCATCGTACTAGCGCAAATCAACCAATCCCGCAGCAGACCTGAGGGGAACCAGACTTGGGACATTTTTTAAAATCTTGTTACACTGTAATTTTGACTCGAGGCTCCTAAGACTACAGAAGTCAAGGTTTTACTGGGACATAACATCTAGGAGGAGAACTTTCTTTGGGGGGGGGCAAAATGGCACTTGCCCTTAAGATAAATTTGGGGGGGGGTGCAGAAAACGCCTGCCCCTCCCCGAAATCGGAGCCACCGCCAAGATATTCACTAAAATTGATTTGTACTTTGTATGTCCACATTTTCTGTAAGACCATACGTAGATGTCACATTGCATAACAAACTCTCCCAAATGTGATTAGTGAGGTGCGATAAAAGGACATGTAGCAGGAACTGCAGAATAAACAGAGTACCCCAACAACCTACAGCACACACTAGCTCATTCATAACTTACAACCATTTAATCTGTTTTATTTTCAAGCTTATTAACAAGTTTATAATTTATAAACATATCTCAATATAACACTTGTGTATAGTTTTCCAATGTGATGTTTTATTTTTGATTGTGTTTTGAGAAATCTGAAGATGTCGTCTTCATTGAATGAAATATGTCATTTTGCATTTAACAACTCCTTTTGTTTCTACTCCTCTGCCCTAACTTTTTATTACAGTATACATTGCCTTCAGCCACCCGGGAAGTGTTTTTAACATTCATGCTAAAATAGTATACCATATGCAAACACATACTTCATCAATAAACTGTGTAAATATAAAAACTATCATGTTTATCACATTTCAACCAGAGGAGCAATACCCAGTGACTACATTAATGGAGATAATATTACAAATACCCCCCCCCCCTCACCATTGATGATCACTCCATTAACCATGTTGCAGTTGTTAGCTCTTGAAGATACAGCCCTGAATTTCCAACGAGGCAGAGGCTCTCTATCTGTTCTTTACCACAAGAAGGGCTTTGTATTTATGTGAGGTGTTTTTCACCGAACAGGAATTTTGAAAGTACACTAATTGCTCTATCTCCTGAGTCGGATAACGTACTCAAACGCTCCTGTATTTTTGATACGAGAGTGTCATTAACACCTTTGCCTATTCAATGGAATATAGAATGATGGAGAATTTTCATCCTAATGGCATAGGGAAATTGTGGTGCCAATATCAAAGCCAGATGAAGATACAAAATGTTCGAATAGATATAACCAGTTTAGTTTACTAAAGTATTTTGCCACCTTGAAGAGAGTATGGCTTTAATATAACTTGTATGGTTCTTAGAGCACAGAGGCTTTACCACTGCTGTTTTGTCTTGATGATCTGCCACTGACTGTCGAATCAACCTGAAGAGCATTAGTCTCGGTGTTCCTGCATCTACTAAGGAATGGCAGGCCATCATTTTCTTTTTCAATCTCGAAGTCTTACGAGACTGTCGAGCGGCATGATATCCTTGCCATCCACCTTCAATGAAGGCATTCGTCAATTTTACTGAGAATTTTATATCCTCCCTTGTATACTGAGTTGCAAGGAGATATTTCCATTATTACATGCAGTAAAACAGAACACCACAGCCATGCTGAGTGCCTCAGATGGTAAATGCACTGGCCTTCTGAGCCCAAGTTGCCATGTTCAATCCTGGCTCAGTCCGGTGTTATATCCAGGTCCTCATATTCCGGTATATTTACGGATAGATTAAGGAACTCCTCTGGGACAAAATTCCAGCACCTTGGCATATCCAAAAACCATAAAAGTAATTGATAATAATGCTATTTGTTTCATGTCCTACTAACTATTTTTACCGCTTTCGGAGATGCCAAGGCGGTGGAAGTTTGTCCCGCAGGCACTGGCGTAGCCAAGGGGGGGGCCAAGGGGGCCGGCGCCCCCCCCCAAAATATTTCCTGAAGCTAGAGCGAGGATCAGCCGTTGTTTTACGTACGGTACGAACAACTCCAAAACGTACGCCAAAATGTTAAGTTAACGTAGCGACAAGAATCTACTATCAGTGCTCAATGGGGCCATACATAATTCTCCATATTTGTACTGCTTCAATGAAAGGAAGACACTTAGGATTGTGATGCGCGGGGATATTTCCCTGTAGAGGCCTCAGTATTGGGAATGTCACCGTGTGTTGACAAATGTCAAGCCATGAAGAAAGGGGCAATTAGCAAGGGATTACTCAGTAAGGGGGCCGGAACATGAACACCGAGATAACGGGGGCCACGTCCAGAAACAGTTACAAGCTTACACCACCGTGTCAGCTTTTACATATCGATTCCAGGAAACAACAACGTCCTAGGGATCCTTGGGTTGTACCGTGGTTGAGAGATGTGCTGTGTTTAAGTTGCAGCGTTGGGAAGACTGTGACAGGATTGTGAGCTGCACGTTAGTTCCTCATTTTGTGCCACATAAGTAACTTTTCTGAAGAGGGGCCGTGTTGTCACTGAGAAGCCAACACTATGTGCATCCTCGGTAAGTTATGAAAAAGGTTTTTTATTCTTACAGTAGCAAGACAATCGCGGATAGGTACCTAAGTTCGATAGGTAGGTCTATATATTTTGTCAAATGCCCGGGGACTGATTGGAACCTCAAATGGCACCATCAAAAGTGCGGGTAACTATTTTGTATTTAGCGGGCGTGATAACTCAGTTCCAATGGCTTTATCTTCTCATCAGGACGGCCCAGGCTTGAATCACAGTCGATACATGAAACATTTTTAAAATGGGAAGTCACGTTCTATTGATACGGATTCTACTTAAAAACTAGATCCCGTCCCTTACCTTTCCTTATACTTTTGAGCCGGAACCGCATCATTTATGGTGATGTATTTTGAGTATCCAACCATTCTTCGGACTTACCTTGTAAGTAAAATGTTGAGTGGATGCAGTGGCGTACCCACAAAATAATTTCAGTGGCCAGTAGTGTGGATACAACGTTTCCTTGGAAGGGGTTGTGAAAAGATTTTTTTTATTTTTTATTTAGAATTTGCTTTACGTCGCAGTAGGTCTTATGGCGACGATGGGAAAGGAAAGGGCTGAGAGTGGGAAGAAGCGGCCGTGGCCTTAATTAAGGTACAGCCCCGGCATTTGCCGGGTGTGAAAATGGGAAACCAAAGAAAACCATCTTTAGGGCTGCCGACAGTGGTGTTTGAACCCACCATCACTCGGATGCAAGCAAACAGCTGTGCGCCCCTAACCGCACGGCCAACTCGCCTGGTGGATATGAAAAGAAAGCCGGTCCTACCGAGTGCGGTGACGGATCTTCAGTTGATATTGTTGGTTTTGATTGTTACCATGTACAATCATAGCTTCTGTACTCTTAACATAAACGGGCTGCATTATTGAAACTGTTCGTAAAATTGATAATATCGTTCTTCGTTTGTGAGGAAGTAGAATCTTCATTTAATTTGTCTTCTTAAAAAAAGGAACCACTTTGGTACTACACCCCATGAAGGTGACTACCTTCCAGGCCGTAGATATTTAGATTACGGGAGACTCAAGGAAAACTCTACTGCACCCAAAAACAAGGCTGTATCCTCCCCATCCCATGCCTTTCTTAACTCTGTCAGTGACGGGAATCGAATGCAGGATGCAAGTCAAATTCGATAATAAGGAGACCTAAAAGTCACCAGCCGGCCCCACGGTCTAGGGGTAGCGTGCCTTCCTCTTACCGGAGGCCCCAGGTTCGATTCCCGGCCAGGTCAGGGACTTTTCCTGGATCTGAGGGCTGGTTCGAGGTACACTCAGCTCGCGTGTTTATAATTGAGGAGCTATCTGACGGTGAGATGGCGGCCCCGGTCTAGAAAGCCAGGAATAACGGCGGAGAGGATTCGCCGTGCTGACCACACGACACCTCGTAATCTGCAGGCTTCCCGGCTGAACAGCCGTCGCTTGGTAGGCGATGACGCTTCGGGGCTGTTACGTCATGGAGTTTGGTTTGGAAAAGTGAACAGAGAAGGAAGCGCCACGCCTGCAAGACTCCTTAGCTTCCAGCTAGTTCTTCTGTCCGGCCTCGTGCATTTAGGACAGTAAGTAAACGTACGCCTTAATAAATGCTCCTCATAAAACCTTTGTAAAAATACGGAATGCATCTATTTATAACAATAATCACAAGCGCCTCCTTTTCATGTAGCTCAGTTGGTTGAGTCGCTGTCCTTCTGAGTCTGAGTTCGCAGGTTCAAATCCCGGGTTGGATCGGTAACCCTTAAAACGGTGTTGAAATGGCAACAGATCAGTGTCGTTGGTTTCTGGCACGTTAATAAAAATTATACATACGAATATTAGCGTCACAAAACTCTAACTTTATACTACTATATTCTGCATCCCAGGCTTGCGTGGAAAAGTAATTAACAATTTACTTTACGTCGCACCGACACAGATAGGTCTTATGGCGACGGTGCGATAGGAAAGGCTTAGGAGTTGGAAGGAAGCGGCCGTGGCCTTAATTAAGGTACAGCTCCAGCATTTGCCTTGTGTGAAAATGGAAAACCACGGGAAAACATTTTCAGGGCTGCCGACAGTGGGGTTCGAATCCACTATCTCCCAGATGCAAGCTCACAGCTGCGTGGCCCTAACCGCGTTGGAAACTAATAGGACAAGGTAAACCCTACATCGCATATGTTGTAATGTGTATTTTTCTTTACCAACTAACAAAATATCTATACCCATACGCTTTACATTATTTATTTATTTATTTATTTATTTATTTATTTATTTATTTATTTATTTATTTATTTATTTATTTATTTATTTATTTATTTATTTATTTATTTATTTATTTATGCCTTCAGTACAGTGGCGAAGTCAGGGCTCCAGGCCCTCTCGTACACTTAACCACATAATAATCAGAATCTTAAATAAAATACTGAGATACTTAAAATAGTTAAAACTACATAATTTAATAGAATTGAAAATAAATATAAATAAATTACTTACTAAATTAATATTAGAACTAATTAATATTAAATACTCTAAAAAATAGCTAATCCTCAGGAACGCAAAAATTCATACTTCAACCATTCAGTCAGCTGTCCTCAGCAGGTAGTCTCGGCAGGTGACCTTAAATCGTGATTTAAAAAAGCTAGTTTCTCTGACCTGAACTGGCAGGGAATTCCATAATCTGGCGACAATCACCACAAATGATCTATTAATTTTATATGTGCGGTGCAGTGGAATAGAAAGAATGAATCTAGAACGTGTATTTAAGTTGTGAAGTGATGATAAAAAGATGAACGTAGAAGAAATATACATTGACTGACTTACAGCTACCACTCTGATCACCATCGTTAAAGTGTGTAGCTGCCGACGTTTATCAGACATCATCCATGAGACAGCCTTAAATATGGGGTGATATGAATATCGTACCCAATATTGTAAATACACTGACTGACAGAGCAAATGCAACACCAAGAAGGAGTGGTCAGAACTTTATGCCAATTGCAGGGTAGACTGACGTCACTGAGGTATGCTCATGATGTAAAATGTGCCGCTGTGCTGCGCACGTAGCGAACGATAAATGGGACACGACGTTGGCGAATGGCCCACTTCGTACCGTGATTTCTCAGCCGACAGTCATTGTAGAACGTGTTGTCGTGTGCCACAGGACACGTGTATAGCTAAGAATGCCAGGCCGCCGTCAACGGAGGCATTTCCAGCAGACAGACGTCTTTACGAGGGGTATGGTGATCGGGCTGAGAAGGGCAGGTTGGTCGCTTCGTCAAATCGCAGCCGATACCCATAGGGATGTGTCCACGGTGCAGCGCCTGTGGCGAAGATGGTTGGCGCAGGGACATGTGGCACGTGCGAGGGGCCCAGGCGCAGCCCGAGTGACGTCAGCACGCGAGGATCGGCGCATCCGCCGCCAAGCGGTGGCAGCCCCGCACGCCACGTCAACCGCCATTCTTCAGCATGAGCAAGACACTCTGGCTGTTCCAATATCGACCAGAACAATTTCCCGTCGATTGGTTGAAGGAGGCCTGCACTCCCGGTGCCCGCTCAGAAGACTACCATTGACTCCACAGCATAGACGTGCACGCCTGGCATGGTGCCGGGCTAGAGCGACTTGGATGAGGGAATGGCGGAACGTCGTGTTCTCCGATGAGTCACGCTTCTGTTCTGTCAGTGATAGTCACCGCAGACGAGTGTGGCGTCGGCGTGGAGAAAGGTCAAATCCGGCAGTAACTGTGGAGCGCCCTACCGCTAGACAACGCGGCATCGTGGTTTGGGGCGCTATTGCGTATGATTCCACGTCACCTCTAGTGCGTATTCAAGGCACGTTAACTGCCCACCGCTACGTGCAGCATGTGCTGCGGCCGGTGGCACTCCCGTACCTTCAGGGGCTGCCCAATGCTCTGTTTCAGCAGGATAATGCCCGCCCACACACTGCTCGCATCTCCCAACAGGCTCTACGAGGTGTACAGATGCTTCCGTGGCCAGCGTACTCTCCGGATCTCTCACCAATCGAACACGTGTGGGATCTCATTGGACGCCGTTTGCAAACTCTGCCCCAGCCTCGTACGGACGGCCATCTGTGGCAAATGGTTGACAGAGAATGGAGAACCATCCCTCAGGACACCAAGCGCACTCTTATTGACTCTGTACCTCGACGTGTTTCTGCGTGCATCGCCGCTCGCGGTGGTCCTACATCCTACTGAGTCGATGCCGTGCGCATTGTGTAACCTGCATATCGGTTTGAAATAAACATCAATTATTCGTCCGTGCCGTCTCTGTTTTTTCCCCAACTTTCATCCCTTTCGAACCACTCCTCCTTGGTGTTGCATTGTCACTGTCAGTCAGTGTAAATCGCAGGCATGAATTCAATGCTCGTTGAAGTTGAAGTGTTTCTTCTCTCGTCATGTCAACTAAAACAACGTCACAATAATCCAGAATAGGGAGAATGAGTGTCGGTGTTAATTTGGCCTGTAGCTCAAATGGAAATACATCCCTCTGCCGTTTAAGAAGGTGAAGAACTCCAAAAATCTGTTTACGTATTTCTTTCATGTGATCAGACCAATCAACTGTTTCATTCATCATTACGCTGGGATTTTTAACCGTTTTACTGTAGGGAATAATGTTACCATTCAGTAGGATAGGCGGGATTGCGACATTGTTTGAGCAGCTCAGTCATTTTCGTGATCCAATTATAATTGTCTGAGTTTTTTGCAGTTTAGTATGAGAGAGCTTTGTTGTGCATATACACTGAGTCGTCGGTGGTCCCTGTTAATATCTTGTCTTGCAGTGTCGATATATTTGAAGATCGTCAGCACAGAGGTCATGTATGTTATTTCCTGTCACAGATGGTATGCCATTGATATAAATACAGAAAATTAGGGGCCGTAGAATACAGCCCTGTGGGGCAACACTAAGTTTCATTTTCCATTTAGAGGCCTTGTCGTTTACTGTTACACGCTGTTGACGGTTACTCAAATAAGAACTAAAAACCTCAAGCGCAGCTAGGTCGAAATTTAGCAGTTCCATTTTCTTTATCATAGTCGGAATTACTATAGTGTCAAAGGCGCTACTGAAGTCAAGAAGGAAACGTATAGTGAGCAGTCGTTTGTCCATAGCGTTTCTAATGTCTTCAGTAACCTTCAAAAGTGCTGTTGCGGTACTGTGACCCTTCTCAAATCCAGATTGCAAAGGGACCAAGAGAGCATTTTTATTTAGGTATTCCAGAACTTTCTCGTATACTAAACGTTCAAAGTCTCAAGAAAGCGCAGGGAGTACGGACATAGGACGATAGTCAGAGAGTGATTGTGGGTCTAAACTCTTAGGTACCGATATAATATTGGCTGTTTTCCAGACAGTAGGGAAAGTTCCGTTTAGTAAACCGTTGTTCAGTATGTGCGTCAGTAAAGGCGAGATAGCACCCATAATGTTATGCATAAAAGTAATAGGAATATCATCTACACCTGTAGTCTTTGATTTAATCGAGTACAAAGCCTTTCAACCTGATTTTCTGTGACACTGTGAAATGTGAATGGTGGATTGGCTGGAGGGGAGGGCGGTGAGTCGGTGCTGTTAATTTGGGTAGGTTGAATATTTATTCTAGTAAAGTAATAGTTCAGTTCGTCAAGTGGAATGTCAGGAGTTGTCTGTCTCTGTTGATGTTTTCCTATTCCCAGAGCTCTAACTTGGTCCCATGCGCGATTAGAATGCAAGTTGTTAGCTAAATTCCGAAAATATATGCATTTTTCATATTTCTGATTAACTGCTTTGTGCGATTTCTTAAGATACAGTTAGATTCGAAGTCTGTGTCATCTAGGGTTTGTTTATAATGTCGAAATAACGAGTCACGGTGGGCCATCATTCTCTTGCCTTCATCATCTAGCCATGGACAAGAAGGACGAGAAACCTGTATTCGACGCGCGTGTGTGTGTATATCTTTGCCGCATTATTTGTACAAAATGTTACTTCTTTATTGCTTATCACATGACCATTATTATAATAACATTACCGTATTTATTTTAAACCAGAATATTGCATCCTTACTCAAACTGTTTATTCTTGCATTCATTTCACTTGTACTCGGAATATATGAAATGCTGCAGTTATGTTGGGATGGGAGTAACAGAGGTAGCCGGGGGACGGGGGAACGTCGTCCAAGGAGTCCAGACACCCCAGGAGTTTTAACGAATGTACTTTTATTGAGCATTTTATATATAATGTACATTAATATTAGCTTCCGGAATCCGACTCATTGGCTGAATGATCAGTGTTGAGGCCTTCGGTTCAGACGGTCCCGGGTTCGATTCCCGGCTGGGTCAGGGATTTTAATCGCGTCTCATTAATTGTTCTGGCTGGGGACTGGGTGTTTGTCCCAACATATTCATATTCAGACAACAACATACTACACTACCAACCACCAAAGAAGCACACAACACTGATTACATCCTTCTATATAGGGTTGGCGTCGGGAAGGACATCCGGCCGTAAAACAGGGCCAAATCCACATGTGCGACACAGTTCGCACCCGCGACCCCACAGATGTGGGAAAAGCGGGGGAAGAAGAAGAAGAAGAAGAAAATTACTATTAGCTTCCGTAATCTGCACGAATCCACCACTCTTACTTGGATCCAAGGACACTCATCCCCTTTTTCGGTATTCTACACCACCTAAACTATGGAAGTTTGGACACCAAACAAAATAAAATTCTGGATGAATGCCCACCCCCCCAAATTGAAATCCTGGCTACGCTACAGTCCGCAGGAGTTCTTTTACATAACGGTTAACTTACCGGCATGCGGCTGACATATTTGAGCACCGAACAGAACCAGGATCAATCCTGCCAACTTGCGTTCAGAATGCCAACGCTCTACCGCCTGAGCTACTCAGCCCGACATAATAGTAGTTAGTGGGACATAAAAACCAGTAACATGATTTATTATTATGAAACACCACAGGGATCTGTTATGAGATCAACTGCATAGTTGCTGTTCATGGGCCTGCAGAGGGTAGCCCTCTCGCTCCTTCAGCATTTACATTCACGTTCGACTAATAAGCCTGCTCAAACAATAAATATGTTTAGGTTTCAACTTCTCAATAACTGATGGCTGACGCCTTCATATGGTACAAAAATCAAGTACGTACTCTGTTTCAGTGTTGTGTAATCATGTATTACAATTTAGGAAAAAGACGCAGTGTAGTTTCTCCTTGCTGTGACCTCTACCAAAGCACTCGATGTGCCGGATGCTGAGCGCACCAAGTGTTTCGTGTTGTCAGCTGCCCTCACGCCGGCTCAATAATAGTAATTTCTTGGATATTTCATCGGGAGAAGTGGCTTCAGAAATAGATCACTCTGCTTACGAACCAGGTTACATATCAAGTGATAGTTCGGGCAAGATTTTTATTTGTTACGTCACTGTCGAGAGCAAGATTTTTAGCTGCATTATTTTACTCTGAATACAAACAACAGAAATGCTTCATTTCTCCCTAAATTTGGGCTCATTCTTTCGCTTAGGTGAAGAGACACAGGCCGTTGTTTCACCTGTACCACGAAAAGAAAGTACTGTAGATGGTGGTGCAACATTGGACTGTGTTTGGCCCCATGTTTTCAGAGCTACTATACCAGACAAAGTATTCCTAAATAAGGGAATTGTGTATTTCAAATGTACTTGTTTTTATTTGTGGCTTAGGTAGCCAAACCGAATGATTCATTTTTATTGTTTTACCGGGCTTGTTGGTAAAACTTGAGTGTAAAAGCTTTTCTCGTACATTTTTTATGTTTTTCGTAAGACTGGTGTAATTAAAATACTTTAGAAATGTACCTTCTGATTAACGTCTTCGTATTGGATGGCTGACAACTTCACATGGTACAAAAATCAGGTATGTACTAGACTGAGTGGCACGAAAAACCCAACACTTCAATTTCTTTCAAAACTGAAGTTTCTGTTAAATTTATGATAATTTTATGACACCAATCCACTATCTTATGAGAGAATGTTGTGGTACGGTCCCATCTTAGTTTCTAACAATGAAAAGAAAAGACGATTATAAACGAATTGAACAAGTTAAGCCAGAGATGCACATTTCAAGGAAATATTGAGTAAGCTCATAAGAGTAATGCATTTCTGTTTTGATGTTATATACTTCACAGACCTCGGACACGATCTCGGGGACCTCTGTTCGCATCTTCAAAAGCGTGTATTGCCACCTCTTGCATCAATGACGGAATTCAACCTTTCAGGCATGCTGCTGAATAATGCGTTAATGTCCTGTTGAGAAATCATCTTCCATTCTTCCAGGAGGGCGTTCCGTAGGTCCTGTAGGATCTCTGGATAGTTTTGACGGGCTCTTCTCCTCACCTGGTCCCAAACGTGCTCAATAGGATTCAAATCAGGGCTTCGAGCGTGCCAAGGCGTAGCACGAATCCCTGTTTCACCCAAGAACTGTGGCAAAATGTGGGCATGTATTGTCGTGCATTAGTGTAAAATCATTACCAATAAATGGAGCGAAGGCACAACATGCTCAAGAAGGATTTCTCGACATAACAATGTGCGGTAAGGTTCCCATTCTCCGACAACACCAAATCTGACCTTGCAGCTGTATTTATTCCTGCCCACACCATTACAGAACCACCCTGAAGAGGCATCCTGAATGAGAATGTGGCAGGGAAATGCCTTTCCACTGGCCTTCTCCAGACTCTCTCCCTTACGTAAGGTGATCGGAGGCCAAATCGCGACTCATCGTGAAAACACTTGATCCCATTGTTGTACTGTCCAGCCAAGATGTTCTCTTACGAAACGTAGTCGAGCTGTTCGTTGCTCTCTGGTGAGTTTCAGACCTGTAGCAGGTCTTTTGGAATTAAGATTGGTTTCTTCCAGTCTTCTTCGAACGGTTTTCTCACTAACATTGACCCGTCGAACTTAGTGGAGTCGATTTCAAGCTTCAACGGCGGTGGTGTGACGGTTGCGGAGAACTTGAAGTTGTAAGAAGCGGTCAGCTCTCTCTGATGTTGCTCTTCTCGGATCTGGTCCAGATCTCCTTGCAAAGCCTCCAGTTTCCCTGTACCTTCGTACGGTTCCGGAAATCGTGGAAGGTGTAGTCCTCAACACTTCTGCAGTGTAATGCATGCTGCGACCATCTTCTAACAAAGCAACAGCTTTTGCAGCTTGTTCAAGGCTTAACGGCATGTTTGCTCCAGAAAGTTGAATAAGACAACCACAGAAAGATCCTACAGACAATTGTGATTGAAATGGGAACAATGAAAGGTACAACAATAAGCGCTACGAGAGCGGGGAAAATAATTAAGGCTAGTGCTATAAACAATCAACACTTCATTGTTTGCTCGGAAATGAACGCCAATAACGTACCGCGTCTTAAAAAACTGGTTGAAGTCCTTCACTTTGATTAAATAGATAATTACACACCATTTATTGGGTGTTGCATTTTCCGTGCCGCTGTGTACGTGTCGCTGTTGTGTAATAATGTATTATAACTCGGGAAAAAGGTCCAGTTCACTTCCAATACCCATGTTAAAATATGGTAGTGTCGAAAGTGTTAACCTATACCACGGCCAGTGTTCTCCCCAGAAATTTTCGTCAGTTGGGTGGCAGGAATTAGTAACCGGGCGGGGAATAATACGTAGAAAATTAATATGATAAAGTTTCATTGTATTCCCCTCACAGCATTAAGAATATTATCACACAGGTAAATATTAACTGCAAAATTGAACTACAGTATTTTAGTGTTATTTTCACGAACAATATTTAAAGAGTATTTTGAGCTTCTGGTGGTTTACTATTCGTTCATAATCATGTAACACCGGGGCTTACCACTCGGTTGCTGTGGAGTGCCATACGGTTTTGCGACATCATGCGGAATCAAGCTCGCGTGCGATTCCACGCTAATCCAGACATCGCTCGAGCACATTACGTGATAGTAAAGCTAAACATTTAAAGTCCGATGTAAATGACGCAACTATGCTGACAATAATGAAGATTTATAATTTACATAAACAATTTAACAGTATTTACATTTTAATTTGGAGCACCCGGTGAGTCAAATATATATTAAACTCATGTAACTAGCACGTACCTAGGTTATGCTAGCCGAGTGGTCTGTAAAACCGGCAGGGCATGCGCCCATTAAAACACCGACAGCATAGATATTTTTCAAGCTTTTCATTGCACTTTCCACCGCTTGACTTTAGGTGTACCGACAGCTTCGTGAATAATTTTAGAATCAAGGAACATGAAGTCCTTAACTACGAACTTTCCTATCATTATTTCTTCAATTTAGTGAGACAGAAAGTTGTTACCATATTTACTCACATAATTTTCCCTCTCTTTCACACACACAGATTAACCCTTTAACCGCTAACGTACGGTTGATCGGACGTTTCGATGTTCAGTCAAAAAACGCCAGCGTCCGATTGATCGGACGTTCCGGCAAAAAAAATATTTTCCAAGTTATTTATTCGTTTTAATAATGTATAATACATGTTTGGACTAGTATTGTATTAAATAAGACTATACACAACAAGTGTTAAAGTTGGTAGCACTGATAACCTTGTAGAAGCTGATGTTTTGTTTTAGTAGTTGGCGGAAGTAAGTCTGCTGCCAGGTGCTAATAATTCTTCTGTCTACAAAGGCCGAGGCAAAAAGTGAAATGAAATCAAAAAAGAAAGGAAACAAGTTATTTATAACCAGCAAAGCCATCTGTTATTCGGCAGTACAATTCTTATGTGGGCGGAGTTGACTCATCAGATCAAACGCTATACTACTATTTAGATGAGCGCCGGACACTAATGTATCGAAAAAAATTGACGTTTCACATTTTTGGAAGAATGATAATCAACTTGTGCATTTTGTACAAAGATAATACAGACAAGTTGAAGAACTTGCTGCCGAGTGGCTTGGTGACCAAGTGGCAATTCAGCTCCCGCGGGCGGGCAACGAACCTCTTACTCTTTTACCGAAAAAAGAACGCAACTGTTCCGTATGCAGCAAGATTAGTACTAGTCAAGGTGATAAAAGGAAAAAACCGGATACATTTGTAAACAGTGTCAGAAGGATGTACACCCTTTATGCCTCCCTACGCACATTTGCTATAGCACAACATAAACATGTATAAATATTAGTAAATAGTTTATTGTATCATATTTTTAAGGCAAAAAGTGATTTTTTAAACGTTCCGTGTGTATGAAATAAACATAAGTAAATAATTTTTACTTAAAGAAACCAGGATATGCAGCCATGTGCATATAATGTAAGATTAGAAAAATTTCACGTTAATGTAATAATAATAATACCGTAACTGTAATATTGTACATAAAGCTGTATTTTTATATGTGGCATAGGAAACACAACCTCTCTAAAAAGTTGCAGTTTTTGATAGTAAAAATATTTCTTTCTTAGCGTTTTTGATCATGAAATACTTTTCTTTCAAAGAAAGAAATGTTTATATGAATTATCACTGCATAAAATCAAAATGTATAAAATAAATGTGCATTAAGTTACATCAATAAAATGCCCGAAGCAAAACAAAACAAAAACAAAACAAAAAATGCCCGTCCAGTTTACACAAATTGAACAGAAGTTACTACGGATAATTTACTGCAAGTTAAAAAGTGTACATTAGGCCTTGGCGGTATAGAACATGGACACCGCGTAAGAGGCTGACGGTCAAAGGGTTAAAATGAATTGGAGGCATTTTTAATGTGAGAAAAATTTAATGACAAAATTTATGTTAGAGATACGGGGCTGACTATAATTTTAAAAAAGCAATACCTGGGGCGTGTTCCAGGAACGAACTTTGCAACTTTTCACTTTGCACTTTTCAGTTCAGATTTTCTTCCACCATCACTTTTCAGATTTGTCTTGCAAAGTAAAAAACTGAAAAGTTAGGAATCTTTTGACTTTTTCAAACCTGTTATGTTCCTCCATCGGTACATAAATGTAAAGTGCAAAGAAATGAAGTGAAAAGTTTTCATAAATCTTGCAAAGAGTCTATTCCCTTTTCAACTGTTAATTAACAAGTAACCGGGCGAGTTGGCCGTGCGCGTAGAGGCGCGCGGCTGTGAGCTTGCATCCGGGAGATAGTAGGTTCGAATCCCACTATCGGCGGCCCTGAAGATGGTTTTCCGTGGTTTCCTATTTTCACACCAGGCAAATGCTGGGGCTGTACCTTAATTAAGGCCACGGCCGCTTCCTTCCAACTCCTAGCCCTTTCCTAACCCATCGTCGCCATAAGATCAATCTGTGTCGGTGCGACGTAAAGCCCCTAGCAAAAAAAAATAAATAAATAAATAAATAAATAACAAGTATCTCCACTAGCTTCTTGGAATAGAATTTGATTGAGTGATGTAAGCATGTTGCGATGAGAGCTTTTATTATCATCGAGTAAGGATAGTGATGAAGAATCCAACAAGAGAATGTACAAAGACAGGATTAATTTTCATAACCTAACTTCGACGGAATTTCGCGAGAGTTTTCATGTTACCCCACTACAAGCTGACTATATTCTTTAAATGATTGGTTATATTACTGAAACCTGCAGCAAAAACGTCAATCCCTTTCGGAGAAGGAACAAATGCTTACATTGGTAAGGAAATGGTGCCCAGCTACACGGTGTAGCAGCAATGCATGGGACATCAAAGTCAACTATTTTCAGAACTGTGATTAAATTCGTAGATGCTATAGTAAATGAACAATTTCTTAACATAGTAAGTTGGCCTGATAATCCGCATAATATAGCGAAAGAATTTCTAATGAAGGGTGGCTTTCCTTCTGCGTGTGGGTGTCCTGACGGTATTGTCCTTAATTTTTATGCTCCTACTGAGCACGAATGGGTTCATGTCGATAGACATGGGAATCATTCACTCAATATTATTTTTAAAGTTGCCAAAAAAGGATGTCCCGTTTCTCCTTGGCAACTTCTAGCGCAGCCTTCTTTCCCATTATCAAAAATCAAAACAGGAAAACTACCAGTACCACACTTATATCGTCTTTACCGTAAAAAAGTAAAACATTAAAATTAAGGAGTATTACAAAGTTAGTTCATGGAATAAACTTGACCGATTGACTCTTATGCAAAGACTTTTTACTTTGCGAAGGAAATGAAAGTAATACCTATATCATTGCGGAACAGAAATACTTAGCACTTCGCAATAGTTGAAAAGTGCAATGTTGAAAAGTTGCAAAGCTCGTTCGTGGAACAGGCCCCTGTTATTTAGATCAGTTGTCGTTTCATTCAGACATAAGCAACGACAGCTTGCAAGTCCTTCTGTAAGTAATTGTCCTCTTGAAGTAAGTTTACCTACTACCCTGCACAGATTCACTTTTTCCATCATCTTCACTCCCTTCATGGATCAGTGGTAGAGTGTCGGCCTCCAGACCCCGAGATCGCGGGTCAAAACCTGGCAAAGTTAGTTGAAGTTTCAAAGGAGGGAAAAGTACATTCATTGGACACTCCATGTCGTACGATGTTTACATGTAAAAGAAATGTGGAGAGACATTTGATGTTTACCTGGTAAAATTAATGAAAATGCGCCCATAGACACCAGTGAGAAATTGGTTTACTCTGGTGTGTAATAGACCTGGAGTAAAATGGAAGGGGCAGCCAGATGTCTGCATTCAATAGCTGAGGCCATACAATTATTATTGCAGTCGTAATTCCATATCTCGTTTCCTCGCTACGGTACTGTCTAAGCACTGAAACCACTGGATCTGCATAACATGAAACAGTTGATCCAAATGCCGTTTGGAAAATCGATTTAGATCGTGAGTAATGTTCTGCTATCCGCAAATCGGCGCCTGTTGTTTGACACAGCTCCATCCTGTGCTATGTACTGTTAGATCTGCTCTAATCTGTGTGACAGTATTAAGCGTACCGAACTTCCCCAGAAAAATCTTTTGGACTGGTATCTCCACCATTAGAAATTCTTATCAACGAACTTTGACAATGAACATTGCCGTATCTCATTTAGAGTGGATTACCTTGCCATTTTCGTATAATTATTGACTATTTCCCTCAACTTGATTCGTGCAGTGCTGCGCTTTTTTGTCTACCCTTTTGAACTCCCGACACTGCTTAAAGCAATTTGCGAACGCGTTGCGAGCTGACTGGCGAAACTACTCTGCCTAGCGAACTAACGCTCTCACTTGGAGACCGGCAGCCATCATGAAAAGGTGTTTGTGTCTGTTCAGCGCGATGGCGTTGCTATGGGGATTTAACTCCGGCCAAGACTAATTTACAACGGGCATTTTAGCCCCATTGAGTTTTGTAGAGTTGTTCCTCTTTATAGTTTTAGATCAACGCTGGTTTACCTGCAATTTTCCTCAAATCTCTGCAGTTTCGATGATGGGAAAGAAGTGTCCTTTGACCTCGTGAGTAGTATAATTGGACAGTTCGGCCGCCACCGCCACCGCTGCCTCCCAGAGGCCACCTCCACAGCCACCGCAGCCAGAGGCCTCCCAGAGGCCACCTCCACCGCCACCACAGCCAGAGGCCTCCCAGATGCCTCCTCCACCACCACCGCAGCCAGAGGCCTCCCAGAGGTCTCCTCCACCACCCGCGGGAAATTTGAATTTGTAAACAAAGCCACGTGCTTTTTGACAGCTATCATCGACAACAACGCATCGCTAACCTCAGTACTGCCATCTTGACGGGCCTAAACCTCAGTAGTGCCAACTTAACCTAACTAGCGCGAGGTAAACAAAGCCACGTGTTTTTTGACAGCCACGTGCTTTTTGACAGACAACAACGCATCGCTAACCTCAGTACTGCCATCTTGACGGGCCTAAACCTCAGTAGTACCAACTTAACCTAACTAGCGCGTAGTAAACAAAGCCACGTGCTTTCTTGAGAGCTACGTGCTTTTTTGACAGCTGTCATCCGCCATCTTTAAACTACAGAGCACCGTGCTGCCCTCATGCGGAGCTAATTCGTCACCTGTCATCCGCAGTGCTGCCATGTTAACGGGCCTAAACCTTACTGCTACCAACTTAACCTCACTAGCGCGAGATTTGAATCGGTAAACAAATCCACGTGCTTTTCTGACAGCTGTCATCCGCCATCTTTAATCAAGAGAACACCATGCTGCCCTCTATATCTTTGAAATGTGGTAGCGGATAATTTGAAAAATGCTTTTTGATAGCAGCCATCTTTAATCAAGAGAGCACCGTGCTGCACTCTATGTGGTAGCGGCAATTTGAAAACTTCTAAGTGCCCCTGTTTGGAAACAAACCACGTGCTTTTTTGACAGCTACATCCGCCATCTTTAATCAAGGGAGCACCGTGCCGCACTCTTTAGTTGAAATGTGGTGGCGGCAATTTGAAAAATTCCACGTGCTCTTGTTTGGAAACAATGCTACATGCTTATTTGACAGCTACCGTCCGCCATCTTTAATCTATAGAGCACAGCGCTGCCCTCTTTAGCTACTTACCTTTGAAATGTGGTGGCGGATAATTTGAAAAATGCTTTTTGATAGCAGCCATCTTTAATCTAGAGAGCACCGTGCTGCCCTCTTTAGCTAGATACCTTTGAAATGTGGTGGTAGGCAATTCCACATAACAGCAGCCATCTTAAATCAAGAGAGCACCGAGCTGCCCTCGATATGGTGGCGGCAATTTGAAAAATTCTACATGCTCTTGTTTGGAAATAAATTCACGCGCTTTTTGGACAGCCGTCATCCGCCATCTTTAATCAACAGAGCACAGTGCTGCCCTCTTTAGCTAGATACCTTTGAAATGTGGTGGCGGCAAATTCCACGTGCTCTTGTTTGGAAACAAAGCCACGTGCTTTTTGACAGCTGTCATCCACCATCTTTACTCAATAGAGCACTGTGCTGCTATCATGCGGGCAATTTCGTCAGTTGTCATCCGCCATCTTTAATCCACAGAGCACCGTGCTGCCCTCTATGTGGTGGCGGCAATTTGTAAAGTTCTGTTAGCTGTCATCCGCCATCTTTAACCAAGACAGTACCGTGCTGCCATCTTTAGCTAGATACCTTTGAAATGTGGTGGTGGCAATTTGAAAAATTCTATGTGCTCTTGTTTGGAAACAAAGCCACGTACTTTTATGATAGCTGTCATCCGCCATCTTTAATCAATAGAGCACTGTGCTGCTATCATGCGGGCAATTTCGCCAGCTGTCATCCGCCATCTTGAATCTACAGAGCACGGTGCTGCCCTCTGTAGTAGCGGGCAATTTGAAAAGTTCTGTTAGCCGTCATCCGCCATCTTTAATCAAGAGAGCACCGTGCTGCCATCTTTAGCTAGATACCTTTGAAATGTGGTGGCGGCAAATTGAAAAATTCCACGTGCTCTTGTTTAGTAAACAAACTCACGCGCTCTTTGTCAGCTGTCATCCGCCATCTTACATCGCAAACCTCAGTGCTACACTCTTTAGTTGAAATATGGTGGCGGATAATTTAAAAAGAAAAATTCTACAGCAGCCATCTCTCGACGCTAATTGCACAAGACGGTGGCTATACATGACTCCTTAAAGGTGCTTATGCAAGATGGCTACTATACATAGGTTCTTATGAGACGCCCTTGGGATGCTTGCGCAAGATAGCAGTTATACAAGGCTCCTTATGAGACACCCTAGAGATGCTTGCGCAAGATGGCGGTTGCTCTTATGAGGCAGCTTAAGGGTCCTTGCACAAGATGGCTAGAGACGCCCTAAGGATGCTTGCGCAAGATGGCGGACGCAAGATGGCGGCTATACACGACTCCTTATGAGACGCCTTAAGGGTGCTTGCGCAAGATGGCTGCTGCTCTTATGAAGAAAGCTAGCTTAGAGGCTAACGTGTCGTGCTAGTTCGATTCATTAAATTTGGGGCTTAAATGCAAAATGTTAAATATCTCGAAAACGGTGCATCGTAGAGCAAAACGGACAAAAGTTTTCCACCCAATACCTCGGTTCGCAGTATGGGGAACAAGTAAAACATAGTCTATTGATGAGATCAACGGTTCGGTTCCTACTTAGGCCCTCTGGCATTCGCTCTGTTTTAGCTTGTATTGAAGCAAGTCTTCGCAACATGATCAAGTCTAGCTATGGTAGAGAGTATAACGTGCCGTGCAGGTTCGATTCATTAAATTTGGGGCTTAAATGCAAAATGTTAAATATCTCGAAAACGGACAAATTTTTTCTACCTAATACCTAGTTTTGCAGTATCAGGAACATGATAACATAAGAAAAACATAGTCTAATGATGAGATCGACGGTTCGATTCCTACTTAGGCCATTCGGCATTGGCAACTATCTATTTCTACAAGATGGCGGCTATACATAGCTTCTTATGAGACAGCTTAAGAGCGCTTGCACAAGATGGCTGCTGCTCTTATGAGACGCCCTAGGGGTTCTTGCGGCAGGTAGCAGCGACAAGACGATAACTATACACAGCTGCTTATGATACGGCCTAGAGGTGCTCACACAAGATGGTGGCTGCTCTGATGAAGAAAGCTAGCTTTGCATCGCGCAGGTATTTTTACAGCACTAAACCTCATAACTTTGAAATTTGGTGGCGGGCAATTTGAAACATTCGACGTGCTTTTTCTTCACAGCAGCTATCTTTAGACAATAGTGGCTATACATATGCTGTTAAGGCCTCCTCTTATGTCAAGGCATAGCTCTATCGAACAAGTTTAAACCTGCATCGGAATAGCTAGAGTAAGCACGTGCTGCAGTGATGACGTCATTATGCATGTTTAGACTTGCAAATCACTAAAGAAACATAACAAGACTAGAATCGAACACTGCACTCTATACCGTGATCATGTGATCGGAACATTGATTGAAGTGTTTAGAACACTAAATAAGTGATCAAGACTATAATAGAACACTGTACTCGATACAACATGTGTTTAGAACATGTCAGGGGATACCTTTGTTCTAAGAAGATTAGATTACCGCACATTCCTTGTAAGGCTAAAGGGCTAATGGGCTAAAGGGCTAAAGGGCTAATGGGCTAAAGGGCTAAAGGAGCAACAACCTCATCGATCGCTATCAGCAAGAACGCTTGTACTTTGTTAAGTGTAGAAAATTAATCTTTATTTGTAAATGGTTTCATGTTCAGAACAAGGAATGGAACCTTGGGGTTACGTCTTACCTAATAAAATCCCCGAGGTGCGATGAGTTACGTTTTTCGAACTAGTATTTGGAACACTGAACTTTTCAAGATGATAGCAGAGAGTTTAGCAATGTTCTGTTGTTGGATTATAAATTCCGCGCTATAACATGCTTAAGGTGGTAGCCTTGAGGTTTACCGCCGTAAAGATGACAAGAGTGAGGTTAGCAATGTTCCGTTGTTGGATTTTAAATTCCGCGCTGTAACATGCTTAAGGTGGTAGCCTTGAGGTTTACCGCCGTAAAGATGGCAGCAGTGAGGTTAGCGACGCTCTATCGTCCTTCAAAGTGAGGTTAGGGTTCGTCACGAAGACAGCTGTCAAAAAGCACGTGGCTATGTTTACCAAACAAGAGCACGTGGCTGTGACGTCACGGTCACGTAGTATGCTGCGTCAGCATGAAAAGATTAATGTCTACACCTACGTAGTTAACACTCTGCTATGTTCACAAGATTTTTTACACATAAGTATTCTTTATGCTTTACGTTCGTGTACATAGGTTATGTTAAGATAGCAGCAGATACAAGCGATTGTCACACGCTCTAGTAGAAGATGCATGCATTATCAAAAGGTGGTGTGTACACGCTTTTAAACCTTGCTATTCTTACTGCTGCTGCTTTGTTCACAAGAATTTTAAACATCAGTATTCTTTGTATTTTAAGTTCATGCACATAGGCTATGCTAAGATAGCAGCACAAACACATGCGAACTTTGTACATTCTAGTGGAATAAGTTTAGTACTGCGTGCATCATGGATACATGATGTGTACGCGCATTTAAACATTGCTATACTTAATGCTGATGCTATGTTTACAAGATTTTTATACATTGCTATTCTTTATGCTTTAAGTTCGTGCATACACAAGCGATAGTCGTACGCTCTAGCAGAAGAAGTTTAGTACGATAGTCGATACATACATTATCGATAGGTGATGGGTACACGCTTTAGAACATAGCTCTTCTTTGTGCTTTAAGTTCGTGCACATAGGTTAGGGATACACAAAAGCGATTGCTACATGCTCTAGCGGAAGAAGCCTAGTACGATACTCGATGCATGTAAAATCGATAGGTTATGCTAAGATAGCAGCACACTTACACGATTTTAGCACAATCTAATGGGAATAGTTTAGTATGATAGTCGTTTCATGCAAAATCATTAGGTAATGTGTACACGCTTTGAAACAAGGCTATTCTTTGTACTTTAAGTTCATGCGTACAGATTATGCTAAGATAGCAGCACAATCTAGCGCAAGAAGTTTAGTACGATATTTGTTGCTTGCAAAATCGATAGGTAATGTGTACACGCTTTGAAACATGGCTATTCATTGTACTTTAAGTTTATGGGTATAGGTTATGCTAAGATAGCAGCACAATCTAGCGGAAGAAGTTTAGTAAGAGATTCTATGCATGCAAAATCAATAAGGAATATGTACACGCTTTGAAACATGGCTCTTCTTTGTACTTTAAGTTCATGTGTATAAGTTATGCTAAGATAGCAGCACAATCTAGCGGGAGAAGTTTAGTAAGAGATTCGATGCATGCAAAATCAATATGTACACGCTATGAAACATGGCTATTCTTTGTACTTTAAGTTGATGTGTATAAGTTATACTAAGATAGCAGCACAATCTAGCGGATGAAGTTTAGTAAGAGATTCTATGCATGCAAAATCAATAAGTAATATGCACACGCTTTGAAACATGGCTATTCTTTGTACTTTAAGGCCATGCGTATATGTTATGCTAAGGTAGCAGCACAATCTAGAGGAAGAAGTTTAGTACGAGAGTCGATGCTTGCAAAATCGATAAGTAATATGTACACGCTTTGAAACATGGCTATTCTTCGTACTTTAAGTTCATGTGTATAAGTTATGCTAAGATAGCAGCACAATCTAGCGGAAGAAGTTTAGTACGGGGGTCGATTCATGTAATATCAATAAGTAATATGCATACGCTTTAAAACATGGCTATTATTTGTACTTTAAGGTCATGCGTATAGGTTATGCTAAGGTAGCAGCATAATCTAGTGGAAGAAGTTTAGTACGAGAGTCGATGCATGCAAAATCGATAGGTAATGTGTACACGCTTAGAAACATGGCTATTCTTTGTACTTTAAGTTCATGTGTATAAGTTATGCTAAGATACCAGCACAATCTAGCGGAAGAAGTTCAGTATGAGATTCGATGAATGCAAAATCAATAAGTAATGTGTACACGCTTTGAAATACGGCTATTCTTTGTACTTTAAGTTCATGTGAATGAGTTATGCTAAGATAGCAGCACAACCTAGCGGAAGAAGTTTAGTACGATATTTGTTGCATGCAAAGTCGATAGGTAATGTGTACTCGCTTTGAAACATGGCTATTCTTTGTACTTTAAGGTCATGCTAAGATAGCAGCACAATCTAGCGGAAGAAGTTTAGTACGAGAGTCGATGCATGCAAAATCGATAGGTGATGTGTACACGCTTTGAAACATGGCTATTCATTGTACTTTAATTATATGTGTATATGTTATGCTAAGATAGCAGCACAATCTAGCGGAAGAAGTTTAGTACGGGGGTCGATTCATGAAATATCAATAAGTAATATGCATACGCTTTAAAACATGGCTATTATTTGTACTTTAAGGTCATGCTAAGATAGCAGCACAATCTAGCGGAAGAAGTTTAGTACGAGAGTCGATGCATGCAAAATCGATAGGTAATGTGTACTCGCTTTGAAACATGGCTATTCTTTGTACCTTAAGGTCATGCTAAGATAGCAGCACGATCTAGCGGATGAAATTTAGTACGATGGTCGATGCATGTAAAATCGATAGGTGATGTGTACACGCTTTGAAACATGGCAATTCATACTCCTGCTCTGTTTCCAAGACTTTTAAGCATAGCTAATCCTAATGCTGCTCTTAACGACGTCGAGCTAAGGATTGATTACGTGACCGTGACGTCACAGTCACGTGCTCTTGTTTGGTAAACATAGCCACGTGCTTTTTTGACAGCTGTCTTCTTGACGAACCCTAACCTCACTATGAAGGACAATAGAGCGTCGCTAACCTCATTGCTGCCATCTTTACAGCGGTAAACCTCAAGGCTACCACCTTATGCATGTTATAGCGCGGAATTTAAAATCCAACAACGGAACATTGCTAACCTCACTCTTGTCATCTTTACGGCGGTAAACCTCAAGGCTGCCACCTTATGCATGTTGTAGCGCGGAATTTATAATCCAACAACAGAACATTGCTAAACTCTCTGCTATCATCTTGAAAAGTTCAGTGTTCCAAACACTAGTTCGAAAAACGTAACTCATCGCACCTCGGGAATTTTATTAGGTAAGACGTAACCCCTAGGTTCCATTCCTTGTACTGAACATGAAACCATTTACAAATAAAGATTAATTTTCTACACTTAACAAAGTACAAGCGTTCTTGCTGATAGCGATCGATGAGGTTGTTGCTCCTTTAGCCCATTAGCCCTTTAGCCCTTTAGCCCATTAGCCCTTTAGACCTACAAGGAATGTGCGGTAATCTAATCTTCTTAGAACAAAGGTATCCCCTGACATGTTCTAAACACATGTTGTATCGAGTACAGTGTTCTATTATAGTCTTGATCACTTATTTAGTGTTCTAAACACTTCAATCAATGTTCCGATCACATGATCACGGTATAGAGTGCAGTGTTCGATTCTAGTCTTGTTATGTTTCTTTAGTGATTTGCAAGTCTAAACATGCATAATGACGTCATCACTGCAGCACGTGCTTACTCTAGCTATTCCGATGCAGGTTTAAACTTGTTCGATAGAGCTATGCCTTGACATAAGAGGAGGCCTTAACAGCATATGTATAGCCGCTATTGTCTAAAGATAGCTACTGTGAAGAAAAAGCACGTCGAATTTTTCAAATTGCCCGCCACCAAATTTCAAAGTTATGAGGTTTAGTGCTGTAAAAATACCTGCGCGATGCAAAGCTAGCTTTCTTCATCAGAGCAGCCACCATCTTGTGTGAGCACCTCTAGGCCGTATCATAAGCAGCTGTGTATAGTTATCGTCTTGTCGCTGCTACCTCCCGCAAGAACCCCTAGGGCGTCTCATAAGAGCAGAAGCCATCTTGTGCAAGCGCTCTTAAGCTGTCTCATAAGAAGCTATGTATAGCCGCCATCTTGTAGAAATAGATAGTTGCCAATGCCGAAGGGCCTAAGTGGGAATCGAACCGTCGATCTCATCATTAGACTATGTTTTTCTTATGTTATCATGTTCCTGATACTGCAAAAAAAATTTGTCCGTTCTCGAGATATTTAACATTTTTCATTTAAGCCCCAAATTTAATGAATCGAACCTGCACGGCACGTTATACTCTCTACCATAGCTAGACTTGATCATGTTGCGAAGACTTGCTTCAATACAAGCTAAAACAGAGCGAATGCCAAAAGGCCTAAGTAGGAACCGAACCGTTGCTCTCATCAATAGACTATGTTTTACTTGTTCCCCATACTGCGAACCGAGGTATTGGGTAGAAAACTTTTGTCCGTTTTGCTCTACGATGCACCGTTTTCGAGATATTTAACATTTTGCATTTAAGCCCCAAATTTAATGAATCGAACTAGCACGACACGTTAGCCTCTAAGCTAGCTTTCTTCATAAGAGCAGCAGCCATCTTGCGCAAGCACCCTTAAGGCGTCTTATAAGGAGACGTGTATAGTCGCCATTTTGCGCAAGCATCCTTAGGGCGTCTAGCCATCTTGTGCAAGGACCATTAAGCTGCCTCATAAGAGCAACCGCCATCTTGCGCAAGCATCTCTAGGGCATCTCATAAGGAGCCTTGTATAACCGCTATCTTGCGCAAGCATCCCAAGGGCGTCTCATAAGAACCTATGTATAGTAGCCATCTTGCTTAAGCACCTTTAAGGAGTCATGTATAGCGACCATCTTGTGCAATTAGCGTCGAGAGATGGCTGCTGTAGAATTTTTCTTTTTAAATTATCCGCCACCATATTTCAACTAAAGAGTGTAGCACTGAGGTTTGCGATGTAAGATGGCGGATGAAAGCTGACAAAGAGCGCGTAGTTTGTTTACTAAACAGGAGCACGTGGAATTTTTCAATTTGCCGCAACCACATTTCAAAGGTATCTAGCTAAAGATGGCAGCATGGTGCTCTCTTGATTAAAGATGGCGGATGACGGCTAACAGAACTTTTCAAATTGCCCGCTACTACAGAGGGCAGCACCGTGCTCTGTAGATTCAAGATGGCGGATGACAGCTGACGAAATTGCCCGCAAGATAGCAGCACAGTGCTCTATTGATTAAAGATGGCGGATGACAGCTGTCAAAAATCACGTGGCTTTGTTTCCAAACAAGAGCACATAGAATTTTTCAAACTGCCACCGCCACATTTCAAAGGTATCTAGCTAAAGATGGCAGCACGGTACTCTCTTGATTAAAGATGGCGGATGACAGCTAACAGAACTTTACAAATTGCCGCCACCACATAGAGGGCAGCACGGTGCTCTGTGGATTAAGGATGGCGGATGACAACTGACGAAATTGCCCGCATGATAGCAGCACAGTGCTCTATTGATTAAAGATGGTGGATGACAGCTGCCAAAAAGCATGTGGCTTTGTTTCCAAACAAGAGCACGTGGAATTTGCCGCCACAACATTTCAAAGGTATCTAGCTAAAGAGGGCAGCACTGTGCTCTGTTGATTAAAGATGGCGGATGACGGCTGTCAAAAAAGCGCGTGAATTTGTTTCCAAACAAGAGCATGTAGAATTTTTCAAATTGCCGCCACCATATAGAGGGCAGCTCGGTGCTCTCTTGATTTATGATGGCTGCTGTCATGTGGAATTGCCTACCACCACATTTCAAAGGTATCTAGCTAAAGAGGGCAGCACGGTGCTCTCTAGATTAAAGATGGCTGCTATCAAAAAGCATTTTTCAAATTATCCGCTACCACATTTCAAAGATATAGAGGGCAGCATGGTGTTCTGTTGATTAAAGATGGCGGATGACAGCTGTCAGAAAAGCACGTGGATTTGTTTACCGATTCAAATCTCGCGCTAGTGAGGTTAAGTTGGTAGCACTAAGGTTTAGGCCCGTTAAGATGGCAGCACTGCGGATGACAGGTGACGAATTAGCCCCGCATGAGGGCAGCACGGTGCTCTGTAGTTTAAAGATGGCGGATGACAGATGTCAAAAAAGCACGTGGCTGTCAAGAAAGCACGTGGCTTTGTTTACTACGCGCTAGTTAGGTTAAGTTGGTACTACTGAGGTTTAGGCCCGTCAAGATGGCAGTACTGAGGTTAGCGATGCGTTGTTGTCTGTCAAAAAGCACGTGGCTGTCAAAAACACGTGGCTTTGTTTACCTCGCGGTAGTTAGGTTAAGTTGGCACTACTGAGGTTTAGGCCCGTCAAGAAGGCAGTACTGAGGTTAGCGATGCGTTGTTGTCGATGATAGCTGTCAAAAAGCACGTGGCTTTGTTTACAAATTCAAATATCCCGCGGGTGGTGGAGGAGACCTCTGGGAGGCCTCTGGCTGTGGCGGTGGTGGAGGAGGCCTCTGGCTGTGGTGGCGGTGGAGGTGGCCTCTGGGAGGCCTCTGGCTGCGGTGGCGGTGGAGGTGGCCTCTGGGAGCCCGCGGTGTCGGTGGCGGCCGAACTGTCCAATTATACTACTCTCGTGTAAGGCACACCTGATATCCTGCAAAACTGTAAGGTATCTGTTCTTTACTTTAAAAACCATGAAGAGAGAGTGGTATTGAAGAATAAAATAGGATTCGTGGTTCAGCGGAACTCTAAATTGAACCTCCGATACATCGCGGTTCAACCTAATAATAATAATAATAATAATAATAATAATAATAATAATAATAATAATAATAATAATAATAATAATTTTTGTGTTGAAATGAGTTTGTTCGGCTAATAACATCAAACTATACGACCAAAACTTCATCTAGGCTTCTGGAAAATGCGCTTTATCGATGGTTTTTCAAAATATTAATTTATTTCTAAACCATGTCATTATAATCAAGGTATAAACTAACTGTTAAACATTGTGTTGAGAACCGAGCATGGTTTACGCAAGGCTTCGTTTAAATCTGCTAAACCTTTTCTAAATTTTATTTTGATTTGACCTTACGATTTATTGTTATCCTGATCTTGTCAGATTATTTCCTTTGGCATTTATTTTTCCATTTTTGGTCGGATTGGTTTCATTACGCCCCGGGCGGACATGTTGTTTGGTGTTGTTGACATAGCGATGGTTGTTGATGGTATTGTTGTAAAGCTTCTAATCGTTTGAGTCCGGGAGTTGTGATTTTTACTCCTTGCCTGTGAATTTTTAATGGAATTTTGGTTTGTCGGTTTTACCTTGCTCTAATTATTCCCTTTTGGCCCAACTATTGATTTTGTGTGTGTTTTGGGCCGTTCGTGTTCCCAACTGGAAAATTATTTTAAGTCATTGCGATAACCAACTCGGTCGAATTAAGAGTCAAGCCACGTAATGGCTTAGAGTATCCGAAAGGAAAGTACTTTCCCGAAACTGATAAACTGTAACTAGCGCTAATTAGTAGTAAGTTTCTATTTCCATATTTAGTATTTTATCATAGGTGACCGGTCCCGTAGTTGAGTGTAACGTAGGTTGAATCTTGGTTAACTAATTTCTTGGAGGACAACTCACTTTAAATTTATTTGTTCCCCTTTTGATTAACCTAATTAATTGAATTAGTCATTTATTAATTTATTTGTTCTCCTTTTGGTTAACCTAATTACTTGAATTAGTCATTTATTGATTTATTTGTTCTCCTTTTGGTTAACCTAATTAACTGAATTAGTCATTTATTAATTTATTTGTTTTCTTCTTAGTTAACCTACTTAATTGAACATTTGTTTATTTTGTGTATTTGAGTTTCCTTAATTAACTTAACAACTTATAATTCCTTTATTTCCTCCCTTTGAGATGTTGCAAGCAATTTATCCTTATGAATTAAAGTTACCTTGTGTTTAAAGAATGGTGTTGATATTCATTTCGTTGGATCGATGGAGCACTGTCACTGTTTATTTTAAATTTTTCTCCACGGCCTAAGGGGGGTCATACAGTAGATTATCCTAAAAAATCTCATACGAAAGGTTGAGGCTTTCTAAACGCAGATACGAAGTTTTATGTAAAAATTCCTCATAGTTTTAGAGATATTTGCATTTTAGTGACAGCTTGCACATTGTGATGGACGTGGCTACGTAGCAATGGATGCAAATGTACAGCGCCAGACGGTCGTGTGGTTTCTCTCTTCGTCAATTTCTTATATCACTGGCTGCATGGTTAGTATACACGGAGACCATGCCTGTATCCTCGGTTTAGTGTGTTGTCTTTGAGAGTGGAAAGCTTTGAACTTCTGTTTCCAACGTTTCTCTTGTGTACTCCTTGGTGGTAGTAGCACATTGTTTGGAAGGTTTCCACGTGCTTCTATTACATTGTGTTGTGAACTGTGATCATGATGCCTAAGAAAGGGAACGTTGCAAGCGGAAAGGGAGGAGATTTGCTGGATATCGCTTTTCTAATGAAGAGAGAGGTGATAATGACAATGTTATTTTTGACGTAAACAGTATGCCTAGTGCATCAGTCAGGAAACTTGGGCCAGAGCTTAGGTCACCTGTCAGTGATGCTAAGGATACTGACAGCGTGTCATATAGAATTATAGATTTTTCTTCTTTAGTGGATAATATAAGTGAACATTTGTGTTGCAAATTGTGTCAGGGAAATGTGAAATTAACTGGAAGTAATATATCTGGCTTGGCTAAACAGAGTTACTGAGAAGATGTCTAAAAGGGAGAAACCAAAATTAAAACGAGGCATTCAGCTGTAAAGTTTGGTCCATTTGTCCCAAAACATCATGCAATGGTAATAAAATTGTTCAAATAGCAACCTACAGTGCAGTAGCCAGTTTTAATGATGGAACTAGCAGTAGTCTACAAGGACTGAAGGCATTGGGAATCAAAGTTGGGAAGAATACTGTTGAAGGTTTGAGCAAGTTTGACAAGGTACGTGCAGATTCAGCTGAAAAAAGAAACAAACTCAACTTTGGAGGCTAGAAGGACTAGGCGAAGACTCAGACTAGAAGAACAATCCAAGAGCATCCATCAGAGGGTATAACATATGGCAGTGTAGCCTTCTAAGGTGAACGGTGAGCAGAACTGTGTGTGACAACTTTACATGCGATTTCCTGAAAAATTATTTTTTTTCGAACAAGAAACGTAATATCACAAGAACCATTTGTCTGATCTAAATCAAACTTTGCACAGTTGGTCAAATAGGAATTCTGTTGAAGACAAACTAAAATAATGGAACTGAGACAAAATTTAGGTTTAAAATCATGATATAAACAAGTCATAAAAATGTAAAAATTATCTGTATATTTTTAAAAAATCTGTCAAATTACTTTGATTGCACTTAGGGATTTCATCTTTGTCCATCCTCTATAATATTCTGTCAGTTTCAATTCAAAAGAAAGAAAACAACCTTTAAGCTCATATTTAAAGAGTTATTATGGTTTTTGTCATATTATATGGTTAATTATTTTATCAAAATGTATTAATTAATAATGTGGCTACTTTACATTAAATTTTTATTTGTACTATATCAAAAAATAGGTTAGGTTGTTATATATAATCATATTTATTTTCAATGTCCTACTTGAAATAATGTATGAAATAGTCATATTTTTGTCAAGTGGTAAATAAACTAGTGTATGACCGCCCTTAAAATACTCCTTCCAGTTCTTAAAAGGTAAGTGTGTGTTTCTTCTCCTTTGGCTGTTTATCGTGTTATGTTGCTAGTGTTTGTTTTCTCTTGTGTCCTTTGTCACTCTTTGGTGTTCGCTTTAATTACCTTCTGGGGGCGAATACACTATCAACCTTCTCACCTATTGGTGTGTAAGGTTAATTACCCATCGTCCAGAGGGCTGTTTGGGGTTGCCCTGAGGATGGTGCCGGTTGAAGTGGCATCAGAGCAGTGGTTGTTTTTGTTTCACTGTTGTTCTGCACCTGATATTGGTTGTTTCTGCTGAGTGCAGCGTAATTTCCCTCCCCTTTTCCCTTGATTTGTACAGTGCAGTGCTGTATTGATTTGGATGTGAAAGGAAATCAACAACCTACAAAATTATACTAATTGTAACATATAATTGTGAAAGGAAGTGCAAGTATCTTGTGCAATTCTTTTCTTAATTCTGTTTCATGTCTACTACAATGTCGCGAGCGGATATGATCCCCTCTTACCTCCGGCGTGTCGTATTGGAGTATGAACTATCAATTCGCGGCCTTGAACCTGCCCGTACTGTTGCCGAATGTTCTGCCTTGCTATCTGCTATCTCCCTGGTCCCCATTAATCTATCGTTAATCAAAAACAACAGAGTTGGTGAGTACTTGAATTTGATCTTGAGAACCTCAATGAAATAAATTTTATAAGGAAAGAATTTATCGAAATGCCTCCATCGAAGGCTGAGGGCCAGAGCGAGCCACTACTCGGCCGAATTCAGGACCTACTACCAATCAAGCCCGATGCTGAATTTATCTCTGAATCCACTAGATTGTTGACAGTTGTTTCAGGCATTACTGCCGATCTGGACCTGTTGTTAGTCATCAGGGATATGGAGAATTGTTCTATTTCAGTCGGTCATACCTACCTACCTCCAATATTCCTTCAAACCATTTTGTGACCTCTTCCTACAGTCAAAGTTCATGCTGTGTAACAGCTCCCTTCTTAGATAATTTAGTGTCTAGGTTAAATTCTGTTTCTTCCCCAAACAGCTTAAAAGAAGTCTTTTGCGGAGTGGGAAGCTTTTCGGTTAATTCAGTCGATGAAAGCATTAGGTTCCTACGATTCCTTGTAGAGTTAACCGACACTGGAAACGTCTATTCTGTTGATGACTTGGAGATATTCCGCGCCCTCTTCCCTCATTGTGAAGGGATTTTAAAAAGGAAATTTCGGAAGCCATATCTAGAACTTTGACTATAAATGCATTTCATGAGCTTGTCTTATCCAGGGCCGATGACCTTCGATGTTAGGCCCCTTAAAATAACAAGCATCATCATCATCATCTTGTCTTATCCGAATTCATTCCCTCTCTTGCTCTTTAATGTTAAGTTCCGCAGTACTGTTTTAGGACGCAGTTTCCCAATGAAAACTTACTTGTTTATGCAAGGTTTTTAAAATTTCTGTTCCCGAAAGGGAAATGGTAGTTAGAATCCTAAAGGGTATCTCTCCTTCATACCGCTCCTACCTCTCATTATCCAGATGTCCTACCAACTTCTTGGAATTAGAAAAAGCATGCTCGTTTGTGGAGGACGTGAAAGATGGGGATGCTTCGAGACCTGTAAGTGTTCCCCCTCCTACTGTACCCGCCTATCCAGTTGTTTCTCCAACTACTAATGAGGCGAATGGTCGCAAGTGCTTCAATTGTGGGTCCAAGAATCATTTGAAAAACAATTGCCCGATTTCAAAACGTAATTCTGATGGCTGTTATACCTGTGGGTCGAAACAACATCTTAAAAAGAACTGCCCTTTGTCAATTCAAGGTAGTGGTCAATGACTACCAGCAACAAGAGGGTGTTTGAATTCTGAATGTTTTGAAAAGTCTGTCTATCCGCCCTGTGCAATAAGATCTCAGCTCACCGGGCGAGTTGGCCGTGCACGTAGAGGCGCGCGGCTGTGAGCTTGCATCCGGGAGATCGTGGGTTCGAACCCCACTGTCGGCAGCCCTGAAGATGGTTTTCCGTGGTTTCCCATTTTCACACCAGGCAAATGCTGGGGTTGTACTTTAATTAAGGCCACGGCCGCTTCCTTCCAGCTCCTAGGCCTTTCCCATCCCATCGTCGCCATAAGACCTATCTGTGTCGGAGTGACGTAAAGCAACTAGCAAAAAAAAGATCTCAGCTCATGTCCCCCTCCACTGGTACTTGCGCTTTTGTTGATTTCAATAATGAACCGGTAAATGCTCTGCTCGATACTGGTAGTGTTGTATGTTTAATTAATTCTGCTTGGTACCATCAGATGAAAAACTTGTGTAAGTTACCTGAATTGAAATCTACTAACCTAAAGTGTGTTTCTGCCAATTGTCAATTCTTGGAAATCTTGGATTCGGTGAAGGTCAAGTTAAGTATAGGTAATTTTACTTGGAAAATCAAGTGTTTGGTAACACCTAACCTTTCCTGTAACGTAATTCTAGGCGCCAATTTTCTGTCTAGGCCTGGACTTGTTTTGGATATACAATGTCGAAATTTCTTTTTTTCTAATTTTCACCTAATCTAGAATTTTACTTGATTAATGTTCCACTGAATGTCCCTATTGCTTCGTGTGTGGGTTACCCTCAGTATGATGACCCTAGCGGCATTGATCGCCTTGACTTGAACCATTTAGGTGATGCTGAAGCCTGCCAAGTCCGCGCTCTATGTAAGAAGTTTCCGGAAGTTTTCACTAGCAAGTTAGGCTTGACCGATGTTCTGTAGTACGATATTGAGTTGTCAGCCATCAACCAGTTTGATCTCCGCCTTACCATCCCTCCCCACCTCGCATGCTGGAACTGAAAAAGATTATTGTGCAAATGGAGGGCGATAGTGTAATTAGGCCCTCTACTTCACCTTATGCATCCCCAGTTTTCTTGGTGCCGAAGCCTTCTGGCGGCTTTCGCGCTGTTATAGCTGATCGAGCCCTGAACAGCAAGATTGTGCTTCAGTCTATCCCGTTGCCCGACCTACACACTTGTATTGGATGGTTTTCAGGAGCAAAATTTTTCACTGTGCTAGACTTGGACCCAGCATACTACCAAGTACCCTTATCCAAGAAATCCATTTCCCTTACTGCTTTCATAACGGATTGGAACCTGTATGAATATCTGAGTCTCCCCTTTGGCCTATCGTGCGGTGCCGCAGTGTTGACTAGAGTGTTAAATTCCATCCTCTCCGACATACAATTTAAATTCGTATTCATTTATTTGGATAATTTGGTTATTTTCTCCAATACCTTTGAGGAACATACGGTCCACGTCAGGGAAGTCTTGCAACGGCTAACGACCGGATTGACAGTGAAGTTATCAAAGGTTGCATTTGCCAGACCCAGCATGTCCTTCCTAGGACATGTAGATTCCTCTGAAGGTGTTTCAATTGATCATTACAGAACTCAGGATATCAGGGATTTCCCTCCACCTAAAGATGTTAAAGATGTCGCCCGCATGATCGTTATGATTACATTTTTCAGAAAGTTTATCCCCAACTTCGCAGAGATTGCAGCTCCGTTGAAATATATTAGGAGGAAGAATGTTAAAATTACTTGGGACAGTACCCAACAGGAAGCGTTCAATTCGTTGAAAGTTGGCCTGACCAATGCCCCAGTGTTGGTAAATCCAGATTTTGAGAAGCGTTTCATTGTTCAAACTGATGCTTCTGGACGAGCTATTGCTGGTGTCCCCCTACAGGAATATGAAGATGGACGTAGGCCGGTGGCTTATGCATCCAGATTCCTCAACAATCTGGAGAGTAAATACTCCATCTATGAGCTGGAATGTCTAGCTGTACTAATTGCACTAGAAACGTTTAGGCCCTTTATCAAACATATGAACTTCGATCTAGAGACCGACAATCAGGATCTTTCTTGGGTGTTAAATCGGCCCAAAAGAACCGGTAGGATAACTCGATGGGCGCTTCGAATCTCATCTTTTAATTTCAATGTTCGGCATATCCGTGGTTCCGACAATTTCATTGCCGATAGTTTGAGCAGGATGTTTGACGGTTGTTATAGTGCGGACGTGAACCGGGATGTAGATGAAATTCCTGTCAATGTCGTTGTTGTTAGTGCCATCCTTACTGACCTCCGTCTGCTGTAACATGAATTTGGCGATCATCAAAAAGCTGATCCTGAGTTGAAAAGCATCATCGACACAATTAATAGTGGGACCGAAGTAAAACCTTACTCCTTATCTAAGGGCGTTCTCTGTCGTAAGTATCGCAAGGATCATAGCTTCAAATTGTTGTCCCAAAGGTTCTGGTACCTGTCGTCATTAGATATTATCACTGCTCTCCCATTGGATGTCATTTAGATAACTTCAAAACCAGACAGAAAATTGGGCATTTCTTTGTTTGGAAGAAAATGGACAGTGACATCCGAAACATGATCAAATCCTGTAAAACTTGTGCCATCAGCAAACCTAATTTAAATAACCGTGTTGGACTGTTGTCATCGTCACAAGTCTCCCGTCCAATGGAAAGGCTGTCCATCGATTTCGTAGGTCACCTCCCTCGGTCTTCTCTAGGAAACACCCACATCTTTGTCTGTATATGTGCATTCTCCCGGTTTTTTGGTACTTTTCCCACCAGGTCCACAAATTCCCGTACTTCCATCACCTGTCTAAATTCCATTTTCGCATCCTTTGGTCCTCCCATGTTCCTAGTGTCTGACAATACTAGTTCCTTCACCAGTAAATCTTTCAAAAGGTATCTGTTTGAGTTGTGCATCTCCACGTTACCAATACCCCATACTATCCAAATTAGTCATATGCCGAGAGGTTGAATGGGAACCTACAGTCTGCGTTGATAGCGTATCATCATGACAATCAGTCCAAATGGGACTCCTGTCTGCACTGGTTGGTCCATGCTTTTAATTCCGCTATTCATGAATCACATGGTAAGACACCTATGCCTCTGATGTTCAGCTATACCCCGTACTCCCCCATGTCTAATGTTCTGTGCATCGAAGATCTTCTGCCGGAATTGTCAAAGCTTAATGACATTCAAAGGATCTGGAATGAAGCCAAGAAGAATTTATCTGTGTCATATGAGAAGATCAAAGGGTAGTATGATAAAGGTAGAAAGTAATTTGAAGTGAATGTTGGTGATGTGGTATATGTCAAATGTTATCCCATCAGTAAGGCCGTGAATAAGTTTCCGCCAAAGCTTGCCCCTAGATATCAAGGCCCGTGTATTGTGTTGGAGTTCTTTTCTCCAGTTTCTATTTTGATAAGCGATCCAGTAGCAAAATGGATTAGGCGCGTTCATGTTTCCCAAATTAAAATGGGTTAACTAGTAATATTGTTCTAAATTCCCTGCTGGTTGGATGCACCTTTGGTAACTGATCCGTACTTTTTGTTGAACCTGTTTGGTGAACCGGGTTGGTGAACGAATCAATTTCATCTTTATTATGTCTAGTGTTTGTGACTCTAACTTTAGTGCTTCTTATGTATTATTGTTAAGCTGTTTGATTACTTGTAGCCTGAAATCTGTTTAACCTTGCCTGTCTTGTGGTAATGGTATTATATCTTTAAAATATTATCTCTGTGTAATTGAAACTTGTGCCTGTGTGGTGTGCAACTAAATTGCCACTGTGGGTGTCTAATCTCATTTAATTTTAAATCATGCTTTGGATTGATTCCCTGTTTACTCAAGTGTTGTAATGTAAATTAACGGAATTATATCTGGCTTGGTTCTGCATGGAATTTCTTGTGCTGGATCCATCTATCCTCAAGCGGCTCAATGATTGCTGGGCTATAGTGCGTTTGGGATGGAGTGAGTAGGAGCGTGTTTGCTACTCGAATGGTTTACCATTTTATGATCCTTTCATTGTATGTGTGTGAGTGTATGGGGGCTTAGTAATGATTTGTTGAAATCTGCGTCATTTCGGTATTGTGCGATTACTGGTTATGGTGTATTATGATTGGTTGGTATCGGAAAATTTTGCCTGCTTGCCTTGTGCATGGACTGTACGTCTTAAAGGTGTTCCATTTTCCGGCTACTGATGTCTTGTACTCATCTATGACTAAGTGATCTAACACTCTTCTTTTCGGTTATTTTGGTCAGCTGTTTCTGGTGCTGTATTCTATGTGTGAACCATCGCTAACCTACTTTACCTGTAAATGTTTTAGGTGTGGCATTTATTATCCTAACATTTCGGTCTAAAACTAATTTGAAATTGTGTACAAATTCTGTCTCTCCGTTTCTTATCTAATGGTGTTTGGTTTGTGCACTACTGCGAGCATTGTGGTGAATCTCCTGCCTTGTAACTTGGTAATTCTTGGTAGTTTGGTTTACATCCTTTGAGTTGTGGATTGTTAGTGATGAAGTGTAATTTACCTTATCTACTAATTGCTGGATGGGTTGTTCGGTGGTACAATGTAGGACTTCTTGCCTGAGGGGTGTATCTCCTTTGTGCCTATTTGGTATGGTTCTAGTCCTTGGTTTGTACCTTGTTTTGGTGATGAAATTTCTGTCTGGTGTTGCGCTGAATTTGTGAAATGGCTGGTAAGCACGTAACCTCTTATGAGCTGACTCATGTATCTGGCTGGTCATTATTGGAATAGTGTTTGTGCTTCAGATGTTTGGTTGTCAGGACACTTTGGTAGGGATGTGACTTGTCCTTTAATTTACATCTGTGTTGTAGTAGATTTGGTCATTCGTTAGTGGATCCGCAACTTTGGTTAAGTGAGTGACCTTCCGTATTGGAAGTATTTCTCGATTCTTAGAGGGCTCTAGTTTCTTCAACTTATGTTTTCCTGCTTGGTCTTTGGGCCAACGTCATCATTTTAAAACTTGTAAAGCTATATTCATTTTAAGTAATTTGCCAGTGTATAGCATGTTTAAAGTCGATCCCCGATAATGATTGATTCTGTGTACTGTGTACCATTCTGTGGTTTCTCTAAGTGAGTATGGCATCACCTAGGATCTCATAGTTGGTACTATTGTCATCCTACTGATGAGTGACGGGATCTTTAGGTTGTGTTCCTTCCTCCCTCTTTCTTTTACCGAGCGTTTCCTATAGAGCGGATTCTTTATCTACAATCTCTACATTTTGGGCCTAACCCTCCTGTGTTTCTTCTTTGGACCACGTGTGCCCTGGGTTTCTCATGGTGTTTAAGGTGAATGGTTCATGAGTTAGTCTCCTTCTATCTTGGCGTTGTTTCTGGTGTGGTACCTTTGATGTGGCTGTTATGGATGACCTATTCATCGCGAACCCTCCATCTAGTAAATTATAGGAGTCCCCTGACGTGCCCGTCGACTCTACCATTGGCAGAAATACTTTTTATCTTAATCATGAGTTCAATTTGTATTTTGTGGCTCCGCTTATAAGTAAAAGTTGACTCACCTTGATTCCTTTTTCCCAGATTAAGAGGGTAACTATACGTGTAAGTTGGTGATCCTATCTAGTGGGTATGTTTATTCTATTAATTTCTGATCTTGGGCAAATTGACGAGTTCACCACTCTGTAGTTATGTGTGCGTTGCCCATGTATATGTAATATGCTCTGCTTAATTTACTGCAATTATTCTGTGCACTATTAGCTATCTTGTTGTCTTGCCCTATGCTTTTCTGTTTGTCCTTAGTAAATTTGTGCTACCATATGTTCCCACTGCAATTTTACTCTTGTATGTCCCTGTAACTTCAATTGTGAGACTATCAATATTGCAATCGGTGATCATTGAAGCATTTCTACTGCTTCTTCTTCTGTTGTTGTACTGACTATTTGTGCTACCTGTCCTGGTTCTCTTCTGTAGTACTATGTGTAAGTATGTATCATATGCCCTAGCATGTTCTTATTTACTAGTTTCTGTGTACCATTTTAGTCGGCACGACTTGTTGTAGAATAATCTAGTGTATTAGTTGTGGTCACCTTTCTTGCTTCTTGATTGATGTATTGTCTCCCCCGTTTCCTTCTGTGCCTAACCATGTCGGTGGAGCGCTTTGGGCCTTGGTTAGTTTATTGATAGCTGATGTCATGTAAAGTTAATTTGTGGATCTATTGATCCTAGTAACCATATACTCAACAGCTTTATTTTCTTTCTGTTCCTTCTAACCTTGTCCTCCTTGCGATATTTTTGCCCCTCTGGGCCACACTGAAAGTTTGATTAGCCTATAATTGCTAATTTACGACACGAGATGATGCACATCCTTGAAACGCAAGCAGATTTGTAAAAATATTATAGCGTTAGAATTATGTTTCCACCGTGCTTTTAGGAAATAATCTGGTTGCATGGACTAGTAAAGAAAAAGACTTCGTTATGGTTCTCCGTTGTAATCTTCGAAACTGATGTAAGATTTTTAAACCTCAAAAGTGAACTTGGCATTATGTTTGAAAATTAAATTACCGTGTGACACTTTAGTTGAAAGTATACCGTGTGACACTTTAGTTGAAAGTATACCGTGTGCAATCGGTAATTCAGAAAACTCTGATGAAAATGCTTTTGACAGTGTGAAATTTTACTACTGCAATTTCTTGAGTGATCAATTATGTGGCTGCTAACTAATTTTGATCGCACCCCGTCTATTATATTGAAAAACAACATTATATGGAACAGTGACTAGTATTAAAAATTTGTTCATGTGGACCAATAATATAAATGAATTTTATCTCGGTGGTCATTCTTCATTGGACTACTTCAACTAAATCTAGTTTACTTATGGACCGCCGCATTATTATTGAAGTAAGCATTAGGATATGTTGTACTTCGGAGAGGGAGGACTGTGACAGTACTTAGCGTACCGAACCTCCCCAGAAAACCTTTTGGACTGGTGTCTTCACCATTAGAAATTCTTATTAACGAACTTTGACAATGAACATTGCCGTATCTCATTTAGAGTGGATTACCTTGCCATTTTCGTATAATATTTGACTATTTCCTTCAACTTGATTCGTGCAGTGCTGCGCTCTTTTGTCTATCCTTTTGAACTCCCGATACTGCTTAAAGCAATTTGCGAACGCGTTGCGAGCTGACTGGCGAAACTACTCTGCCTAGCGAGCTAACGCTCTCACTTGGAGACCGGCAACCATCATGAAAAGGTGTTTGTGTCTGTTCAGCGCGATGGCGTTGCTATGGAGATTTTACCCCCGCTAAGACTAATTTACTACGAGCATTTTAGCCCCATTGAGTTTTGTGGAGTTGTTCCTCCTTTATAGTTTTAGATCAACGCTGGTTTACCTGCAATTTTCTTCAAATCTCTGCAGTTTCGACGATGGGAAAGTAGTGTCCTTTGACCTCGTGTAAGGCACAACTGGTATCCTGAAAAACTGTAAGTTATCTGTTGTTTACTTAAAAATCCATGAAGAGAGTGTTATTGAAGAAGAAAAATAGGATTCGTGGTTCAACGGAACTCTAAATTGAACATCCGACACATCGCGGCTCAACCTAATAACAATAATCATAATAATAATTTTGGTGTTGAAATGAGTGTTTGTGGGGCTAATAACCTCAAACTATATGACCGAAACTTCATCTAGGCTTCTGGAAAATGCGCTTTATCGACGGTTTTCCAAAATATTAATTTCTTTCTAAACCATGTCATTATTATCTTGGTACAAACTAACTGTTAAACATTGTGTTGTGAACCGAGCATGGTTTACGCAAGGCTTCGTTTAAATCTACTAAACCTTTTCTAAATTTTATTTTGATTTTACCTTATGATTTATTGTTATCCTGATCTTGTGAGCTAATTTCCTTTGGCATTTATTTTTCTATTTTTGGTCGGATTGGTTTCATTATTCTTCGAGCGGACATGTTGTTTGGTGTTGTTGTCATAGCGATGGTTGTTGGTGGTGTTGTTGTAAAGCTTCTAATCGCTTAAGTCCGGGAGTTGTGATTTTTACTCCTTGCCTGTGAATTTTTAATGGAATTTTGGTTTTTCGGTTTTACCTTGCTGTAATTATACCCTTTTGACCAACCTATTGACTTTGTGTGTATTTTGGGCCATTCGCGTTCCCAATTGGAAAATTATTTTACGTTGTTGCGATAACCAACTCGGTCGAATTAAGAGTCAAGCCACGTAATGACTTAGAGTATCCGAAAGGAAAGTACTTTCCCGATAAATTGATAAATTGTAACTAGCGCTAATTAGTAGTAAGTTTCTTTTCCCATATTTAGTATTTCATCATAGGTGACCGGTCCCGTGGTTGAGTGTAACGTAGGTTGAATCTTGGTTAACTAATTTCTTGGAGGACAACTTACTTTAAATTTATTTGTTTCCCTTTTGATTAACCTAATTGATTGAATTAGTCATTTATTAATTTATTTGTTCTCCTTTTGGTTAACCTAATTAATTGAATTAGTCATTTATTAATTCATTTGTTCTCCCTTTGGTTAACCTAATTAATTGAATTAGTCACTTTTTATTTATTTGTTTTCCTCTTAGTTAACTTACTTAATTGAACATTTGTTTATTTTGTGTATTTGAGTTTCCTTAATTAACTTAACAACTTGGAATTCCTTTATTTCCTCCCTTTGAGATGTTGCAAGCAATTTATCCTTATGAATTAAAATTACCTTGTGTTTAAAGAATGGTGTTGATATTCATTTCGTTGGATCGATGGAGCACTGTCACTGTTTATTTTAAATTTTTCTCTGTTGCCTTAAACTACTCCTTCCTGTTCTTAAAAGGTAAGTGTGTGTTCCTTCTCCGTTTGCTTTTTATCTTGTTATGTTGCTAGTGTTTGTTTTCCCTTGTGTCCTTTGTCACTTTTTGGTGTTCGCTTTAATTCCCTTCTGGGGGCGAATTCACTATAAACTTTCTCACCTTTTGGTGTGTAAGGTTAATTACCCATCGTCAAAAGGGCTGTTTGTGGTTACCCGGAGGATGGTGCCGGTTTTATCTGTTGGTCATATTAATGTCTGTATCAGTCTGTCCTTTTTTGGTCAATCTTCACCAAATGACTCTCCACTTAACAACTTACTGGGCGAGTTGGTCGTGCGGGTAGGGCCGGGCAGCTGTGAGCTTGCATCCGGGAGATTGTGAGTTCGAACCCCACTGTTGGCAGATCCTGAATATGGTTTTCCTTACTGTAAAGTACCCAATGGTAGAAACCCTCTAGGACGATGCCTCCATTTTCTGATTAAACATCCGACTAACTCCGGCTGGGTAGAGGTGGTTAAGTTTTCGTGGGTAAGTCTAAATGTCGAAGTTTATAACTTATCTCTCAGTATATGACGGGAATAATGGAGGTTCATCTCGAATGAGAAACACTGATATGGGGTAAGATGAGTTTATTACATAAAATAACCCCGAATCATACTACAACACAAATGAAAATCAAATTAATAAAACGTCAATGAAACTAGCAGTGAATTGAAATTAAAACAAACGAAAGTGAATATGGACAACACGCATTAATTACGCAGACCAAATAAAAAGATAAAATAAAAGTTTCAAATTGCAACTTTAAATATTTATAAGTTTCGCAATAACTCTACATTATAGTCCAACGTTCCATTCCCCATGGAGTAGCACCGTTTTAAGTATCACCATTGTACGTATTGATATTCAGGGTAGTGGCCGCGAAAATTGCCTTTAAACGCGATTTAAGACGCAGTGGGACATGATATGAACTACGAAAAATACTGGTGGCATTTCCTACGCTATATTTACAATAAGCAAAACAGTTAAAATATCCAAGTATTTACGTTGGATCTGTTGGGGAAAACTTTTATACTACACTGACTCGACGTGAAACGCAGTTCACCAAAAGATCTGGCAAGAACTAGATTAACCACATCCATTCACTCAGCGCTCGGGCTGTTCCCCATTAATCAACAAGACAACAGATCAAAATCACCACGACATCACATAAAAGCCATCCTGTAAGAGAAAACATATAATATACATTAATAAACACATAGAAAGCAATGGGCAACATCGCGTTCCTCTTGCTGCATTTGAGCACCGGTTAGTACCCTTCATCGGTCACATATTTCCTGCTTTGCAGTGGGCTGAAATGGATGTTAAAATTCAAGACTGCTCTGGGAACTTGGTCACTGTTTTGACAAGATTATATTACGGAAATAGCTTCTCACTTCGCGATGTCTGTATAACCTTGACTGATAAGCTAACCTGTAGGGCGAGCTCATATATCAACAACTGCTCGGAGATTCACATACACAATCGTACATCTTGCCAGCATGCTACTATAATTCAACACACATCATATTCACTGGCCTGGCATTTATTTCACGGGAATTCTGATTCTCAATAATATCTCAGAATACAATCACAGGCCAATTCTCACGTCACACAATTCTTAAAACATTTCCATGCATGCAAACTTCCCGCATAATTAACTTCATATTTCAGCATGCACTAAATTCTCATGTATATCTTGTAATCTCATCAGCCTTTCTCATTACAAATCAGGGTTCGATTCCATCTCAAATCATTGTTAAAAACAGTTTTTAACCCACATTAGAAGAATCTATTCTAGTCAACGGTGCATATACAACACCACACGTCTCACAGCTCCTGTAATACATGCAGCATGCATCCTATCTGTCACTAATCTTTTTAAATGGAAAAATAGAATTTAGTCTCGACGCTGCGAGTGTAGAACTCGGTAGGTTGATGATTTTGGCAATCTAATCCTCCTATCTCTTTCAAACAAAAACACAGGAATAACCTTAAGCTAGATAACATGCATAATTCACACCAATAAACTCAAATATATCCTAACATTTCCCTCAATATCCCATCTAACTAATTATAAAGTAAAAGAAACCAAAAGAAATCATGCGATCCCCTCCTATCCGTATTTACAACATCACAAATACAAAATGAACACATACGTCAGGCAAAAATTACATTAAATAAAATCCCTAATCAAAGCCTCACTAGTATTAATCGTAATTCATACAACATCCCGTTTAATTATAACACATGCATCTTATCTTGGCAACTTCCTGGACATTGGTAGCAGCTCACATCCCTGCCCCTATGGGGGTCCACTCCATCTTCAACAGCTTTTCAACACGTGGAACCAATCTTCTTTCTTCTAAAGGCGATGCCATCTTCTTGAGGTTAACTCCTGTATAACAGCAACACACAAGATTCTGGTCACTATCTCTTCACGGCTCTCCGTGCACGTTGCCGAATAAACCGTTTTTAGCCGTAATTTAAGGCCAACGTTAATGCAACAACACAAAACACACGTACAATAAATGTTAAGGGTTTAAATACAGTCATTTGGAGCGGCCCGATACGAATAGTCTTTCACGATACGCGACCGGCCCGAAAGTACAGTGCGGATGAGCGTCTCTTACTCAATTACCAGTCTGCATCTGATACTACCGTTTGTTTCTTTAATATAAGAACTTGCGACATAGCGCACTTGACGACTTATAACTGCACCCAGTTTACGTAGCACTGTTCACAAAATAAGTTCACTGCCTCTGGTCAGCGCGACCTTACAAAGTTAAACTTCTGCCCACGTGGCAGCATTTATGCGTCCCGCGCACACTGCAGTACGACACTGTTGCTCACGCACAGATAAGGGAGAAGTATGGAACGATGTTCACTTCATAACAACACACCCAGAAAGAAGAACGCGCCCGACAAGTGGGGCGCTTAAGTAACACAGCCAACGCCGTTGTGGCTAGGGGATTCCCAGTATGTTCAAATACTCAACCAATCAGAGTTCTTGTTACACACAATGACTTTGTAATTTGCTAAAATTAATATCAGATGCACTCATGATAAATAAATTACTGCTCAAATAATTGTTATAATTTATTCCTTATTATTTCTCGCTCTCAGACCTGTGGAAAACCCTCAAATAACAGAACTGACTTCTCTTTATCGCTGCACACATCGCACAGATACCAATGTTGGTCAACCTGGGATTTTAATTCTGCGCCGTCCAGAACTCATATTTGCCACACCCTCGCTTCCTAATTGGCTGAACACTCCTCGTGGCCAACGAATTCTACAAGTGCCGGGATGTGCTAACTCTTGGTAAAGCTGAAAGTTTCCCACGGTTGTAGGCAAGCTTCGCGGTACATACGGCAACATTACGACTCCAGGACTTCAGGTCTCAACTGTTCTGTAATCTGCTACTTTTGCAATGCCCGACTGAATTAAACTTTTATATAATTATTCGATATGCCATGAACATGACTTGGTATCTCATATGGGCCGTCAGGGTACGGCTCAGTAGGCTATACCTTAATTAAGGTCACGGCCACTTCTTTCCAAATCCTAGGCCTATTCTATCGTTGCCATTAAACTTATCTGTGTCAGTGCGATGTAAAGCCAATTGTAAAATTCGTACCAACTTTATTCAAAATCACCTCATTTGTGATCATATCCACCCTTTTGGCCTTCAGCATTCTTCTGTAACGCTATATTTTGAAAGCTTCTATAATTGGTGCTCAAATGATGCGAATTGTGTATCAAGACAATGGTCTCCATCATTTGGAACAAACTTAATAAATAAATGAGCAATGTAAGGTTTAAGAACTTTGGAAAAAGCAGCTTTTATCGTACCGTGTAGTTTGATTCACCGCGTCGTAAGTAGTTGCATGGTTTGGGTCACGTAGCTGTTGACGTGCATTCGGGAGATAGTGGATTTGAACCCCGCTGTTGGTAGCCCTGAAAATGGCTTTCCGTGGTTTCCCACTTTCACATCTTTATCAAGTCCATGGTTGCTTCCTTCCCACTCCTAGCCCTTTCCTGTCGCATCGTCGCCATCAGACCTATCTGCGTTATAAAGAAATTGTATAAAGTAAATAAATTGGTACTTCCTTCATCCACACCAGGTTTTCACACTGGTAGACTGCACTTCCCTGTTGAATCCTTGTACTGATCTCCATGTCCAGCCCAGCATCCTGTATCAGTTTGCTTCCCAAGTACTTGAAACTCTGTGGGAGGCGGACGCAGACAAAGAATACACCCTCAGTATCCCCTCCCTGTCGTAAGAGGTGAATAAAAGGGGCAACCAAGGGATGATTAAATCAGAACCATTAGACTACTTGTGATTAGTACCATTACGTGAGGAAAACCACGAGTCGGCGTTACATGCGATTAGTACTACCATGGTAGGTACACCATGGATCTACGTTACCTAGGAGCGATACCTTTATATGAGGAACACCACGGGTCTGGGTGTTGCCTGTGGTTAGTACCATCGTGTGTATCCCACCGAGGTGGGGGGTTGACGGGCACTCGGCTGCGCGGACTAATGTCCAAGTGACAAAAGGTGCCGTACGCTGCGCTGGAATGTCGTGTTCAGATTGAGTCTGCGTCACTTATGAGTAGTACCACTGTATGAAGAACACCACATGTGTACATTTCCTCTGATTGGTACCACTATATGAGGAACACCACGGGTCTGCGTTGCTTGCCAGTGGTGCCCTTATGTGAGGAACACCATGGGTCTGTGTTGCCTGCGACTGGTGCCATTACGTGTGACATACCATGGGTCTGCATTACCTGTGATTAGTGCCGCCAGGTGAGGAACACCGTGAGTCTACGTTAGTATCACTATAGGAGGGACACCATGGTTCTGCTTTACCAGTGGTTAGTACTATTATGAAGGGCCGGTACCTGGATTTTGGACTCCTTTTTGTAACAAGCATCATCGCAGAAAAGAAGATATTGTGAATTGGATTCTCTGATTGTTTTGGATTCGTGGTCATTGTTTCATCATTCGTTTTAAATTTTAGTCAGTGGATACATTTTGAATTTTTAATTTTCGTTTCATTTTGTTGCATCTCGTACCATTAGGAGCCGATGATCTAGCTGTTAGGCCCCTTTAAACAACGAAGTTTTTGTCCCTTTATTTTTATAATTCCCTCCCCTTTCTTCTCTAGTTAGACCGTTGTCTTACTAATTTCTACGTTGATTTTCATTATATAATGTTCAATAATCTCATTCAACATGTCAAGTTGCCCTTATACTTCCTCTCTATTTGCTTCCCACACCACAATATCATATGCAAACTGCATTACCTTCAGCTCCCTTTTCCTACAGTTTACCTTTGTCTCCTTCACAATTTTGTCCATAACCATTATGAATAACTGTGGTGACAGCACACTTCCTTATTGTGCTTCACTTTCATTCCAGAACTACCGTGTTTATCCATTATTGTTATGACCTTATTGACCAATGATGGTAGTACGAAGGGAGTTCAATATATAATGCAACACATTTTTTCTAAAAGCACGTTGGTTTTATTGAGGATTCAAATACACCATGAACACCATGTTATTCCACAATCCTTTTGCTACAATACCCTATATTTTGACATAGTCTCCGTTCAATGCTATTGCCTTAAGTCACCGTAATGTGAGGGCCTGTATACCTGCATGGTACCACTCGACTGGTCGATGTCGGAGCCAACGTCGTGCTGTATCGATACCTTTCCCTTCATCCACGTTGTGTTTCCCATGGAGTGCATTATTCATTGGGCCAAACAGATGGAAGTCAGAAGGCGCGAGATCTAGGTTGTAGGGTGGATGAGGAAGAACAGCCCACTTTAGTTTTGTGACCTTCTGTCGGGTTCGCAGACTTGTGTGATATCATGCATTGCCGTGGAGAAGAAGTTCGTTTGCATTCTTGTGGGTACGTAAATGCTGAAGTCGTTCCTTCAATTTCCTTAGAGTAGCATAATACTGTTGTAAACAAGATAAGGTTTACAAGAACACAACTTATTTATTTGCTTCACACAGAATTCTACAGTATGTACAGGAATAAAACATAAAATTGTCTTGAAGCAAAGTAGATGATTAATCTTGAGAGAGTTTCTGTTTCTATACACTATGTACACTCTGAATGTATTTACACTCACTGCTATCCTGAAAAGATAGTTCTTGGGAAAGATATAGTTCGTGATAGTTGAAAACTATCATTTGCACTAGCATGGATTAGCTAAGAGAGTTCCTTCTAACTTGAAGTGTCTGAGTTCATAAGCTCGTACTAAATGAAAGCTATGTTCACAATTAGAGAATCTAACGTGTGTGTCGGAGCTTGAGTGAGCTTGGGGATGTGCGGCATACAACATCGGGGCTCGACATGGATGAAGGAACGGGAAAGTGGAGTAGTGACCTGAGGTGAAACCTCATACTACCAGAATTCCGTCCACCTGGTCGAGACACATTTTTAAGAGGAGTAGCCTCCGTGTTCGACGTTCAGTGTATTCTGGAGCAGGACACTGGGGAGAATCCTCATAAATGACAGACAGGGAGCTCCTTATATACTGCACACGACGTAACAGACACGCGCACTGAAGACTGCGCGTCGAGTCTCGAATGATCCACGCTTGCGTGCGTGCGGCTGGCTGGCGCTGAGCGAAGAGAGCGGAGGACATACAACACCCTCCCCTCCTAAATACGCCGATACGGCGTGAAGCAGCGGCGGCGCTGGCGGCGGCTACGATGCTGGGCAGGAGCTTCTGACGTCACTGTTGTATTGTCCGGAGCTGTGACTGGGCGGAGTGGCGCTGCATCGTCCTGAAAGGAACCCATGGTTATTAAATGGTCTAAAGCTCGTTCAGCAATAGATTTATCTGGCTTAACAAGAGAATCAATAGCAGGATATGGACGGTAGCGCAGGCGTATCTGGTCCTGGTGGCGGCAAATGCGTTTCTCAGCAGTCTGAATCTCGTAGAGAAGATGGCCCAAAGATCTGCGGATGACACCAGGTAACCAGAGCGGGTTTGACTTGAATGTCCTTATGTAGACCCTGTCGTTGACGGTGAACTTTGTTGGTGAGGTCTTAGGCTGGCCCGGAAGAGGGTGCAACAGAGAAAGTAAAGTTCTGTGAGGTCGTCCATGGAGCTTTTGTGCGGGAGTGACATTATCAGCGCCGGGCAGAGTTCTGTAGTTGCTTAAGAGTTGTAACAATGCTTGGTCTTTAGTTAAGCCTGAAGAGACAGCTTTTGTCATACTTTTCTTAAAAGTTTGTACAAAGCGTTCAGCTTCACCATTAGATTGAGGGTGAAAAGGCGGTGCTAGGATATGGCGAATGCCATTATATGTACAGAAGTTCTTAAAAGCAGTAGCTGTAAATTGCGGTCCATTGTCAGAAATTAGGACTTGAGGTAAGCCTTCAGTTGTAAATATTTTCTGAAGAGCACGAATGGTAGCTTCTGTAGTAGTAGTCGAATGCATATCCACTTCATAGGGAAAGTTCGATAGATAATCTATGACGATGAGCCACATGGAATTGAGGAAATGACCTGCGAAATCGATGTGAACGCGTTCCCATGGAGAAGTAGCAGGAGGCCATGAAGCTAGATCAGAAGACGGGGCGTTCTGATTAATTTGACATTGTTCACAATGGCGGATGAGGTTTTCGATGGCGGCATCAATACCAGGCCAGTAGCAGTGTTGACGTGCCAGTTGCTTAGTGCGGGATATACCCCAATGACTTTGGTGTAACAAGTCGAGAACTTGTGTCTGTAGACTAGGTGGGATAACCACTCGGAAGGTGGTGCCGGTTTCGAGGAGTATAACTCCGGCACGAGTCGTAAGACGATGCTGAATACGATGATAAGGCGCAAGGTGGGCAAGAAGTTTGTTCTGAAGGGGCCAACCATTGCGGATGTAAGTACGTACCGTAGCAAGTGTACTGTCCTTATCCGTAGCTTTAGCAAGGCAGGTAGCGTCAATAGGAAAGGTGGATACAGTGTCTTCGAGTTCTATGTATAACTGAAGACATTCGGATTTTTGAGAATCGAAGGCGGTATCAGGACCGACTGGTAAGCGAGAGGGCATCAGCATTACAATGCTGGGATGTGGCACGATAGGCGATCTGATAGGAATAATCAGGAAGGAACATGGACCATCTTTGAAGCTTTCTGAGGGAATGCTCAGGGATCTTATTACCAGGATGGAATAAGTGTACTAGAGGCTTGTCATCAGTAATGATCAGGAAATGGTTGCCATAGAGATATTCATTGAAACGGCGAATACCGAAGATGATTGCTAAAGGTTCTTTTTCTATCTGGGAGTACCGACGTTGATGCTCATTAAGTGTCTTTGAAGCAAAGGCGATGGGGCGTTCTTGTCCGTGACGATCCTTCTGGGAGAGAACGGCGCCGACGCCGTAATCTGATGCGTCAGTAGCTAGCGTGATGAGCTTGCCAGGCTGAAAATGAGTGAGTTTAACAGCTTGAACAAGGGCTTTGTTGATCGTTTGCCAGGCCTGTTAGCATTGAGGAGACCACTGAATTTTAACACCTTTTTTGCGTTTAATGGAGCTGCAACTGAAGCGAAGCGGGGAATGAACTTGTTATAGTAGTTCGCTTTGCCTAGGAAGGATTGTAGCTGCTTGATGTTCTGTGGTACAGGCATGTTTACAATCGCCGAGATATTCCGTTCACTAGGTTGAATGCCGTTTTTATCGAGGATGTGTCCCAGGTAGTGAACTTGCGGCTGAAAGAAAGTGCATTTAGCGAGATTCGCTCGTAGGCCATTGTCTTTCAACTTCGTGAGAAGGAGGCGCAGATTATGGAGATGTTCTTGATGATCTGCGCCGGTCACAATAATATCATCAAGGTAGTTAGCACAACCGGGAATGGAGGCGGTGAGTTGAGCTAAATAGCGCTGAAAAATAGCAGCTGAGGAAGAGACACCGAACGGGAGACGCTGGAGCTGGAGCAGTCCGATAGGAGTGTTGAGTGTGAGAAATTGCTTGGATTCTTCGTCTAAAAGTAGCTGTAGATAGGCTTCTTTAAGATCCACTCTAGAGAAGAATTGTCCACCAGCTAGACGACGGAATAAGTCATCTGGACGGGGAATTGGAAATATATCAGTGTCGATTTGTGCGTTGATCGTAGATCGGAAATCACCACAAAGTCGTACATTGCCATCAGGTTTCTTGATTACAACTAGTGGAGTGGCCCATTGACTGGAATTGACTGGTACCACTATTCCAGCTTCTACCCATCTTTCTAACTCCTTAGTGACCTGGTCTTGAAGTGCCAGGGGTACTGGACATGTTTTGAAAAAGCGCGGCTTAGCTCCTGATTTCATATGTATGTGAGCTGTATAGTTTTGGGCGGTTCCGAGGGTAGAGTCGAAGACTTCAGGAAACTGCTTGAGGAGAGCCGTAATATCAGAAGTAGGTTGCAACGTAGATACTACGCTGATGTTGTCATGAATCTGGAAGCCGAATAAATTAAAGAGATCCATGCCCATAATGTTCGATGCGGTGTAGTTGTTGACTACGAGTAGTGGAATAACCTTCCGAATTCCTTTATAACTGGCGGGAAGCGTGATTTGGCCTTTAATGTCAATCTTCTGTTTGTTAAATGTAACAAGCTGGATGTCAGCTGGAGAGCATGAAGGTGAACCTAAGTCGTGATATGTAGCCAGGTTAACGATAGAGACAGGTGATCCAGTGTCTAACTGAAAATCGACAGAGCGATCAGAGAATGATAGAGGAACGATGATCTTGTGAAAATTCTTGGTGGGAAGAATAAGATTTTTCTGATCAACTTCCATGTCCTGTCGGGGCTGTATATGCTTCGGGCGCGCTGCAGGAGTCTTAGCAGGGCGGAGCGAACTCTGACATACAGTCTTGATGTGTCCTACTTTATTACATCGTTCACAAGTGGCTTTGAAAAAACGACAGGCACGGCGTTCATGATGTTTGAAACATCCTCTGCAGGAAGGCAGGAGTTGCAACTTGCTCTTAGAAGTGGGCTTCCTTGGAAAAGAACGAGAGGGAACCGGGCGAGAATGCTTGGAAGAGAGCGACTTGGCTGCGCGGTTCAAGGTAGCAGAGGACTGGCGGGCTGGAGTAGAGACTTGAGCGACTTCGTGTTTAGAAGCTATTTCTGCCGCAGTCTTGGTAGTAACTTCGTATACCGTAGCAATACGCTGGACGTCTTCTAAAGAACGGTTACTCTTCTTGACAGCGTCAAAACGAACTTTGTCCGCAGGAGTATGCAGAATGACCATATGCCGAATGAGGGAATCGGTATAGGGCGTACCACAACCGTCCTTGGAACATATAAACTGGCAGGGTTTAGCTAGACCTCGCAATTCCGCTATCCATTCAGCATGAGTCTGATGCAGTTGCTTCCTGCTCTGAAAAAATTTGTTAGCGAGCGGCCACTATATGTGGGGCTTTAGCATAGTGTTCAGTGATACGGGCCAAGAGCTGTGCGAACGGCACTTCAGGGAGTTGCTCCTCTGGACTTAATTTTTGTAGTAATTCGCACGTAGCATTGCCAACCGAACTGTGAAATAGTGCACGTTGGCGCTTGTCATCCGTGACGGAATGGCATATGAAATGTTGCTGTAGGCGGGAGAAATAGACTGACCATTCTTCCTTAGCCGGATCAAAAGCAGAGAACGGAGGAATTGCTGAGGGCTGTGTAGAAACAGAAATAGTTTGCATAGCTGTGAGCAATGCCGCTTGTTGTTGCTGCATGAATTGTTGTTGTTGCTGCTGTAGAGCTTGCAATACGGCAGCTAGCTGCTCGGCTGTAGCCATGTTGAGATGCGTGAGAGAAAAGAACTTGTATAGCAGCGTGTACTGAGCTGGCTGTAGGCGAGAGCTTCACCGGAACAGTTGGGAGTGTGTGAGAGAGCAAGCAAGCTGAAGCGTGCCGAACAGGTGCTGCGAGCGAGAGAGAGCCTTGGAATGTCGGCTGACTGTCCGTAGTTCGAAGGAGGCTAATAGTTGCACTGTAGAAAAGGCTAACTGCTGGTAGAGGCCGTACAGGTTCCAATGTGGAGTGGTGATAGTGACGGAGTATAATGTCACTGTGCCGATTAGTGGACGATATCCTGTAAGAGTTTGTTGCCCTGTCGCGAATGAGTTGACGACAGAATGTAATCAGTTTTCTACCTCGTTTCGAATGAGTGGGCGACACACTGACCACTGTTTGACTTCGTCGCCATGTGTTGGTGGCAGATGGCACGTAGTTTTTTTTTTACCTCGTCGCCAATGAGTTGTGTTGTAAACAAGATAAGGTTTACAAGAACACAACTTATTTATTTGCTTCACACAGAATTCTACAGTATGTACAGGAATAAAACATAAAATTGTCTTGAAGCAAAGTAGATGATTAATCTTGAGAGAGTTTCTGTTTCTATACACTATGTACACTCTGAATGTATTTACACTCACTGCTATCTTGAAAAGATAGTTCTTGGGAAAGATATAGTTCGTGATAGTTGAAAACTATCATTTGCACTAGCATGGATTAGCTAAGAGAGTTCCTTCTAACTTGAAGTGTCTGAGCTCATAAGCTTGTACTAAATGAAAGCTATGTTCACAATTAGAGAATCTAACGTGTGTGTCGGAGCTTGAGTGAGCTTGGGGATGTGCGGCATACAACATCGGGGCTCGACATGGATGAAGGAACGGGAAAGTGGAGTAGTGACCTGAGGTGAAACCTCATACTACCAGAATTCCGTCCACCTGGTCGAGACACATTTTTAAGAGGAGTAGCCTCCGTGTTCGACGTTCAGTGTATTCTGGAGCAGGACACTGGGGAGAATCCTCATAAGTGACAGACAGGGAGCTCCTTACATACTGCACACGACGTAACAGACACGCGCACTGAAGACTGCGCGTCGAGTCTGGAATGATCCACGCTTGCGTGCGTGCGGCTGGCTGGCGCTGAACAAAGAGAGCGGAGGACATACAACAAATACACTTCAGAGTTGATTGTTTCACCACGAAGGAGGACATCGAACAGAATAACCCCTTCAGCGTCCCAGAAGAATTTAGCCATAACTTCACCAGCTGAGGGTACGGTTTGGAACTTCATCTTCGTGGGAGAGGTGGCGTGGCGCCACACCATGAATTGCCGTTTTGTTTCCGGTTCAAATTGGTGAATCCATGTTTCATCGCCTGTGACAATGTTTGACAAGAAATTGTCATAACCAGCAAGCAATTCCCTACAGATTTTCCTTCTTTGCTCTTTATGGTCTTCCGTTGAATGTTGAGGAATCCAGCGGGAACAAAGCACTGAATACTCCAACTGGTGGATAAGTGTGTCAGCACTACCAAAAGAGACGCCAAGTTCAGCAGCAAATTGTTGACTGTGATCTGCCGATCACCTTCCACGTTCCACGCGGAAGATCCGACAGGTTTGCTTGACCTTGTTGTGATGATGAAACACGCCTCGCCCAACAACTCACCGTGGTTTTTTTTCCGCTGCCAGGTCTCCATAGACATTCTGCAAGCACCTATGAATATCTGTGATGCCCTGGTTTTCCACCAAAAGAAACTCAATAATTTCCCTCTGTTTGGTACGCACCTCCTTTACAGATGCCATTTTGAAGATTAGTTACAGCGCTGCTACTTATTGGAAATTAATGAAACTCTCCGACACGAAGCGGGGATATTCAAAGATATCCCAAATAAAATTCCATTTTTTAAAAACTGAAACTGACCGAGAAATGAAATGTATTGCATTATATATTGAACGCCCCTCGTGCATTCTTGTTGACTAGACACTCCCGAACATTTTCTCTGTGGAGAAATTTTCTTGTGTCAGTAGGAATGTATCATGCAGAACTTCTTTGCGCTACGCAGCGTGATGGTAACAGACGGTATGCGCTTTCTGCTTCTCGATTATCTTACATGAGACTTGTACGGAGTATTTCTAAATTTATGATAATCAAAACGAAACTGTTATTTTAAATGCATGAAAATAGAATTACTGTATTCTGCTGATGTTTTGAGAGATATGAGAAATAATATAGGTGCAGTGATGATTGCGGATTTGAAAGCGGGATTGAAGGAATGGGGTGGGAAAATATCAGGAAAGGTGCCAGATTTATTTGAAAAGTAATGACTAACTGTAGGAACATTTTCTTTTAGTGTTTTTATTAAGACTGAATTCTCTAAGTGCAAATAGCCTATTGAAAAAAATGCCTGATATATATTAGATTAGAGGCATACATCAAGCATGATATTGGTACAACCACCGTACCAGTGGCAACATCCAGTATGACTGAATTGCATTCCTCTTCAGCGCATGAGTTTCGAGACCTTGTTTCAAGTCATAAGATATAAATATTTCAAATTTGAAATTGATTAATTCTTTTGTATTCGGAAAGTCCAACATTAATGGTGTTCCAGTGTCACATTATGTCACTCTGAGATTCAGTGTACGCCCGCACACACTGTGTTATGGCTGCTTCTCTGCTTCTTAAGTCTTTGTCTTTCACCAAAAATTATAGAATTAGGTCTTATTAACTACTCAGGTTATCCGAAACTTATTATAAATGATGTCTTAATTAGAAATAATCGGCTTATGTACCTGTTTCAGTAATGACAAAATATTCAACTGAAAATGCTTCGACTGATATTTTGAGTCCCAATTTTAATGGAAGGGCTACTGCTTAGGAAATTGATGGTATGAATAGGATTGACCTTGATCTTGGCACATTGGAACACTGCAATAATCAGGCATTATTGTTTTCTTTGCTGTCGTTACAACATAATAACAGTCTTACTAATAAAATATCCTTATACAGTGGTGTAACACTTGTATAGTTATACATTGAATAAACCCTGTATAAGCGTTGGGTATGTTTATTTCTATTAAACGTGGTATAGGCATTGTATTACTACTCTGCACACATACACTCGGTTCCAAGACGTAGAAATATTTTCCTGCAGTTCACTGACGTATGTCTTCACGTTTACCTACTTTATGATCGCTTTTGCTGGTTGTCTAGGAGAAAATCTTTCTGAGAAGCCGCGTGGTAGCATGAATAGAATAGAATGTTCGAATAAATAAGAACAGAACACACATTTCAGCGGTATATTATTCTCAGTAGTAATAATTGTGTCACTGATAATAATTACTAATCTCATTCCGCGCTCATGTCCGTAGTGCATTGAGAACATGAAGTTTGCAAGATATAGAGCCACCTCTTGTATCTTTCACTACTGTAAGTCATTTGTGTCTGTGGTAATGACAATTCAAGTATACTCCTGTGTAAGTAGATATTTCACTTTAAAACTTTCGTCATCTAGTAGAAATGGTAAATTGTTTTGTTCCGAACATGTCCAGCCTTAAATCTAATATACCTTCTATTTATTTATTTATTTATTTATTTATTTATTTATTTATTTATTTATTTATTTATTCATTCATTCACGAGGCACGAGATTCAGCTACACTGAGGAAGTTTCACTTGTACTGAAAACAGACTAATTAACGAATGTAAACTTCCATGATAAAATATAATATAACAAAAGATAACAGAATCAGGTACACAGACTACTAAAAACTGTCCATATCGTAAACCATGAAAATGTCCATGTTCATAGCCAAGTCGTCATGGGTCAAGATGACAGTATAACGACTTCACACAACTTATCCTTAAGAGATTATTTACACCCCTCTCGAATGTACTGCAATTTCAAGTTATATCAAGCTCTTGTCTTCTATTAATAGTGTTAAAGGGAGTTGGGAGGCAGATTAGGTAAGATCGTGTAGGTATTGAGTGCTGGGCGTGGGAAATGTGGGGAAGATCGTTGATTCTGGTAGAGCAAGAAGGAATACGGAACGAGAAGAGCAAGACAACATGTTCACAGCGGTAATGCCCATTGATGATTCCGTGGAGGAAACTCAGGTCTGCTACATATCGCCTGATGTGCAGCGGTGACACATTTATTGCCCTTAATACTCGCTGCGTAGACAGATTTCTGAGCTTGGGTTTCTGTTCCTGACAATTGCAGCAAAGAAGGATACTGCTCTGTCTAGCTGGTTAATATTGGAGGGGTAGGCTGTTATCCAAAGCAGAGAGCAGTAGTTCAAGGGAATTTGAATAATCGTGAACAAGTGTCGAAGAGCAGTGGGATCAGAAATTTCTGTGAAGTGGTAGAGAATGCCTAGTAATTTCACAGCCATGGTTGCGTAAGTATCTATGTGGTTCTTGAATTGTAATTTTGTATCGAATATTACACCTGTCACGCTGTTGTGTAACTATGGCGATGGGCTTGTTGAGCAGGTAATATGATATCGGTGGAGGAGATTCTATGTTTAAAAAGTTATATCCTATATTAAAAATATTGTGGAGATCAACAATATTTTTAATTCTTCCAATGTTTGCTTAATGGGTAAGTCGGATATTTTCCCATGATTATATTAATTCAGACAATATATACCACGAAAATAAACTGATCACACGCTGCTATGCAACACTTATATAAGGATCCTGGTCTGCAAAAGCAATTCAGTGAATAACTATAACAGACGTGTAAAAGGAGGCTTATGCATGGTTTAATTTGTAACAAATTGCACACAAACGGTGTATACACCTGGTATAAAAGTTATACACCATTTATTAGTATGACTGTAAGATTAATTCAACAACTTCGACTAAAAACTTTAAGGAACAAATGACGATCGACAAGTGCATACCGTATACTGCTTCTGAGACATCTGTTGGTAGTGTCTCACTACATCCCTATTGACAGCACTGTGGTCTCTTGATTAGGTTATGTTACCCTAACAACCAGTATGAGTTTAACACCCCTGTCTTAAGCCCACAAAACTCTTTCCCTTCCATTTACATTCAGTTCTGCGAGTTAGCATTACTTCTGCAGTTACAAAAACGAATCCCTCAAATACAGGTAGGGTTCCAACAGTATCCCGTATCAGTCAGTCAGTCAGTCAGTCAGTCAGTCAGTCAGTCAGTCAGTCAGTCAGTCAATCAGTCAGTCAGTCAGTCAGTCAGGATGTCGTCCAAGTGGCAGATTTCCTATCAGTTGTTTACCTAGCTTTTTCTTAAATACACTGACTGACAGAGCAAATGCAACACCAAGAAGGAGTGGTCAGAACTTTATGCCAATGGCAGGGTAGACTGACGTCACTGAGGTATGCTCATGATGTGAAATGCGCCGCTGTGCTGCGCACGTAGCGAACGATAAATGGGACACGGCGTTGGCGAATGGCCCACTTCGTACCGTGATTTCTCAGCCGACAGTCATTGTAGAACGTGTTGTCGTGTGCCACAGGACACGTGTATAGCTAAGAATGCCAGGCCGCCGTCAACGGAGGCATTTCCAGCAGACAGACGACTTTACGAGGAGTATGGTGATCGGGCTGAGAAGGGCAGGTTGGTCGCTTCGTCAAATCGCAGCCGATACCCATAGGGATGTGTCCACGGTGCAGCGCCTGTGGCGAAGACGGTTGGCGCAGGGACATGTGGCACGTGCGAGGGGTCCAGGCGCAGCCCGAGTGACGTCAGCACGCGAGGATCGGCGCATCCGCCGCCAAGCGGTGGCAGCCCCGCACGTCACGTCAACCGCCATTCTTCAGCATGTGCAAGACACTCTGGCTGTTCCAATATCGACCAGAACAATTTCCCGTCGATTGGTTGAAGGAGGCCTGCACTCCCGGTGCCCGCTCAGAAGACTACCATTGACTCCACAGCATAGACGTGCACGCCTGGCATGGTGCCGGGCTAGAGCGACTTGGATGAGGGAATGGCGGAACGTCGTGTTCTCCGATGAGTCACGCTTCTGTTCTGTCAGTGATAGTCACCGCAGACTTTTTTTTTTTTGCTAGGGGCTTTACGTCGCACCGACACAGATAGGTCTTATGGCGACGATGGGATAGGAAAGGCCTAGGAGTTGGAAGGAAGCGGCCGTGGCCTTAATTAAGGTACAGCCCCAGCATTTGCCTGGTGTGAAAATGGGAAACCACGGAAAACCATTTTCAGGGCTGCCGATAGTGGGATTCGAACCTACTACCTCCCGGATGCAAGCTCACAGCCGCGCGCCTCTACACGCACGGCCAACTCGCCCGGTCACCGCAGACTAGTGTGGCGTCGGCGTGGAGAAAGGTCAAATCCGGCAGTAACTGTGGAGCGCCCTACCGCTAGACAACGCGGCATCATGGTTTGGGGCGCTATTGCGTATGATTCCACGTCACCTCTAGTGCGTATTCAAGGCACGTTAAATGCCCACCGCTACGTGCAGCATGTGCTGCGGCCGGTGGTACTCCCGTACCTTCAGGGGCTGCCCAATGCTCTGTTTCAGCAGGATGATGCCCGCCCACACACTGCTCGCATCTCCCAACAGGCTCTACGAGGTGTACAGATGCTTCCGTGGCCAGCGTACTCTCCGGATCTCTCACCAATCGAACACGTGTGGGATCTCATTGGACGCCGTTTGCAAACTCTGCCCCAGCCTCGTACGGACGACCAACTGTGGCAAATGGTTGACAGAGAATGGAGAACCATCCCTCAGGACACCATCCGCACTCTTATTGACTCTGTACCTCGACGTGTTTCTGCGTGCATCGCCGCTCGCGGTGGTCCTACATCCTACTGAGTCGATGCCGTGCGCATTGTGTAACCTGCATATCGGTTTGAAATAAACATCGATTATTCGTCCGTGCCGTCTCTGTTTTTTCCCCAACTTTCATCCCTTTCGAACCACTCCTCCTTGGTGTTGCATTGTCACTGTCAGTCAGTGTATGTACACTGACTGACAGAGCAAATGCAACACCAAGAAGGAGTGGTCAGAACTTTATGCCAATTGCAGGGTAGACTGACGTCACTGAGGTATGCTCATGATGTGAAATGCGCCGCTGTGCTGCGCACGTAGCGAACGATAAATGGGACACGGCGTTGGCGAATGGCCCACTTCGTACCGTGATTTCTCAGCAGACAGTCATTGTAGAACGTGTTGTCGTGTGCCACAGGACACGTGTATAGCTAAGAATGCCAGGCCGCCGTCAACGGAGGCATTTCCAGCAGACAGACGACTTTACGAGGGGTATGGTTATCGGGCTGAGAAGGGCAGGTTGGTCGCTTCGTCAAATCGCAGCCGATACCCATAGGGATGTGTCCACGGTGCAGCGCCTGTGGCGAAGATGGTTGGCGCAGGGACATGTGGCACGTGCGAGGGGTCCAGGCGCAGCCCGAGTGACGTCAGCACGCGAGGATCGGCGCATCCGCCGCCAAGCGGTGGCAGCCCCGCACGCCACGTCAACCGCCATTCTTCAGCATGTGCAAGACACCCTGGCTGTTCCAATATCGACCAGAACAATTTCCCGTCGATTGGTTGAAGGAGGCCTGCACTCCCGGCGTCCGCTCAGAAGGCTACCATTGACTCCACAGCATAGACGTGCACGCCTGGCATGGTGCCGGGCTAGAGCGACTTGGATGAGGGAATGGCGGAACGTCGTGTTCTCCGATGAGTCACGCTTCTGTTATGTCAGTGATAGTCACCGCAGACGAGTGTGGCGTCGGCGTGGAGAAAGGTCAAATCCGGCAGTAACTGTGGAGCGCCCTACCGCTAGACAACGCGGCATCATGGTTTGGGGCGCTATTGCGTATGATTCCACGTCACCTCTAGTGCGTATTCAAGGCACGTTAAATGCCCACCGCTACGTGCAGCATGTGCTGTGGCCGGTGGCACTCCCGTACCTTCAGGGGCTGCCCAATGCTCTGTTTCAGCAGGATGATGCCCGCCCACACACTGCTCACATCTCCCAACAGGCTCTACGAGGTGTACAGATGCTTCCGTGGCCAGCGTACTCTCCGGATCTCTCACCAATCGAACACGTGTGGGATCTCATTGGACGCCGTTTGCAAACTCTGCCCCAGCCTCGTACGGACGACCAACTGTGGCAAATGGTTGACAGAGAATGGAGAACCATCCCTCAGGACACCATCCGCACTCTTATTGACTCTGTACCTCGACGTGTTTCTGCGTGCATCGCCGCTCGCGGTGGTCCTACATCCTACTGAGTCGATGCCGTGCGCATTGTGTAACCTGCATATTGGTTTGAAATAAACATCAATTATTCGTCCGTGCCGTCTCTGTTTTTTCCCCAACTTTCATCCCTTTCGAACCACTCCTTCTTGGTGTTGCATTTGCTCTGTCAGTCAGTGTATCAAACATTTCCCTTGGTAATTTATTCCAATCCCTTGCTCAATATCCTATTAATGAATATTTGCCCCAATGTGCCGTCTTGTTTTCCAACTTTATCTTCATAATTATTTCCTGCTGTTAAAAGCTCTACTCAAGGTTATGCTTCTACTAATGTCATTCCACTGACAGCTCGAAACATACCACATATTACATGTTATCTTACATGGAAGGATTAAAGATCAACTAGAACAACGAGATGAATACCAGGGAGGCTTTAGTTCCTGAACACGTTATCGCTCTAAAATTAATAATGGAATACTACAGAAAACAAAACAAGCCTATAGTAATAACATTTGTTGATTATAAGAAGGCATGTGTTTGTACACATAAACCTTCAATTTTAAATATTTTACAGAATTTTGGACTCCATCCAAAATTAATTCAACTGATATAACTTACATTCCCCAAACTTTCTTTTCCATTCTTCAGCTGTTTTATTCTATCCTGGGTGTCATATATTGCACATTATTATATTCTCGAAAACTGTAAAAGTAATTAGTGGGACGTACAGCCAATAACATTATTATTATTATTATTATTATTATTATTATTATTATTATTATTATTATTATTATTATTATTATATAATTTTCTATGTATTTCATATACCACGTTCGTCCCTGATTCATCTGATGACCTTTCTGTTACTCATGCACGCCGGTGTAATGGAAACATTATAATTGGAGCTTAGATGGTGTCATCAGCTCCCGCTTGGTATGCTAGTGCTGTGCAAGCATACAGAGAGCCATCTGGTGGTGAATGAGCGTACCACTAATGTTTATTAGCAGGGTTTTTTAATAACATGGAACTGTCTGCAAGTGAAAAGGCCTATAATTTTGGTATATTACAAATGCAATTAAACTAATAAATAGCCTCCATCTACAGCTTCAATCTTTATTTATTTTTTGTACTATGACCAGTGGTAAAGCATTCTAAACCTGCATTATTGGAGATGTCTTCCTCATGATAAGTCCAGATTTTCTTCTGAAGACCCGGAACAAAATTCCCCGCAAAACCTGAAGGATTTCACCTTGTTTTCTTGACATAGCATAAACCCAAAAGCCTCCATTTCCAGGGTCGCTCAGCTGTGCAACACAAGCATACCAATGGTTTTACGTTCATGATGGTATCTAGTAGCTATTATGGACATTCAACAAAATTTTATTTTGATAAAGGCTTATGGCAGGAGGGGCAATGACATACACCAAGAAAAATTAATAAAACAAGGCAGTCTTTTATTGACAAAAATCTAAATTAAAAGCATTCATGTTGTAATTTTCTGAGAAAAAGTACTTTACAGTCAATTGATTAGCTTCTATATAACCCAAATGTTTCTTTTCTTGTGATCAACCTCTTCTGTCTGGCCCAACACGCTGACTAATTAAAATGTGAATTAATCAAATAAATCAGAAATTAGTGAATGTGCTTCAAATAAATGCAAATTTTATCCTGATCATTACACTGATCATTCCACAATTTATTTTCAATCTTCTTCCTTTTCTCCATACAACATGCCCAAACACATTAACAGACTGTAATAATTCTTATTACTTCTGAGTTTATCAGATTCTTGTGGCAATTTCCCTTCCTTTTTCAGAGAATATGCCTGATTATATTCCTTCACAGTAAAATCAAGTAAATATCTACTAAAATCATTTTTCACACCTTTTAAACTGCTAGAGCATCACTTTCCTGAAATCATGGGTCCTTAGTTCTACACGATCTGAAACTTCCGCTAAGTAAAAAATATATTCTAAACTCTCATACAATAAAACCACACACATGTATGCATTTTCGTGTTTTTCTTGTGGGTTTATACATTTCCTAAAGATCTGTCATCATTCATTTAAAATAGACATGCTGATTTTTTGTAGATAAACATGTGGTAACCAATCCTGAACAGTTACTTTCTATGGGATATGAGATAAACTCAAAGCGACCTCTTTTCCTTGAAATATCATTCCATCATGACAACGTTACTCAGGAATACAATTCGATGAATACCTATCAGCAAAATTTCATGAGATCTGTCTCTTGGGTCGTATCGGCTTCTTCGTCACATGCTGAGGTAAAGGTAGGGTTCAGTAATCCTAATCTAGCTACTCAAATAAAGGTCTTATTTATAAAATATCTGTATTTTCATTTACGAAAAATTTACTGAAGAAACTAATAATTTGAAATCCATGTATAATTCGGACTCTCTCTTATCCACTCTACCACAATCATTTTACACTTAGGGACCGAACGCCTTTGACTTAACTACCCGATGGGCAACCTTACTAGAAACCATTGTCTCAATTATTAACTAAAGAAAGAAAGTCTGGAATTCCTTAAATTCGGCTTCCATGTGAGACTACATGTACCATCATAATGATTCTTGTTGTCCAGCCCTCGTAACACGAACTCTGGACTCTGAGTATAATTAAGGCAGTCCAATCGGTGTGTGCCACACAGTGGTTATACGGCATGGACCCTTAATTGAATCGATGTGACCTGCGACTATGTCATGGACCGACCTCTAAACTTCTAAGTTACTTTAAAGTCATTGTGGATGATGACCGCAAGGAAAATGATGTTACAGTGGCATATGGCCCTAATCTAAGTCCCTGAGGTTGATGATCCCATGACCGTCCATGTTTCTAAGCTGAAGGCTGAAGTTACATCGGTTGATGACCAAAGTTTCCACTTTACTAACCCCAGCACATTTACTGCTCAATCAATCAAAGTCAAATAATGCAACAACAACAACGCTCACAATACCTTGCGGCAGTAAAATCCATTGCCTTCGGATGTGTCCCCTTAATCGTTGCGTTAACATTTAAATATTCCCAGAAAAATAAACTAAGATTTCCAGAATGCATCTCCAAGTTATTCGCTTGCTTTAAAGTTATTTCACAAATACGGTTCCACTGACTTAATAATTAAATAAATAAAAAATGATTTAATGAAATCTTACTGTACAACAAATTATATCTCCACGGACGAATAGTTTCTTTCACAAGTCCCTACTGAACGTTTGACGCAGTTATATTCAATTCATGTTTAATGTTTATCCTCTGGCATTATGTAGCTGGAAAAAATTTACATCATTCATTTCCAGTATTTATCTTGTTTCATGACACCACATTTTAAATCTAACCTAACCCTAGCCATTATTAATACTTGGATAACCCTAATAATCCAGTATAAACCAAAAGTAACTCGTCGTATAATGTAAGCAAATTACAATGTCATATCTTGTCATAACATATCATAAAGTTTGTGCACCCTCACAAAGAAAACAATCATCACTACCACCACTCTATATTTTGGACAACCCTGAAATTGGCTAACCTCGCTCATTATATTCTAACTTTAGGGTTTCAAATGAACATTACAATCTCAATTAAACAAATTCACAGTATCTAATAACCTACACGTTATTCCCGGATGAAAATTTCAACTAGATCCAACAGTTAATGATATCCACTGCCAAGAAATGCAATCTCATTTTAACACGTAGCACGCGCCCATCCCCGTTACCTTCGAACGGTGAACTCCCATCAGTGGGCGGTACTGGACACAAACCACCCTTCTCTGTCTGTCAGTTTCGACATGAAACATATCTGCGGTCATACATGACTGGCTTCAAAGAACTAATCCCTTTGTCTTCGCAAAATAGAACAAAATACGATATTCTGACCAAACAAATATGCACATAGATTTAATTTTAAATGTCCCACAACAATTGTACACGTCGCAAATTAATACCGGCGCGGATTCTCGTACTTTGCTTTCCATCCCAAACATTATAAAATCTTCCTCGGGCTCCCAGAAAGTCCCGGCTTCATCTACAGGCTTCCAATCACCTGATTCACAAATCCTATCTCAACTCATACGACAAATATAATCTCTGTTTCTCAAACTCGACGACTCTCACTAACAAAAGAACTGGAATTAAAAAATCCTTACTAGAATCCTCGACGCCTAATAACGCACAATGCTTTAATAATGAACAACTTCGCATAAAATGATCTCGTATTTTAAAACTGGGTTTCCACGAAAGTGACTGACAAATTTACTGTTATTATTTCACTCAGACACGGCTTAAACGGACATAGAATACGTTACACTTCGTGACAAATTTCACCGATCTGCATTACACAACACTACGTACAACGCTTCCATCCGATTGAAAATGGGTAACCACGGATCCCTTTTGCACCAATTCCATCAAAATTCCAACTGAAAATTTTACGTCGAATAAACATCTTAATTTGACATTACAAAATATAAGCAATAAACACACGGTAAATGACGATCTACTTTGGAAGTGATATCACTTCGAAACCCTCATTAGTAACTTTTACAACATTACACGGCAGTCGCAATACTTTAAAAATTTATCCAAGCAGAAAATAAAACAGATGACCCTTTTTCGTCATATTTCTGACATTTACACAAAACATATGGGTGACCAACTGCGACATTATTAGCCATTTCAAATACATTTAAGTTTGACATCACGAAACAAGATATAGTAGGCGTTAAGATGGCATGTCACAAGTCACGCCAACGTTCATCTTTGGGCTCACTGGAGACCCCTTTTCCTTTAATTAGCCATTTTTACATTTTTGGCTTTACATAGCATTTTTCTTCCTGTTACCTGGAAATAAAGCATAAAAAGAAATGCCCTTCACTTGTTGATTTTGTTGATCGCAGTCGACTGATAGTATTTATTTCCCGCGTACGAGTTACTTTCTTTACCACACAACAATTTTATAAAATCTTCTTCGGTATCTGGACCGTCCTTTTTATACAATTACTTCTGCTCAAAGAAAAACTATCTCCACATGGAGTCAAGACCCCAGCCACATCGGCTAAAATCTGTTGGTTGGACTTCGTCTACTTGTCCATCGATTTACAGAAACAGTTCAACCCTGTCTTCAGCCTCACGATAAAAAATGCAGGGCTTTAAACATGGCGTCCCTTCTATATTTATAGACAGTACACCTCTCTCCAGGCATTTTCCCTTTGCCGCCAAGAAAATTTGCGTAAACCTTTCGACTTGAATGAAATGTATTTAAAAGTGTTTTGGATGTAACCACATACTTGCTACATTGCTATCGGTAGTGTTCCGGGACATTTAAAATTTATTCCTATTAAATTAACGGGTTAAATGACCTCATTTGATAGGCAGTACTTTTTGTCGACTTAGCGTGGATACGCTAGACACGCGCGTCCATCTGAAATAATCCACAGAAATGGCTTAGCAGTCTCAAATCCGTCTTACTAAAGACCAATTATCTTAAAAATAAATACAGGACCCTCATTATATTGCATTCACCAATAATTCTTTCATTTAATTATCTTTATTCAACATAAACTTTTTTCTGTATCCTTCCACTGCCGACACGTGCGGATGACATCACAACACAGAGCGTGGGACGAAAAGTAGCTACCTCCTTGACACGTGTAACTCCCATGATGTATATAAAATTTCGAGCTTCTTATTACAAATGACATGGGCCTCTTGTAATAATTTTCATACTAAAAATTCTTAGGGCACAAAGATCATGGGATCAATATCATACATACATACATACATACATACATACATACATACATACATACATACATACATACATACTGTACCGGGAACACCGCTACGAGAGAAGTCCGAAGTATGTTTGTTGAACTTCGCGCGAGATGGAAGGTAGGCAGCCCGCCGAACGCAGTGACGTACCCAGCGAGTGACGTGGCCGCCGTAAGCCAGCTATCCGCTACCATATATGGTAATGATCCAGCTCGTCCTCAAAAGTACATTTTGAGCTAATCTATCGCTGTTTTGACACTGCCAACTTAAAAGCCTTTATAATGGACATCATATCTTAAGATTTCAAGAAAATCCACCGAGTATTATAGAAGTTATAAGGGTAGATAGTACCCGAGTTCTAGACACTTCCATGCGAACGTGTATAAAAGGAAGACCACCCGACCTACGAATTCAGTGTCTGTCACTCCGCCGTCTCTGTGACACGGGTGACAAGAGAAGTGTTGTGCGTGTCGAGTTTCTAGTCTACAGTCTGCGAAATCCAAGTTCGGTATTTTCTCTAAGTGTTGTATCAAGACTTTGTCATATTCTTGAAGTGCCTGAATGGGACTTTACTTTTGAGAGCATCGTATTGGAACTTAGTCATATTGACACATTGGGACTTTGTTTTTTTGTGTGTCGTGATTGGACTTTGATGTTTTCTTAAAGTGCCATATAAGAACTTTGTTTTTTTTCTGAAGCGTCTCATTAGAACTTAGTTATTTTCGCCAAGTGTCGCGATAAGACTTTATTATTTTCTTAAGGTGACATACTGGAACATTGTCATCGGAACTTTATTTTCTTCGAGTGTCGTGTTGGGACTTTAACATTTCGACACGTTGGAACTTTATTTTCTTCGAGTGTCGTGTTGGGACTTTAACATTTCGACACGTTGGAACTTTGTTATTTCTACACATTGGAACTTTGTTTTTTTTAAGTGCCACATAAGGACTTACTTATTCGACGACGATTGAATTTTCACGTGTGTTGTGTATCGCATTGAACTTACGCGAACTTATATTTTTGAATCAATTTCTGGAACATTGTACTTAGGGGACATTAAACATTACGTTTAATTGTGAAATATGCAATGCTTTCCAAGTGCTGCACAGGGACTTATGTTTTGATTCTTAAAGACTGTGACAATTCGGAATACGCATATCGCATTTCCCGAAAGCCTAGAACTTTCCAGTATTTTGAGTGATCCATAATTTATGAAGTCAGACTTTTTCTTTCAAATATTATTTTTCTTTAATGGCTATTCACTTCGCTTATTAATGCAACAGGACAGTTTCTCAATGCTACTTATTCAGTCCATTGCCAATATGCTTTAAATCTTCAGAACTATGCATTTAGGACTGCAGTGACAGTAATCCTCTAGAACTTACAGTGAGCTTGCATTATGAACTTGCATTTCTGCCAGTACTTGTTCTTCGAGTGATTATTCCAGAACGTTTTGATTTAGTATCTAAAGTGCAGTAACAATAATTAAAAGGTCATATCTGTTCAGACAGTTCCCTGAATGTGTGGAGTGCCGTGCAGGAAATTCAGGTGTGAATTACGTCTCGAATCGAACCCCGGAACTTGTGCCAATCTTCGAGACATTCCAGAACGTCGGGACATTCCAGAACGTCGAGACTTCCAGAACGTCGAGACATTTCCAGAACCTCCAGACATTCCAGAACTCCTCATCCGAGCAGGTGTGGTCCCTGCCCAGTCGATGTCCAGCACCATCCCAGGACTTGGAGGTACCAACAGCCACGACACTTCCACGCTGCTGTACGAAGGTGATATGAACTTGCTTTTGATGATCAATAAACTCAATTTATCAAAATAATCTCTCAAATTGATAACTATACCTCTCCAATGATAAAGCCACTCCCTTGATTAAGAATCATGCTCGTTCATTTAATATCAAGCGCCTTAAAGATATGAACACATTTTTACGGGTACAGAGAGGAGGTAGTATACGTGGCGCCCACCTTTAGGGGCCAGATTTCATTGGAGCTTAACATGAAAGACCTACACACAGCTCAAACTATGGTGACTAAATTCAAGCAGAATAGGAGTGTTTGCAAATTTCAGTGGACACTAACTTAACTGAAATATAAGTGCATAATTTAAGTGATTTGGTAGAGGTGATTTGCAAAAACTTGGTTTAATTAATTTGTGTTGAAACATTGGCACTAGGACTTAAGACTTTGAACTTTTGACTGAATGCAAGTTTCGAAAATCTTTCAATTTTTTTAAGTGTGTCAATCATTATTTCTGTACTTGGTACTAGAGTTATATATTTTAATAAAATGGAGGAGATTATGGCAGCGATTGAAGCCCTTAGGCTCAGTATGAAAGTAGCAAATGAAAACTTAGAACACCGACTTACTGAGTCCAGTTCTAATCTTGAACAGTCATTGAGAGAACAATTAAATGAGTCTAATTCTAATCTTGAACGTCAACTTAATGAATCCAGTTCTAACCTTGAACGTCAATTTAGGGAATCCGTAGTTCAAATTAATGCTGAAGTAGATAAGAAGTTTGTAGAGGCGAATGCCAACCTAGAACAAAGGCTTACTCAGGCTGGTGCTCGCATTGAACAAAAATTTAAAGAGTCCAACGCTAGGGTAGATGAAAAATTTTCCGAAATCAATGACCAATTGAAAAGTAACATGGAGGTCATGAAAGAAGAAATTAAAACCCAAGTTGTAGCTCTTCTTAAAAATGACTTCAAAGCCATTCTCCCCACTTCTCAGGCAATTGCTAAAGAGGTGGAAGGCTTAAAAACTCAGTTACAGGAATCACATTCACAATTATCTTTAGCCCAGGTTAAAATAGCCTCTATTCAGGAGAACCTTAGAGATACGCTTAAAAATGACTTTCAAAGAGTAAACAATGAAGTCAGTCTTATAAAGAGTAAACAGGGAGAGTTTGATAAAAAAAATTACATCTCAATTAGATACTACACACACTCAGGTTACGCGTATATGTCGAGACGTATCCGAATTAAGAAAGGATCTCCAAGATGAAGTTAAGGTAGTAGAAGATACTATTAAACAACAGGTGAAGGATGTTAAAACAGAATTACAAGGACAGATAGAAACCCTTGGTAGTAAAGTCTCTAATTTAGAACTGAAGGATACTCCCTTATTTTCTTCTAGTCTATTAAAAACTAATGAAAACGCAAACACTACCACTATCATCCGAATGACCGATGAAAAACCTGCTAAATTCTCTGGGAAGGAGGAATACACCGAAAGGGAATTTTTACTCAACACTGAAGAATATTTTCAAGAAAATAAAATCAGTCCTGATCGACAGCTTCGTGTCGTTTCCAAGTTACTAGAGGGACGCGCTCTATCATGGTATTCCGCTTTTAAATCTTGCTTAAACACTTATTCTGAATTCAAGGAAGCTCTATTGAAGCGTTTTTGGAATTCAGAGACGCAACATTTAATTAAGTTGCAGTTGTATGCTAAGAAGTACAATACTTCTATAAACACATCCCGTTACTCAGATTATTTCATCGGGCAACTTAAGAAGATGCAATTTTTGGATCCACCATTGCCTGAGCAAGAGCTAATCCAGGCGATCACGTTGCAATTTCCAGCCCAAGTTCAGGAGATTTTGGTAGCTGCTAACCTACAATATTTAGAACAAATGGATTGGATACTTCGTAGATTGGACACAGCCCACGCTCAATGTTTACCGAAAGGGAGTCAGACTAAAGAAATGACTACCAGTCCTGCCGCCATTGTGACACAAGGACGTCCAGATCCGGAAGTACCAGAGGAACGGCCTACATCACGAAACACACCTACCCGACATCGAGGGTATAAAGGACGACCGGACCGAGGGAAAGTGCCATACCAAAATAGATTAACATGGAAAAAGCCAACAGAGGCCCAACAAGTAGAGGATAGGGTTTCTTATCGAGATGAATTGAATAGACGATGGCGAGATACTCAAGAGTACTTGAAAGAACAGCGAAAGGGCGAGGATCAAGAAGGAGCCGCCTCGCTAGAGTATCAGCAAGCCGCTGGTAAGAAAAACGAAACGCCTGCCCCGAACCCTAACACAACGGGTGCAAAAAAAATTTTCAAAGTTTTCTTAAGAAGATTGCCTGAAAATGGAAGGAGGGAAGAGCCTCTCTGCGTAACTCAGGTACATTATTGGCACGTAGAGGACTCAGAACTACTCCATGAAAACATGACACCGTCTAGGCCAAGAATCCAACGTAGCCTGCCAGTAATCACCATTAGGGTTGGCAATATTAAAGTTATGTCATTGGTAGATTCAGGAGCTCAAGCCTCACTTATTTCAGCCAGACTATTAGAAGCCATAAAGGAGAGACGTGATGTACTTGCGATGCCTGTTTCCCAACTTAGGATCAAAGGGATTGTTCCAGATAAGTGCATTAAATGTAAACTACAAGCGTTTATGGAATTCGTCGTGGGACATGTTCAATTTGAACATGTTTTTCTAGTAATCTCTCAGATGAAATTCAATGTTATCCTTGGATCGGATTTTCTCATCAAATATGGAGGAGTGATCGATTACACAGCAAATGTCATTACATTTTATAACGTTGACCCTGTAGAATTACAGCTGATCGAAGGAGACGACGGTCGGATACAAGGGATAGATACCCCGCAAGAAGAATTCGATGGTGGAAATAGCGATGCTGCACCAGTCGGAGATGAAGAGGGTGATCCCGGAGAAGTGGGACCCATCGAAGATGTACCCCTGATAGATGAGATGTACGACGACGGTCCAGACTATGTCAGCTCCGTAATCAGTGTGATTGAAGACCCAGTGGTCAACAAAGACGTTGCGGATTCAGTCAAGGAAATCTTCGAAACTTATCCAGACGTGTTCAATGATAAACCCGGAGAGATCCGAGATTTTAAATATCATTTGGATGTCAAGGATACTTCCACTTATAAAAGACGTCCCTATTCCATAGTATGGAGATGCAGAGCATAACAAAGAACACACATCATGGAACCACCGAAGGCATATATAATGCTCCTAGCCTAAAAACATACTTCGAGAGAGAAGCCTAAAGAAAATGCTTGTCGAATTTTCTTTGCCCTAAGAGGGGAGAACATGTACCGGGAACACCGCTACGAGAGAAGTCCGAAGTATGTTTGTTGAACTTCGCGCGAGATGGAAGGTAGGCAGCCCGCCGAACGCAGTGACGTACCCAGCGAGTGACGTGGCCGCCGTAAGTCAGCTATCCGCTACCATATATGGTAATGATCCAGCTCGTCCTCAAAAGTACATTTTGAGCTAATCTATCGCTGTTTTGACACTGCCAACTTAAAAGCCTTTACAATGGACATCATATCTTAAGATTTCAAGAAAATCCACCGAGTATTATAGAAGTTATAAGGGTAGATAGTACCCGAGTTCTAGACACTTCCATGCGAACGTGTATAAAAGGAAGACCACCCGACCTACGAATTCAGTGTCTGTCACTCCGCCGTCTCTGTGACACGGGTGACAAGAGAAGTGTTGTGCGTGTCGAGTTTCTAGTCGACAGTCTGCGAAATCCAAGTTCGGTATTTTCTCTAAGTGTTGTATCAAGACTTTGTCATATTCTTGAAGTGCCTGAATGGGACTTTACTTTTGAGAGCATCGTATTGGAACTTAGTCATATTGACACATTGGGACTTTGTTTTTTTTTTGTGTGTCGTGATTGGACTTTGATGTTTTCTTAAAGTGCCATATAAGAACTTTGTTTTTTTTCTGAAGCGTCTCATTGGAACTTAGTTATTTTCGCCAAGTGTCGCGATAAGACTTTATTATTTTCTTAAGGTGACATACTGGAACATTGTCATCGGAACATTATTTTCTTCGAGTGTCGTGTTGGGACTTTGACATTTCGACACGTTGGAACTTTATTTTCTTCGAGTGTCGTGTTGGGACTTTAACATTTCGACACGTTGGAACTTTGTTATTTCTACACATTGGAACTTTGTTTTTTTAAGTGCCACATAAGGACTTACTTATTCGACGACGATTGAATTTTCACGTGTGTTGTGTATCGCATTGAACTTACGCGAACTTATATTTTTGAATCAATTTCTGGAACATTGAACTTAGGGGACATTAATCATTACGTTTAATTGTGAAATATGCAATGCTTTCCAAGTGCTGCACAGGGACTTGTGTTTTGATTCTTAAAGACTGTGACAATTCGGAATACGCATATCGCATTTCCCGAAAGCCTAGAACTTTCCAGTATTTTGAGTGATCCATAATTTATGAAGTCAGACTTTTTCTTTCAAATATTATTTTTCTTTAATGGCTATTCACTTCGCTTATTAATGCAACAGGACAGTTTCTCAGTGCTACTTATTCAGTCCATTGCCAATATGCTTTAAATCTTCAGAACTATGCATTTAGGACTGCAGTGACAGTAATCCTCTAGAACTTACAGTGACCTTGCATTATGAACTTGCATTTCTGCCAGTACTTGTTCTTCGAGTGATTTTTGATTTAGTATCTAAAGTGCAGTAACCATAATTAAAAGGTCATATCTGTTCAGACAGTTCCCTGAATGTGTGGACTGCTGTGCAGGAAATTCAGGTGTGAATTACGTCTCGAATCGAACCCCGGAACTTGTGCCAATCTTCGAGACATTCCAGAACGTCGGGACATTCCAGAACGTCGAGACTTCCAGAACGTCGAGACATTTCCAGAACCTCCAGACATTCCAGAACTCGTCATCCGAGCAGGTGTGGTCCCTGCCCAGTCGATGTCCAGCACCATCCCAGGACTTGGAGGTACCACCAGCCAGGACACTTCCACGCTGCTGTACGAAGGTGATATGAACTTGCTTTTGATGATCAATAAACTCAATTTATCAAAGTAATCTCTCAAATTGATAAATATACCTCTCTCTCTGTACCAGCTCCAATGATAAAGCCACTCCCTTGATTAAGAATCATGCTCGTTCATTTAATATCAAGCGCCTTAAAGATATGAACACATTTTACGGGTACAATACATACATACATACATACATACATACATACATACATACATACATACATACATACATTATCATTATAGACTGTTATGCCTTTCAGCGTTCAGTCTGCTAGCCTCTGAGAACTTACTAAACGTCGCCACAATCCTCGATTTGCAACTAGTGTTGTGGCCTCATTTAGTTCTATACCTCTTATCTTTAAATCGTTAGCAACCGAATCTAACCATCGTCGTCTTGGTCACCCTCTACTTCTCTTACCCTCCATAACAGAGACCATTGTTCTCCTAGGTAACCTATCCTCCTCCATTCGCCTCACATGACCCCACCACCGAAGCCGGTTTATGCGTACAGCTTCATCCACCGAGTTCATTCCCAAATTAGCCTTTATCTCCTTATTCCGAGTACCCTCCTGCCATTGTTCCCGCCTGTTTGTACCAGCAATCATTCTTGCTACTTTCATGTCTGTTACTTCTAGCTTATAAGATATCCTGAGTCCACCCAACTTTCGCTCCCGTAAAGCAAAGTTGGTCTGAAAACAGACCGATGTAAAGATAGTTTCGTCTGGGAGCTGACTTCCTTCTTACAGAATACTGCCGATTGCAACTGCGAGCTGACTGCATTAGCTTTACTACACCTTGATTCAATCTCACTTACTATATTACCATCCTGGGTGAACACACAACCTAAATACTTGAAATTATCGACCTGTTCTAGCTTTGTATCACCAATCTGACATTCAATTCTGTTTAATTTCTTACCTACTGACATCAATTTAGTCTTCGAGAGGCTAATTTTCATACCATACTCATTGCACCTGTTTTCAAGTTTCAAGATATTAGACTTTCGGCACAGTCTGCCGTTAAGACCAAGTCGTCAGCATAGGCCAAACTGCTTACTACATTCCCACCTAACTGAATCCCCCCCTTCCATTTTATACCTTTCAGCAGATGATCCATGTAAACTACGAACAGCAAAGGTGAAAGATTACAGCCTTGTGTAACCCCTGTAACTACCCTGAACCAAGAACTCATTCTACCATCAATTCTCACTGAAGCCCAATTATCAACATAAATGCCTTTGATTGATTTTAATAATCTACATTTTAATTCCATAGTACCCCAGTCTAGTGAACATATTTACCCTCGGAACCCTGTCATATGCTTTCTCTAAATCTACGAAAAATAAACACAACTGCCTATTCCTCTCGTAGCATTTTTCAATTACCTGGCGCATACAGAAAATCTGATCCTGACAGCCTCTCTGTGGTCTGAAACCACACTGGTTTTCGTCCAAATTCCTCTCAACTACTGATCACTACCTCCCTTCCAAGATGCCAGTGAAAACACTGCCTGGTATACTAATCAATGAGATACCTCGATAGTTGTTGCAATCCTTTCTGTTCCCTTGCTTATACATAGGTGCAATTACTGCTTTTGTCCAATCTGAAGGTACCTTACCAACACTCCATGCTAATTTTACTACTCTATGAAGCCATTTCATCCCTGGCTTCCCAATATACTTCACCATTTCAGGTCTAATTTCATCTGTTCCTGCTGCCTTATGACAATGGAGTTTATTTACCATCCTTTCCACTTCCTCAAGCATTATTTCACCAACATCATTTTCCTCCTCCCCATGAGCTTGGCTGTTTGCAACACCACCAGGATGATTTCCTTTTACATTGAGAAGATGTTCAAAATATTCCCTCCGCCTCTCGAGTGATTCCCTGGGATCTATTATGAGTTCACCTGAATTACTCAAAACACTGTTCATTTCATTTTTCCCTCCCTTCCTAAGATTCTTTATTACTGTCCAGAAAGGTTTCCCTGCTGCTTGACCTAGCCTTTCCAGGTTATTACCAAAATCTTCCCATGACTTCTTTTTGGATTCAACAACTATTTGTTTCGCTCTGTTTCTTTCATCTAAGTACAAATCCCTGTCTGCCTCGGCCCTTGTTTGGAGCCATTTCTGATAAGCCTTCTTTTTACGTTTATAAGCTGCTCTCACTTCATCATTCCACCAAGATGTTCGCCTTTTCCCGTCTTTACACACAGTTGTTCCTAGGCATTCCCTTGCTGCTTCTACTACAGCATCCCTGTATGCCACCCATTCACTTTCTATATCCTGAAACTGCTTATTGTCTACTGTTCGAAACTTCTCACTAATCATATCCATGTACTTCTGTCTAATTTCCTCGTCCTGGAGATTTTCTACCCTTATTCGTTTGCGGACAGATTTCACTTTCTCTACCCTAGGACTAGAGATACTTAGTTCACTACAGATCAGATAGTGGTCTGTATCATCAAAAAATCCGCGAAACACTCGTACATTCCTAACAGATTTTCTGAATTCAAAGTCTGTTCAGATATAGTCTATTATGGATCTGGTAACCCTAGCCTCCCATGTGTAGCAGTGAATAGCCTTGTGCTTGAAGAATTTATTCGTAACATCTAAACATATACTAGCACAGAAGTCCAGCAAACCCTTCCCATTCCCATTAGCTTCCATATCTTCCCCACATTTAGCAATCACCCTTTTGTATCCTTCAGTTCTATTCCCAACTCTCGCATTGAAATCACCCATTAGCACTATTCTATCCTTGCTGTTGACCCTGACCACGATGTCACTCAATGCTTCATAAAACTTGTCATCTTCATCCTCATCTCTACCCTCACATGGTGAATACACGGACACAATTCTTGTCCTAATTCCTCCAACTGACAAATCTACCCACATCATTCGCTCATTTACGTGCCTAACCGTAACTATGTTGCGTGGAATGGTATTCCTGATAAAGAGACTTACCCCAGACTCTGCCCTTCCCTTTCTAACACCCGTCAAGTACACTTTATAATCTCCTATCTCTTCCTCATTATCTCCCCTTACCCGAATATCACTTACTCCTAGCACATCCAGATGCATCCTCTTTGCTGACTCAGCCAGTTCTACCTTCTTTATTAAATAAGCCCCATTAATATTGATAGCTCCCCATCGAATTCCATTTCGTCGCCAAGTTGTTTCCAAGGAGTCCCTCGCCTGTCAAATGGGAGTGGGACTCCGTTACTCACATAGGTCCGAGGCTTGCTTAAAATGTTCTTAGCTCGGTAAATTCATGAAGCAGGATGCTACCCCACTTGCACATATTCCAAGTGAGGATCTCTCCTCTAACTGGTTATGGACCACTGGTGAATTGTATAGTCCTAGTCGCCTGAGCACAAGGAGGGCCATGACTCAGAATATGTCCGAGATGCCCACTCCCATTCCATAGCAACTGGTATCCTGACTCTCAGGACCACTTACTAGGCCACTCAGCCACTGCCCATGGTTGACGAACTAGGACGTGACTACAGTAACCCACAAACATTAACTCATAAAAATTTACAGGTAAATAGTTAGCATTATTTAAAAGCATTGTTGAGGTTTCCTACTAAATGACATATCAGCCAACACGCTCCAATAGCTATCATGTGGTTGAGAAAACCACTTCCTTTAGTATGCTGCTTATCCTGTTCTGGCCCCAAATTCATGAAATGGAAATTTTCCATGCCATATTTTCCACCAACTGAATTGGGCAATAATTAAAATCACAGCATTATTACATTCATCAACCTACTTAACTTCCTCAACAACAAATGTTTAACTATTCCCAGCCTATTATCTCGTTTCAACATTATTATTAGCACTTTATTTTATTCCCTATCTGTCAATTGCATAAGCAGAAGAACATAAAATAAGGCTTTATGGACATTTAAAATGAAGTCTCTAACCAACCACTCATAACACATGGTTGCATTTATTTATTAATCATGCCTGGTATATTCAATGATCTAATTTAATGTTGCCATCAATTTTTTATTATTATATTCTGAAATTTTTCCACTTGAATTATTCAGATCATAAGTTCAGAAGAACATAACATGCACACATTTTTCCAAAAAGATAGATCTAACAGAGATACGGGTAGTGTTGAGTTCATAAAAATCTGAGACGATATGACATAAAAATGAGGTCTATGTTCTGAAAGAATCTTGTAATACCACATATCATATTACCACACATAGGTAGTTTCACTCACAACTGGCTAGGAATTTATGGAACCCATAAGAATGTTATTGGCCTGTCATCTAGAAACAGAGATTGGTCCCGAAATATTGTTTCATTTCTGGCACATGGCAGAGCATTGCCTCTCCTTCAAGGGGCGACGTGATATTGCTTGGACCCGGCACACGCATTCATGGCAAAGTTGCAGGGGAGCACAACCAGGTTCCTCCTGCCAGCAAAGTTCCATTGGCATGCTCACTCGCTTGCCTCTCAATGGTCAAGACTGGTCACTGGCTGATTGACTAGCCAATATGATCAAATGATGAATTAATTCTAATTTCATTGTAATTTGTCCTTTTTCAGTAAACAATTTGCCAAATGAACAGGTAAAATACTATGTCTAAATAATGCTTGCCATGTAAGTTAATTTTTTTCTCAAACTATTCTGAATTGAAAAATTAATTAGAACAGTTTGTTTTGCACATTCACTTGACAATGTATTTTCTTCCAGGTTACTTAAGACAGCTCCAGCTGGGAGAAGTTGACGCAAAATACTGCAATAAAGACGAACTAAAATTCATGTTAATCAACCCAACACCAGGACAGTTTTAGTGAAGGAGTATCTAAAGCAGAAACTTTCTCAAGAGGAGTTAATCCAAAAATCATGAAGTGTGATAAGTTGGCACAGATGAAATACTTCCTCTTAAATCATGGATATCTTGCTGACGTTAAGTTAAACCAGTCTCTGAAAATTTTATAGCATTATTGAGAACGTGTGTGCCTTCACACCCCTGTGTGGTCGAAAAAGAATTGTTAGATTCACTTTCTGGCGGAAGGATTTGCCACAGATATTTCACCAATGCGGCATCGCGTCTTTATGCTTCTGCATGTGTTTCGATACTGCACTTTTCCCGGTGAAGCGATGTGGCTACTCGGCCGTATGAGTCGATAACTGCTCTGTTAAACTGACCTTCTGCCTAAAGGATTTTCCACAGATATTGCAGTATTCGCACCTATGTGAATTCGCCTGTGTTTGATGTACGCACTTCCATGGGCGAATGATTTGCCACATTCAACGCAGCAGTACGGCTTCTCACCTGTGTGAGTCCGCATGTGACCCGCCAAGGCTGGTTTCCTGCAGAAAGATTTTCCACAGACATTGCAGGAATATGGCTTCTCGCCTGTGTGAGTTCGCATATGAACAGCTAGGATGGTTTTCAAGGTAAACGATCTCCCACAGATAACACAGCAATAGGGCTTCATGCCTGTATGGGTCCGCATGTGCACTGAGAGGACGATCTTCATTTTGAAGGATTTGCCACAGACATTACAACAGTGGGGCTTATCACTTCTGTGAGTCTGCCTGTGCCTCGATAGGGTACTTCTATTAGTGAAGCATTTCTCACAAATACTGCATTTGTATGGCTTTTCCCCTGTGTGAGTCCTGATGTGAGAATTTTGACTTGCTTTGCGACTGAAAGATTTACCGCAGACATTGCAACAATATGGCTCACCCGTATGAGTTTTGACGTGATCTATCATCTGGTTTCTATAAATAAAGGACTTATCGCAGGTTTTGCACCAATACGGCTTGTCGCCCGTGTGAATTCGCATATGATTACTTAGATTAATCTTCTTACTAAAAGTTTTGTCGCATACTATGCAGCAGTATGGCTTTTCGCCCGTGTGGGTACGCATGTGGTTTCCCAGGACAGTTTTCGTAACGAAGGTTTTGTCACAGATATCGCAACAAAATGGCTTCACGCCTGTATGCGTCCGGTTATGCCTTGAAAGAGAACTTGGATTCGAGAAGCGCATGCTACAAATACTGCACCGCAGTGGCTTCTCACCCGTGTGAGTCCGCATGTGGAACGTAAAACAGCGTTTCCCCTTGAAGATTTTGCCACAGACTTCGCACAAGTATGGCTTCCCGTATTTAAGAGTCTTCAAGTGTTTTGAAATTGCAGATTTATGGCTGAAAGTCTTCATACAAATCTGCAGGTGGGAGCTGGAATCCCTGCACATCTTGTGACACAATAAGCACATGTTTTCCTTCCTGTTCGTATGCAATAGCATGTGCCTTGTCATTATTTCAATCTTTGAAAAGTTTTTATAGCAAATTTTGCACTTGTGGGACGGCTCCTCAATATGAATCGTGACGTGTTCCAACAGGCTGCTTCCGCTACCGAATTGCTTTCCGCAACCATCGCACTTGAAGGGGCGATCATCCTTGTGTCCCTTGAAATGACACAAGAGGCCCGACCTCCTGGAGCAAGGTGCCCCACCATCCGGAGGTTGATGATCTGCGCTGCTCACCTCGGGTCTAGACCTACAGTGACAAATTTCAACTATGTGAACAATACTTCAACATTCAAGTCCACTACAACTCTCACATACTGAACATGCTACTCAATGGTATACTAAACTGAGAGGTCGTTACTCATGGACATCACATTCATGAGGGTAAATATCATTGAGGTCAACTTCAGAGTGTACTCCTAAATTTCAAAAGCTCTCACTTCTTATGGGGATGTGTTGCGTCTTTTCTCTTGAATCACAATATCAAGTGCAAGAAACTTGTGACGATTTAGGAATGTACAAGCTCATAGACAACCTCATTTAAGGAATGGATGAGAAGAAGTGGTCAAACTTAAAAGGATAATTACAAGCTCATTAATCTGGCTAACATATATCTTTTGAAATCTGTATATGTCTCTTCCCCTACATAAAGGATGGCATATGCCTTGGAGTTTTTATCTTGTTCAACCTCTTTACGGTTTGTGAGAAACTCAGTGTTGTGCATATTAACAAAGTTGAGAACAATGTTTGCCAACAGTCACCAAGATCTGCTGAACCATGGCAAATAGTTTACGAATATTATTTACTGTCACACAAATATACATATCATACACAAATATTATTTACTGTCACACAAACATACATATTGTACTTGTACACTGTTATCATATCAGTGTAACATTCTATCATGTTACAGTTTGGTTATTTCTAATTACATAGCTTTGATGTGCAATCAAACAAAGCCGACCTACATATAGGATGGTGGTTCATACAAGGAAATTCATACCTACAACCATGTTTTACATCATTGTATGTCTTAATTCTTGTATTGTTCCAGATATTTTAGGAAAGAAGAGTGAGAAATACAAATATCTTAGTCAAAGGTGAGATCCCCTTACAAGAGGCATATGGGTAAAGTTGATCACGCAGGCCAAAATACATCGTAACATTAAGTTGTACTTCCCAATTCATGCTGTGTGCACAGAATTCACATGGCCCATTGGAATGCATGACTTCCTCACAAGCAAAGTAGTGGGAGGCCCCACCACCTGCTTTTACTGCACTCTTAGGAGAAAGTAAGTGGACAAATAAATGGGGATATTGATTCCAGATATGAAAGCCTGGACAACTTGATCATCACACAAGATATTGATATTGCCACCACAAGACAATAGAGGGCAGAAAATATGACACTGGATTGTATGACATGTGGCAATTCTTCTTTTCATGACTACATTATTTTTGTGACAAGTGATTTATCAGCTTCAAAATTTGTTTTTCAGTAAAATTGTACTTCATTTTGCATTGATGAATATTCTCCATGAATCAGTTACACTGCTGTAACACATGGTGCATCCCAGGTGATGGATGCGGGTTCCCAAATGGCCTGCTGGCAGACTTGAGTGAAATATAATAGCTCTCATAGACCAAACATGCACAAAGTCCTTTGCCGGAGATGGAGATGTTCGGTATGGAGCTGCTGGCAGAAGAGGTAGTCTACCTTTCTGGAAGTTAATGCAGAAAGGACCATAGCATTCCTTCTCCAGAGGAGTGGTTGCAAAAGGCGTCTGTTCTCTATGTCGGGAGTGGTGTAACTATCTGCTGTCAGGAGCTCTAAAATGCTTCATCACAAGCCGGCCGTGAAATAACACCATCACATCATTATGAAATTTTTGTTATTTTGCTTTACATCGCACTGACGCAGATACGTCTTATGGCGACGATGGGATAGGAAAGGCCTAGGAATTGGAAGGAAGCGGCCATGGCCTTAATTAAGGTACAGCTCCGGCATTTGCCTGGTGTGAAAATGGGAAATCACTGAAAACCATCTTCAGGGCTGCCGACAGTGGGGCTCAAACCCACTATCTCCCGATTACTAGACACTGGCCGCACTTAAACGACTGCAGCTACGAGCTCAGTCATCATTATGAAAATATGTCTCATGGAATCGGAACCAAGGTTAGGGCATCCCTTGGAAGGGACACGCGATGGCATGGCCCAATCAGCGTGAAAAGTATGCAAGGGTTACCGTCGCACAGGCTGTGATAGCTAAACAAGCGAGTACTCATATTCTGTATTGCATCTCTGAACTATGTCTGGACGAAGTAACGAATTAGCCACTGCACCTGAGAGAAGGTATATAGGCATCTGTGAGGTGCAGAAAAAAAATGAAGTGGAGAAAAGTCATGCGAAACGGGGTGCAGTTACTAACTGATGTACAATGGAACCCGAAGAACAACTAATGGTATTGGCATTGTTATATCAGCAAAATTTGACAGTTCAGTCTTCGAGGGGCAAAAGTATGACAATCGCTTTATGTAACTTGTCTGCATTGGGGATAAAAGGAAATTCTAATTTTTCAGTGCAACGCTCTACAAACTGACCTGGGCATGGAAACCACAGATGCCTTCTGGACATTGCATAACAAGAAGACTGCTGACTATCTTATCCTTGCCAGTGATCTGAATGAACACGTCGGATGGAGGAAGGAAGACCACAAAGTCCATGCTGGGCATGGATATCGACAGAAAGACAACAAATTCCTGAGTATGTAGAAATTGATCATCGTAAACACACGGTTCAAAACACGTGATCTTCATCTAGTCACCTACTACAGTGGCTCCAATCCAACACACACTGACTACATCCTTGTGAGAAGAAGGAATTTCAGAGATGTTCTAGACACAACACTTGTTCCTTACAAAACTGATGTGATCCAACATCGACTAGTCACCTTTAAGCTCTGGATAAAGTCACCAAAGCCCAATACCTCACAGGAAATGGACCAAACGAAGGAGGCCAATGTTGTTCCAAAAATTGCTGATGATGCTGCTGCCTGCTGTTTTAAGGTGCCTAATATCTAGGTTGCAAAAATTACAGTACCACAAATCACCATAGTTGAACTGAGCCGGGACTAAACTGAAAGATGCCACAAGCACTTTTCTTGGAACAACTAACTCAGGGCGAAGACAATGTAGGATTAACTATGACATGTGGTTTCAGAATGACAATGTTAAGTATGCAGTACGGTTGAAGAAACAGCTGTACCATGCGTTTCTTGCTCATTGTAATTCCTACAAAGCAGCCACTAGTAAAGTGAAGGAGGTCATTGCTGTAACAAAAGCAAACTACAAAGCAGGTCTATATGTGAAACTTGACATTCACGAAAACGAACAGGATGTTTAAGGGCTAGTCAAACTGAGTCATCGCAAAACAGAAGAAATCCAACATTTTTACAGCATCAATGAGGAAGCAGACGAACTGCTACTCAACTGGCGGGAAGCGCGTGTACACTGGCGGAAATACTTTGACAAAATTTCAACCTTGGAGTTTCCGTATCTACCAATCCCTGTCACTTCTGTTGTTGAAGTCAAATGAAGGAAATTGATGTCACTGAAATCCAGGCTATGCTCAAGAAGATGAAACCAGGAATAGCCATCGGTCCCAATGATCTTCTGGCAGAATTTTGTTTCTCTCAATGGTGGGATGAAGCAGTGTGGCTAAAACAAGCTTTTCAACCAGATCATCAAAGATACCAACAGATTGGTTATGCAGTAGCCAGTCAAAAATAAGGGAAGCCCTGCCGATTTTTCTAATTACCGCCCGATCAGACTTCTGAGCCACACAATGACAGTTTTCGACAAGTCCTCAACAAAAGGATTAGTAATTTAGCCAAACATACAAAGAGTCCAGATGGATTTGTGTAAAATTTTGGAGCAACAGCAGCAGTCCACGCTGCATGACTGTTAGTTGAGAGGCACTGTGAAGAGAGTAAGAGGCTTCATCACAACTTTCTGGACCTTGAGAAGGTCATCAAATGGGTACCTCATGGCGTTATCTGGTCAGCGTTACAAGAACATGGCTTTCCAGAGCACCTTGTTAAGAAGGTAAAACTGCACTGTGATGAAACAAGGAGTTATGTTCAAGCAGCCGCAGGAGCATCCAATGACTTCCACATAACTGTAGGAGTCCACCAAGGCCCTGCCTATCACCACTACTGTTAATTATTGTGATGGACACCATTACATCAGACCTGCACAGACCTATATAATGGACACATCTCAATGCTAATGATGTCATTTTAACTGCAGATAATAAGCTTATCTCCAACACTAAACAGAATATTGGAACAATAGACTAGCACAATATGTCCTGTGCATCAAGAAAAAGAAGACAGAATACATGATATTCCATCAGCAACAAGTTGGAACCATGCAAGATGATGGTGAAGATATAGCACGAGTAGAGAAATTTAAGCATCTCGGCTCCACAATCTCTGATGATGGCCAACTTACCGATGAAGTCAACTTAAGGATATACTGTACAAAGCATGGCTGAAGTTGAGAATGACAATGGGCGCTCTTGCGATCGTCGGATGAGGGATCACTTGAAATCTAAGATCTACCAAACTGTTATCTCTCTATATGGCAACAAATGCCGGCCAGCTACAAAGGAGGTAGAACATTCAAGGTCATAAATTTCATTATTGGTTCCATATTGACAACATTAGTAACAAGAAAATAATAGCCGAGCAAAAACTTCTACATGCCCTAAATAAGAAAATAAAAAACAATGACCTAATTGTGACTAAAGCCGACAAAGGCAACAGATTAGTAATTATCAATAAAAATGAATACATCAGTAAAACATCTGATTTCTTCACAGATAGTTCTTTCTCCGTAATTAAAAAAGATCCTATGCAAAAAGTCCAAAGACTCCTCAAACAAGCCTTAAAAAACAGCTTACCAAACAAGAGAAAAGTCAACTTATAAGTATGAACCCAGGTCTTCCTACTGCCAGAACTCTCCCGAAGATACACAAGGCCGGTGTTCCCATTCAACCAATCATTAATTATAGACCGAGTCCATTATACAAAACATTGCAATTTATCCAAAGGTTCTTAAGGAATAACTACCAATTCTTATCTAAGATGTCCATTAAAAACACATATGAATTAATAGATAAACTGCCGGGCTGAGTGGCTCAGACGGTTAAGGCGCTGGCCTTCTAACCCCAACTTGGCAGGTTCGATCCTGGCTCAGTCCGGTGGTATTTGAAGGTGCTCAAATACGACAGCCCCGTGTCGGTAGATTTACTGGCACGTAAAAGAACTCCTGCGGGACTAAATTCCGGCACCTCGGCGTCTCCGAAGACCTTAAAAAGTAGTTAGTGGGACGTAAAACAAATAACATTATTAATAGATAAACTAAATAAGTTCGGCATGCAACCCAATTATTCTCCCCATTCTTTTGATATTATAAGCAGGCACCCCAGCATCCAAATTTCCATGTTAATTCCCATTATTGAAAGTAACCTGAATAAAAATAGTCATATGAATAAATTAGAGGTTCAAGACTTTATTATAGTACTTAAATTGGTCGTAAACAACAACTTTTTCACGTTCAATGGCATCATCTACCAACAGAACGGTTTGGCAATGGGTTCACCGGCCTCAAGTATTCTTGCGGAAATTTACCTTGATTTCCTTGAGCACACTAAAATTAACAACAAATTCGATAATATCCTCTCCTGGGCCAGTACGGTGATGATGTTCTAGCAATTATAAATGAAAAATCAACAGACCTTCAAGGGCTAAATAACATCGACTCCCATATCAAATTTACTCTGTAATCAGAAACAGATCAAAAGATCAACTTTCTAGATCTGACCATCATAAGACACCCAGATTCTTTAACCTATAAAATTTATAGAAAACCCAAACAACCTGTAATTACTATTCGTCAAGATTCAACTCACAACCAACCTCACAAAAGAGTAACATATAATATCCTAGTTCACCGAGTATTCAACATACCCATGACCAAGAAAAATCTTTCCATTGAATTGAACACTATTCGCAGTATAGCAAAATTCAACGGCTTTGGTAGCCACTTTATAGAAAGTATTATCAATAAACATAAATTTCGTCCCAAAACAACACTTAAGAAGGAACTACCTAAATACGAATCCTTTTCCACTGTCACTTTTAATAACATAATTCATAAGATGACTAATATTTTCAAGAAAAAAAGGTGTAAAAGTAGCATTCAAAACCAATAATAACAGTACACACATTCTACATAACACGTCACACATCAACAAGGTCAACAGGTACGCAAAATCAGGTGTTTAAAGGCTCAACTGTAACTCCTGCACTAATAATTCCTATGTAGGGCAAAATGGAAGAAGTTATAATATAAGATATTTGGAACATGTCAACGCAGTCAAATATAATAATTTTTCAGCTATCGGCCAACATATGGTCGATTACAATCATAAATTCATGAATATTGAACTAGACATGGACATTCTTGAAATAGCTAACAAGGGCCCTCTGCTTAATATAAATGAGAATTTTTATATACATCTGGACCAGTACTTTAATGCTAACTATAACCTTAACGAAATAACGGAAAAGTCTAATATTTTATTCAATTTATTCATTACCTATTTCAGAAAAAACAATTTAGCAGATCAAAAATCTTTCTTTAAGTTAATTAAAGGGCCTCCGCCGATATGATCACCATCATTTCCCCACCCGTCGGCCCCGCTTTAAGCCACTTCCCTGCCCCTCCCTTCGCACATCACCCGCTCCACTGGGTTGTTCCTCCCCTAACCAACTTTCTTCCCCTCCTATTCCATGCCATTCTCATTCCCTCAGTTGTACTTTGCCAGTTAGGTCATTCACACTGCGCGCAAGGTGAGTACTCATTGTTTTCTTTCCTCGTTCTTCGCCATTTCCTTCCTTAAAATATCACGCGTTCATTCCAATTTTTTCATCGTCAGGTTCTATTGTTTCCAACTTGAATAGGAAATTTTCCTCACACCACAGCAAGAATCCATTATATTATAAGAATGTCGTATGGTTTTATCCACATTAATTTCTGTATCAGAAATATTGGACCTCAAGCAAGACAATGTTCAACGTTCACTTCTCTACCTGAAGATGCACTTGAAATTTAGAACTCAAAAGAAGAATCTGGACTCTGCATTCAACCGGCATATTACACGTTTAAAGTGCAATTTTAGAGTATTCACCAATAACGGCATATTTTAATCATCTTTGTAAAAATTGTGTGATACTATTCTCACAGTTTAATTGTAATTGACGTAAATCCTGAATATTTTATTTGTCGTTGATCAGTACATTATTTTATCTATAACATTTCATCACTTCACCATTTTATATATACATTATCGCATCACAAACACAATTCATTCTTTTAAATTTTATTTCCACAATGTAATTTTGTCTTAGGACTTCGGCAAATTCATAAGTGTTTCTTAGTTAGGCTGATGATGACCCACATACGGTCGAAACTAGTACCTTGATAACATATTGTAATGTATTTATAGACATTGCAATTACTGTACAGTACTGAGTAGGTGGAATAAACTTTGTAAATTAAATGTAAGGAGGTAGAATGCCAACTAAGCATCATGGATATGGAGATGCTTAGGCGGAAGGCTGGCAAAACTAGACTGGATCACACTTCAAATGATGTTATTAGGAAACGTTTTGACATTGCACCGATCCAGAAGAAAATTGAGGACAGCCGTCTGTGCTGGTTTTGGGCATGTGTTGCATGCAGAGGACGATATAAATAGCGAAAGTCAGTGTATACACAGAAAGTCGGTGGAAAGAGGCACAACAGATAAACAAGACAGCAAAGGGTAGATTAAGTGCACAATGACCTGAAAGCTGTGAGACTACATGCAAACATGGCCCGAGACCGAACTAACTGGAGACAATGAATCACAACACCGGATCCCGCCACCAGTCAGGACTAACACTAAAAAGCAGAATACCAAGAAGCAGATTGATGAATATTCTATTGTAAATAATGGCATACAATGGATATTTTACACATCCTAGCATTCATCTTAATATATTCAAATTCTCTCATATTTTCACAAAATTGTGTTGGAATGACAGAATGCTCCTGAATTTTATGTTTAAATGACTCCATTAAATGCATTATAAGGGAAAAAATATAACTCAACAAAAGAAAAACTTCAGGATTATCTATTTAACCAGGAATGACAGTTTGATTATCCGGTAAAATTCTATGAGTATCAACAAGAGGGGAGTCCGTCAGTGTATTCTAGGCTGAATGGAATTTTGCAATTCATATTTCAGCTTATGATCCGTCATAGATAGCAGACGATCAGATTAATCAATTTGTTATTTTCACCCCCATTAAGTCTATACATATGAAGACCAGGGAAGAGCAGCACAAAGTTGTCAGCTCAGGGCCATGTGAACTCTACAAGTGGAAGAATATCGCAGCACTAAGTGGGCGGTTCAGGACCATGTGTCTCTACACAAATGGAAGACAACCTCATCACTAATTATTTAGCTCAGGGCGATGTGTCTCTCTTCAAATGGAAGGTAACCTCATCACTAATTGGTAAGCTCATGAATATATGCCTTTCCACAAGTCCGTAATTAGGAAATTTTATGAATCTTTATAACGTGTTCTTATGTAATTCAGTACCAAACTGACATGGCAAATCCCTTAAACATTTTGAAAGAAGTCATTCAAGTTGCTGCATGATATTTGTGGACTACTGAAATGAGAGTCAGGATAACACAGCACCAGGAGAGAGATATAAAAAAAGTTGGAAGCAGTGGATACAGTGTGATCCGGTTGATTGAATCCTTCAGAAGCATCTAAAACTGACTAAGCTACATAGACAGTGGACTGCCCTCTGCCTTCTATACCAAGGAGAAAGAATACACACAAAGACTGGTCGCTTTGCTGGTTCAAGAGAGCCTCTACACAAGATATATTTAGGAAGAAGAGAGCTAAATTAAACTACACCAAAAATTAGAAATATGCATTTTGTGTGTGGAAAGTATTCATAAGCAATATTTTTATTGGTGGTCATAATACAAGATTGTTCTCTAATGTAGCCTATTGTGTCCTGTTACACAAGAATTACAAAGAAACAGCAGAATTTGAACCTCGAAGAGTTGACGTATTTGGGTGTTCTTCAGTTGTGTGCATGGTTCTACTCTGACTAATGAGAAAGTGTAAGTTGGTACTGGACAGTTCTGCGGATTGAAATTAATATTTCTCGCAGCTAGTTGTAAACATACAGTAGGAACATGTCAATAGGTCACATGACAGATGAGAAGACTCTAACCACCCACAAAATAAATAAACCTTTCAGAATTCGTTGTTTCCATCACTAATATGGTTTTAAGTCAAACCTTAGGCTATGATCAGCCATTGCAGAACCTACCGATACAAGGGAGCGGCTAACAGCACAAATCCGAGCTTATACAATCATTTCCCAGGGATTACAAAAGACCGTTTCACACAGTAACCAACAAAGGTGTGACAGCAAAACATTAATTAGCATGTAGTCTAATGGCACACCTACAGTTCAAAAAAACACTACTGCATTAAGAGTTTGAAAACAGGATATACACTTGCACTACTCTGTTATGTCACTAACAAAAATAACAATGTTGAAGTAATATTGTATCATTACATTACTATTTACCTACTTTTGCTGGATAATAAATTCAGTTCCTTGAAGAATTCTGGAAATTTTTTAGGCAAACTGCACAAATTTAAAACTTCTCTTGTAGCTGTCCATTTTATAATAATTGTGTAAATGTGTTTGCAATCAAGAAAGTACAAGCACTTGACTGACAATGAGCACTAAAATTAAAAGTGGGAAATTGCAACAAACAGTGTAACCACAACACTGGAACAAACATAAATTCAATACCATGATATCTTTTTATGCTTACAACAATAAGGAAGTTTCATTTGGAAACTATGATATCTAAGATGTAGCACTACTGAACTGAACATTTCATTTCTACAACACATTATCTGCTTTGGCATTCACAAATGGAGGAATTTGACTTAACACACAATAGAACTGGATAGATCATAAAAATAGAATCTAACAAAATAAACAATTTAAAAAATGACATTCTTTGAGTTATTGCTCCATTGAACTGAAGCTATATTGATTAATGAAGCTAAAATATGTTAGTTTAAAATTATTGCAAGTATTACAATGTACAATGCACGGTACATAAAAAGTAATAATTTTGAATTTGTAGATTTAGTTTATAATCTACAAACATGTCTTTTTCTGTGTGTCACTGTTGGTACAAACGTAAAAAATTACTGAGAATATCTGGAAGTAATAGTTGCAAATGGCATTTCAGATGATAAAAATGTGATGAACAAATGATGCAGTGACAGTGAAAGAAATAATACACTTTTCATGGTTGCTTAAAGGTAATGTAAACAAGTACACTTCAGAAATATCTACCTTTACCAGAGATTCCTTTTGTAGATATATATTCAATAAAACTACATGAAAGAACATTAAATATGATCTTAAAGTTCCTGAACATTTTAGATAATTGTATCCAATAGAATTTTAAGATATTAGTGCTTAAATGTAACCTTGTAAAGAAAGGATTAAACTTATGAAAATGGCCAGTTTTTTAAGATAAAACAACCACTACTGAACACAACTGTGAATAGGTACAACATATTCTGTATTGTATAGAGTTTGTGGTGTACGTACTTAGCTTCTGCCTTGATGTATAGCATCAGCTGTTCATCAGGATGTTCTTCTATGAATATTTCCTTCTTAATGTCTTCGGAAGGCTATAAGTAAGAAATAAGAAAAATAGAATAAAGAAGGGAATAAAAATATATAGATCTAAACAAGAAACCCCTGAGAAAATAAATTTTATATTGGCACAATAAGAGTGTAGTATATTTATGTCCCATTTTAAAAGTATAAGAATGGAAAGGAACAATCAAATCAAATCAAGATCACTTTATTTGCAAAAGAGGTGTCTACCTTGGTGGCAAATACTGCACAAAAATACATAATTAACAAGCATTAAATTTTAAATTATCAAGAGAAGAAGACATTTTCCTAAAATACAGCATTATACAATTTACAGTAACAATTTTTCTCACTAACAGCTCATCCTTAATAAATTCATATTATTTACAAAATTCTTCTCATATCATCTTCTGTACTCACAAACGTAACTGATATATAGCATGTGGAATTACTTCAAATAATATTATATAACTGCTATAAGATTAGATTGCATTTATTTATTTTCCTTTTTTACTCTTTTGGGAACCTAACAGACCTAACGACCTGCTGCGTATTTACCAGAGCCCCTTTTGCCACTGCTTTTCAGACAAGTCATAAGAGAGATAAGAACAAGAAAATGAACACACAATAGGATAGCAGTAGACAAGGTAGCAATAGAAAAGGAGGAACATTTGTAAATATGTAAATTTAAAATTGCCTATATATTTTTAAATATTCAGCAGAGCTTACATACACATACATGTGGGGATGGAGGCACTACCGTGTATGTGTACATGTGCAACTTAAGAAAAGCAATTTAAGAAAAATAAATAAATAATAATAAATACTAGCTCCAAATCATTACCCAATACCATCCCTTGCTTCTCTTTCTGTTGACCCCTATTTCAAAACTGACAAGCTATTTTCTTTATCTTCTTATATTCATAAGCCCCTGTTCCCATCTTTCTATACATGACTAGACCTGTCGCCTCTTTGTTCATTTCCACGTTCCTATTTACTTTCTTTCCCAAAGCACTTCACTGTAATATCAAACAAGCCCATGTTATTCCTACCACTTTCCCAACAAGTGGACAATGCTTAAACCATAACCATAGAAATATCTGTCATCCCTATCTGTACATCAAATTAAGAACCAACCAACCAACCAACCAACCAACCAACCAACCAACCAACCAACCAACCAACCAACCAACCAACCAACCAACCAACCAACCAACCAACCAACCAACCAACCAACCAACCAACCAACCAACCAACCAACCAACCAACCAACCAACCAACCAACCAACCAACCAACCAACCAACCAACCAACCAACCAACCAACCAACCAACCAACCAACCAACCAACCAACCAACCAACCAACCAACCAACCAACCAACCAACCAACCAACCAACCAACCAACCAACCAACCAACCAACCAACCAACCAACCAACCAACCAACCAACCAACCAACCAACCAACCAACCAACCAACCAACCAACCAACCAACCAACCAACCAACCAACCAACCAACCAACCAACCAACCAACCAACCAACCAACCAACCAACCAACCAACCAACCAACCAACCAACCAACCAACCAACCAACCAACCAACCAACCAACCAACCAACCAACCAACCAACCAACCAACCAACCAACCAACCAACCAACCAACCAACCAACCAACCAACCAACCAACCAACCAACCAACCAACCAACCAACCAACCAACCAACCAACCAACCAACCAACCAACCAACCAACCAACCAACCAACCAACCAACCAACCAACCAACCAACCAACCAACCAACCAACCAACCAACCAACCAACCAACCAACCAACCAACCAACCAACCAACCAACCAACCAACCAACCAACCAACCAACCAACCAACCAACCAACCAACCAACCAACCAACCAACCAACCAACCAACCAACCAACCAACCAACCAACCAACCAACCAACCAACCAACCAACCAACCAACCAACCAACCAACCAACCAACCAACCAACCAACCAACCAACCAACCAACCAACCAACCAACCAACCAACCAACCAACCAACCAACCAACCAACCAACCAACCAACCAACCAACCAACCAACCAACCAACCAACCAACCAACCAACCAACCAACCAACCAACCAACCAACCAACCAACCAACCAACCAACCAACCAACCAACCAACCAACCAACCAACCAACCAACCAACCAACCAACCAACCAACCAACCAACCAACCAACCAACCAACCAACCAACCAACCAACCAACCAACCAACCAACCAACCAACCAACCAACCCAACCAACCAACCAACCAACCAACCAACCAACTTGATTTATGGATTTCATTTTCCGTATTGACATTTAGCAATCGTCATACAAGGAAAGAAAAATTCCACCTAATCAATACAATTATTTTCTTGTAAAGTATTACAATCTAGGACCGGTTTCGACCCTTCATAGGTCATCCTCAACTATATCAGAATCACATTTGCATTTCTATCTTATACCTCTGAAAGACCTTCATGATATATTGTTTCATAATTTTCAGTGAAAACTTATCTTAAAAACTTACAAATTTACAAGCGTTGTATTAAAATTAAAAATTAAAATTACAAAACTTTGTCTATTATATACATGCACTTTGGCTGACAGAATGCGTCCTTGGGTTGTTTAAGCATATATCTTACGTATTGTTGCTTATTATGTTGAATCGATTCCCTTTTTATACTTATGTACAATCGTGAATAGACTATCAGTAAAATTTGATAAATAAAACTTGCGTAATAATTACAATAAAATATCATGTTACATCTTTACACCATATTCCTGGAGTAATATTATTTTAGGTAGAATATAAATGCGTGTTGACCTCTATAAAATATTTTTACATAAACACACTAATATATTTTAAAGTCTAATCATTGTACTTTAAAGTCTAAAATACTTATTGCTTTGGATCTTGCGTTGTTATGTGGTAAAATATTGTAACAATTTGTCTTTATATAGCATCAGGTATTGATAATATTTAAATATGCCATGTATGGTTGGCTTAAGTCTAATGATTAAATGTCAATTCCTTCTTGCATAAAATTACAAGTTTCATATTATGTTGATTATGTATTGTATAAAACATAAATGTCTATTAAATAGAATGCTTATCATTTACTACAGAAGTTTTTTAAAAACACTTGAATGTCTAGTAATATAGTCAATGTATTAGTGACATTGAAACGTGTTGGCCTTGATTCTTGCGTTATATTTCCATAATTTGCCTTTTTTTATATATGTCGAATGTTGGTCTTTATAGGTTCCATTTGTAAATAACAGCACTTTCCTATAATTGTGAAATGGATCAATATAAGCTTGATACGTGTTAAATTATGCACTATATGTGTGATTCAGTTCTGGAGTTTTCTCCCATCAAATGCCGTAAGAATGTGGTGGTTCCTTTCCCTTTTTGAGGCTGGTAAAGTCTGTAAGCCGAAATGAATGAAGTGAGTTAGATTTCAATAGAAGTGTAAAAAAAAAAAAAAAATAATAGGCATGTCATATATAATAGCAAATCAGTAAATAGTAGTAACAAATATCTTCAATCAGGAATCTACCGAATGGAATGTAACAACTGTTTAACAAGTTATGTGGGGTGTACGGGCAGGAATTTCACGAGCACGTGAACGCAATTAGGCATAATCATTTCTCAGCAATAGGGCAGCATATGCATGAATATAAGCACAATTTTACAGACATAAATAACGATTTAAAAATATTAAATGTAGAACCTAAAGGTCCTTTGCTTAATATAAGCGAAGAATTATATATAACACTAGATCAATATGCAAATCCTAATTATAACATAAATGAGTTATCTGAAAAAACTAATATTTTGTTCAATAAAATCGTTCCGGTCTTAAAAAACGACTACGTCAAAATAGTCAACAGACGACGTCATACACAAACTACGGCGCAGACAGCGAACCTCAGTGACTCCGCCCATACACACGTAACAACCTCCCCTACTTATCTCTCCGCCCCTCTCACAACAGACAACACTAGAACCATCAGTACGAGGTACATTACTCGTCAAACGGCCAAGAAACTCGCATTTCAAACATCCAGCAATAAGTAAATTAATTCAGGCTTTACAAATTCACACAATATTACACTTCTATTGAAATCTAACTCACTTCATTCATTTCGGCTTACAGACTTTACCAGCCTCAAAAAGGGAAAGGAACCACCACATTCTTACGGCATTTAATGGGAGAAAACTCCAGAACTGAATCACACATATAGTGCATAATTTAACACGTATCAAGCTTATATTGATCCATTTCACAATTATAGGAAAGTGCTGTTATTTACAAATGGAACCTATAAAGACCAACATTCGACATATATAAAAAAAGGCAAATAATGGAAATATAACGCAAGAATCAAGGCCAACACGTTTCAATATCACTAATACATTGACTATATTACTAGACATTCAAGTGTTTTTAAAAAAACTTCTGTAGTAAATGATAAGCATTCTATTTAATAGACATTTATATTTTATACAATACATAATCAACATAATATGAAACTTGTAATTTTATGCAAGAAGGAACTGACATTTAATCATTAGACTTAAAAGCCAACCATACACGGCATATTTAAATATTATCAATACCTGATGTTATATAAAGACAAATTATTACAATATTTTACCACATAACAACGCAAGATCCAAAGCAATAATTATTTTAGACTTTAAAGTACAATGATTAGAGTTTAAAATATATTAGTGTGTTTATGTAAAAATATTTTATAGAGGTCAACACGCATTTATATTCTACCTAAAATAATATCACTCCAGGAATATGGTGTAAAGATGTAACATTATATTTTATTGTAATTATTACGCAAGTTTTATTTATCAAATTTTACTGATAGTCTATTCACGATTGTACATAAGTATAAAAAGGGAATCGATTCAACAGAATAAGCAACAATACGTAAGATATATGCTTAAACAACCCAAGGACGCATTCTGTCAGCCAAAGTGCATGTATATAATAGACAAAGTTTTGTAATTTTAATTTTTAATTTTAACACAACGCTTGTAAATTTGTAAGTTTTTAAGATAAGTTTTCACTGAAAATTATGAAACAATATATCATGAAGGTCTTTCAGAGGTATAAGATAGAAATGCAAATGTGATTCTGATATAGCTGAGGATGACCTGTGAAGGGTCGAAACCGGTCCTAGATTGTAATACTTTACAAGAAAATAAATGTATTGATTAGGTGGAATTTTTCTTTCCTTTTATGACCGACCGACCGACCGACCAACCAACCAACCAACCTTATGAAACAACTCCCGTGGTAAGTTATTTCAATTACTAAATCCTCCTCCTATAAGTGAACATTTGCCAAAACTTGTCCCCTTGAATTCCAACTTATCTTCATGTTGTGACCTTTCCTACATTTAAAGAACATGACATAAATTTATTCATCAACTAATGTCATTCCCAGCCATCTCTCCAATGACATCTCCGAATATACCGGTAGTGCTTAGTCAAACAGCTTGTCTCGTTTCTCCAAGTATTCCCAGCACAAACTTCGCAACATCTATGTAACACAACTTTTTTGGAGCTGTTTCTTTGGATTATTTCCTGTTCTCTAATCAAGTAATCCTGGTGATGGTCCCATACTTAACTGTGGCCTTGCTGGAGATTTATATGCCCTCTCATTTAAAACCCGTAAATAACCTCATAAACATATTAAATGATCTGTAAATTTTATGTTCAATCCTGTTCACGTGAATACCACAATGAAGATCCATCCTTATTATGAATTTCATAATTTCATAAGAGATCCCGATGAACATTCAGCCCATCAACACAATAATTAAAACAGAGAGGACTCTTTCTATTTGTGAAACACAAAACCTGAATTTTCACCCTGTTTACCATCATACCATTGCCAACGCCACTCTCACAATACTGTCAAGGTCATTTCGCAGTCGCTCACAATCCCGAAACTTACTTATTACAAAAAGCCTTATTCCTGATTTCAGTTCATTATTCATACTGTTTATATATATATAAGAAAATGGTCTCATAAAATTGCCCTGTGGAACCCAATCCCATAATTGTTACAGGATCAAATAAAGCTTCACCTACTCTAATGCTCTGGGTTCTATTTTCTAGAAATATAGCCACCCATTTAGTCACTATTTTATATAGCCCAATGGCACTAACTTTTGTCAGTAGTCTCCCTAGATCTACCCTATTCAAAAGCATTAGAAATGTCAATGACCCAATCTCATAATTGTTACAGGATCAAATATCTAAAATATCTGCTATATCTTGCTGGAATCTACATGATGAGCTTCAGTGGAATAATGTTTCCTAAACCTGAACTACCTTCTGTCGAACCAGTTAGTAATTTTGTAAACGTGTATAATTTAATCAGAAAGAATGCAGTCCAAGTGCTTGCATCCAACACCAGTCAAGATGACTAGTGTGTAATTATTGGCTTTATGTTTATCATAGTTTCTTTATACACAGAGTGCTACTACACTAATTCTTCATTCATTTGCTATAGCTGCTTCATACATACACTAATCAATTAAGCACTACAGATTGGGTTCTATATCTCAACCAATTTATTATATCCCCAGATATTTTACCAATCCCAGCAGCATTTCTAATTTTTAACATTTGTACCTTATTTTCAAAGTATTTTTTTTAAAATCCTAGGCCCATGCATACATTGCAAATTAATGTCAAAGGATTGGGTGAAATAGTCAACTGCGTCAGGTACTGCAAAAGGACATGACTATACCACTGGTGACACGTCCTATGCCTTACAAGTGATGGGTGCGGGTGAACGGTGTCTCTTTTACGTGATACAGGACTGCGATGCTCATGGACTAATGGAGTATAAACATTCCCATGTTGTATAGTTGCTATGCCATACCTTTTTCAGTCTGTTGATATTCAATACCGTACACAGCAACAAGATGTAGTTCCATGCAGCATATTCTGGACTTCAGATGTAGTGGCATTCTTCAGTTACAGAGTATGCCTGTGACTTTCCTTCTTCTCATCCATGCTGCCTTGACCATAATTCACACTACAACAACTGCCCCACCATCAGTCTGTAGGCGAGATCCTAGACACCTGAAACAACTCGGATAGAGCCATTAGATGGTTTGGATGACTCCAGATATTCACTCTTCTTTTTGTTCATTCTACGGTCATATTGTGAGAAACAGGTATTCCAATCTTCACCTTGATGCTGCAGTTCCGTTTTGGGTCTATCAACAAGTGCAACATCATCTGCATGTAAGAGAGTCCCATGTGATGGTGTGCATGCTGCGGACAAAGGGCAATGGTGACAGAGTGGAACATTGGTGTACACACCAACTTTCAATGAGAAGCTCTTAGAGACATTAACAGTGCAATGTACACAACCTCTGGTGTTCGTGTCTAGCATCTTGATCCAAATTATAAGCATTTATGCTACCCCATGGTCATGAGTGCAGACCACATCATATGGTGTGGAACACCATCAAAAATCATTACAAGATCAAGGAAGGCAATATACACTCTGCCTGCTGATACTCTCAGTGCTTTTCAATCAGGTGCGCAATTCAAACTGACAAGCTGCTGCCATGTTTCAGGGAAGACAAGGGAAGGGAGGGGTAGTGGGGTGTGTGATGTAGACACAGATAATGCTTCGCGCGTATGAAAAATTTCCTCATACGACTTCGACAGGATTTCTCTAACAGGCAACATCCACAGTTCATTTATTAAATAACCATAACTGCACACACACAGTGCAAGAGCACACTGTATTTAAGACACACTTGTCAGTCAAGGAAAGCACCAGATTGTATCTCCTCTCGTCTGTTTGTCGCAGTAATGTTCTATATTGCTTAACATGCTCAAAGATGCAACGCTGCCGTGCTGCAATTGTGTATTCCTTCACTCACAACATTGTAAATTCAATGAAATACTGAACAAAAGAATCAATATGCCCAATGGTTTGATTACAGTACATGTTCAATATGGCCCCTCCTACTTTGTTGCCTAGTTCACAATGGTGTAGTAGTGAGTGACCTTTGGACTCTATTCAGGATGTGTACTTGTAGTGTGTGGTAAACAGCTTGGAAAGCTGCCTGTAATCTTGGCACAAGAATGTCTTCCCTTTCTGTGGGGTTTACATAGTAGTCAATTTTTATAGAACAAACTGTACACTGCCTACCCAAGCTTAGAAGTAACTACGCAAAATGAACGAGAAACTTGTGCATTCACACCGAGCATTACCTCTATCCCCCACTTTTCACTTCCCCTCCCTTCCCTCTTCCGACCCACAGCAACGCACAGCGGGCGACTCTCTGGCATAGCAAATACAGCAATTTCATTAAAACTGAACTGCACATCCGGAAGTAACAAGGTCACTTCATTTCCCTGGCAATCTGACTGCACCATAATTCACAACATAACACAAAGAGCATGCCTGATTTGTCGGTATAGTTCTGATACAACTTGTACACAGAGTGCACCTCGATTCAGCGACAGATTTCTTAGCCACACGTACGGCAATGACAATTCTTTCCCTGTGTTCTGCGGTCTTTTGTGAAACCCAGTTTACATAGAGTATATCTTTGTCTTTTCCTACACCTCTTCTTGCACTGGAATCATCGATAAGAAAATTTGCTTGTCAATACGACAGGAACTAGGTTTTGTTGTACTCAAGTTTACTGTGAGAGTTGCAGTGAAAGATCTGTAGAATGTGGTGCAGGTGTTGTCAATCGCATTCGGGCCAATGGGAGGAAAATTTATTATCTCTTCTAGGGTCTCCTTCTGATCTTTAAGTTTCCACCACTTGATCACCTCAGGGGGTATTTATCCCCCCCACCCCACCTCTATGCTGCTTAGATGTCCTTAAATCTGCTATGACTACCTTATATTGAGGTGGAACACAGTCAGACGATAAAACATTCACGTCCTTTGCTAGTCGGAGATCACGGTACCGAACAGCAATAAGGTCAATTTGGTTGCTGGAGTCACCACTCGTATAGATAATGAGCTGATTGATGCACTTCTGAAGAACATACGAAGGTTGGGGCAAAAGTCATGGCAACTATTTTTTTTCTTGAAGATACCAGTCCGGCTGGAAAATGTGACATATACAGACAAAAGGACAAGGTGTTAACTACATGTGTGGACAATGAATAGCACTGAAATATCATTACACACTAATTTATTATGGTACTATACAGGGCAATATGGCCTTCCCAGTGCAAAAGAATGACAACACAGTACACATAAAGTTAACATGACAAACCTGGGCCTAAAGACCCTCAAAGTGGTCCCCTGCTACTGACAACACATGCTGCCAACGATGTGGGAGGTGCAGAATACCATCTGCCTCAGCATTTGCTGCACCATATGTGAATCGGGTCACCTGTTGTTGTTCAGCATTAGCAATGTCCTCTCGTGTTGCAAACCGCCTACCACGTAGTGGTTCCTTAATCTTTCGAATGAGATCGAAGTCACAGGGCGAAATGTCGGGAGAGTACGGTGGGTGCTCCAATTCTTCCCATCCCCAATGTAGCAGCCGCTGCCCTACACACTCTGCTTTATGTGGTTTTGCATTGTTGTGCAGAATTATTGCACTGTCCACAAGATCCGGACATTTCTCTCGTACGCCATGTCGTACCTGTCACACCAGGAGGTCCCTGTAGTACTGTGCGGTCCTGTTCTGCCATGTGGAACAAAGTGGCAAACATTGACACCCCTGACGTCATACGCGACCATCACCATCAATCTGACTGGAGAAGGATTCTGACGGACCTTCTGCCTCCTTGGTGATCCAGCATGTCGCCACTCCGCAGACTGACATTTCAGTTCTGGTTCGTATGCCCTGGCCCAAAATTCATCGATGGCGATTATTCATGACAAGAATTGATTGCCATCCTGTTGCCAGCATGCAAGGTGGTCGGAGCATACTGTATAGCGCACCCACCTTTGAACTTCCATCAGTGCATGCAGTATCCACCGCAATGCGATTTTGCACAGTTGCAGCTCATTACGCAATATCCTGTGGGCGGTGAGTTTCTCGATGCCACTTGCCCTCTCTAACTCCAGTATCATCCATCATCTGTCTTCATCCAGGAGCTGCTCGATGACGGCACATGCCACGCTGGTCTGCACACTAACAGGTCATCTTGAACGTTGCACATCACTACTTGACATGTCCTTGCTGAAACCTCCTATCCACCGTGCTACTGTACGGTATGGTAGGGCATTATTCCCAAGGGCTTCCACTAATTCACTGTGACATACCAACGGATTTCTGCATCGGAGAATGGCTATTTTGATGTAAGCGCGCTGCTCAACATGGGTTACTTCCATCTCGCACAAAACTCACCAACTGACTGATTTCACAGCCCTCGCTGTGCTACTACCAGCTATCACAGAGCCCTCTGTTGTTCTGCATACACACTATGCCTGCAGAACTTCCACACGACACATATATGTTTGTGATCTCTTCACATATCTACAAGAAAAAAATAGTTGCAAAAATAGTTAAAAAAGGGGCAAAAGTCATGGCAACTATTTTTTTCTTGTAGATATGTGAACGGATCACAAACATATATGTGTCGTGTGGAAGTTCACATAGAGAAGTGGGAACTCATCTTGAGGACACCACTGAAGCATTTTCTTTTAGCTCCTGCTAATGCTGTTCCTTTTCTACGTCATCACAGCCAGATTGTGGCAGAGTAAACACAAGGTCAACGGGATGCAATGTGGACTGTAATTGACATAAGGCTGTCTGAATAGCGCTGAACCTCAGCAAATCAATCTTGCAGGCTTGTGCACAGAATAAAGTCAATGCCATTCCTCTTGGATGTGTCCTGGTAGATTGGTTCATAGACATCTCTGATGTCATGAGCTTTCTGACCTTTCCAAAGCCAGCATGTTACTATCTAATTTAAATAGCTAGTCTCCAATTCTAAACTGCACTGAAATTACCCTGATTACAGCAGGTTAACTGAAACAATAGAATTTTAGTGAGAACTATATTTCTAGAGAGATTTCTCCCCTGCAATGAAAAGATTGTGTAATAAGAAAGCAAGCATAATATTTACGAATAAAACAACACACTACAATAATTCTGAGCCACACTTCAATGTATCCTAATTATAATAGTTTAACTGAAACAACAAATAAAATTAAACTATGTGTGACAGTATTTAGGGTACCGAACCTCCCCAGAAAACCTTTTGGACTGGTATCTTCAACATTAGAAATTTGTATCAACGAACTTTGAGAATGAACATTGTCGCATCACATTTAATGTGTATTATCTTGCCAATCTTCATTCAAATTTATTTATCATATCTAGTCGGTCTATGAAGTGCTGCGCTCTGACGACTAGGCTTTGAACTTTCGAGACCGCCTGAGGGATTCTGCGCGCGTGCGAGCAGCAGTGAGGGGAAGCCATGCTTCTCGGCTTGGGATGCCACCAGTTTGAGTTGAACCGCCATGAGAGTAAGTTGTGTGTGGTGGAGCAGCGATATGCTTCGGGTTGGCGGCTTTGATCCTGGATAAAGCCAGGCCTCTGTGGGCTTTTGGAGCCCTTTAACCTGGTAGTTGGCCTTGATAATTTCTACATGTGTGCAACAAGCAGTTAATCTGCATTTTCTTCTCCTTTTGGGCCTGTTGTGAAAGGTAACATTATGTAGCCCTCAGTGTTGCTTCGTTGCTCATGGATCAAAAACTGTAAGTTTCATCTTTTACTTACTCATGAGAATTCTACCTACAAAGAATAGAAAAATTCCAAGAAATAATTTTGGTTATGTGTTTCAAAAGTGATCTTTAGCCAGGGTAATAATAATAATCTTCGACTTGTATATTGACTGCACGTTCATTATGTTACCATGTGTTCGACAAAAGTAGTTTCATCTTGGTGTTTTAATAGAAAAGCGCGGTGTGGACAGTTTTTCAAAATTAATTTTAAGTTCTACTATGATTTTAGCCAGTAAATATTTCTAGAACTCCATGTGAATCGGGAGCCAGCGCAAGGACCGGTTTAATTTTGGTTAACCTTTCTAAATTTTATTTTTTTTGGTTGGGCTTTTGGGTTAATTTATCGTTTTCTGTTCTGCTTATTCTGGCTCTTACAATTGATTATTCTATTTTGGGGCTAGTTCTGTGTCATTTGGTCTTTGGGGTCATGCTGTTTGTTGTTGTTGTTGCCTTAGCAACATGTTGTTGATTCGATTGTAGGGCTAACTTGGAGTCTGATCGGTCCGGGTGACTTAATTGTACCTTCCTTAATGTGGATATGTTTTGATTTTCGTGTGCACTGTGATGTTATCCTAAATTTCATTTGCCATTTATTTTTCTTGGTTTTGTAATTCTTGGAAGGGGATTCGCATTATTTGCTGGTGTAAAAAAAACTATCCTTGCGTAGGCTCACCTTGATGTGAAAGGGATTCTTAATAGTGGAATTTTACTGCAACCTAGGGCTAATAATTTTCTAGATGTCAAGTTTAATTAATTTTAAGGTAGGTGACTGGTCATTTTAGTAAGCTTTAATACTTCTTGTTTTGATTGGTTTTCTTATCGAGGTCAGCATTTTATTTTTTTTCAACCAACTCTAATTGACTTATATTTTATTGTTCCTGTAAATGTTGTTGGTTTAAATAACATTTTATTTAATTTTAACCAGGTTAATTGGTTTTCAACTTATTGTTTTTTAAAGCATTCCAAACCTGAATGATGTTTTATAGTTTCCAAAAATTATCCAGAAGAGCCTTCAAGAATTTTAATTTCCATCAGAATTTTAATTTTCTCTTTTAAGTTGTTGCAACATATTTTCTTACGTGAATTAAAGTCACTTGTGTTTACAAAACGTGGATTTTCATTTCACTAAATCAATGAAGCACTGTCACTGTTTCGTTTTCTATTTTTGACTGCGGCCTTTTTCTGCTTCCTCCCACCTTCTAAGGTAAGTGTGTGTTTTCCTCTTGTTTTGTGGATTCTTATGTGTTGTTGTTGTTGTTTTTACATGTCTATTTTGGCCTCTCTATTGTGTTCGCTTTAACTCCCTTTTTGGGACGGACACGCTACCAACCTTCTCACCTGGGGCCTCACTCCTAGGGGTGTAAGGTTATAAGCCCATCGTCTGAACGGTTGTTCTGGTGGCCTTGAGGATGGTGCCGGTTTGACTATGAACCTATGGAACTTATGAGCCTGTAAATTATCACTGACTATATACCGTACATAACATTTAGTCTGATGATATTTCCTTGGTTTATGAAAGAGACAAAAAGACGAAAAATTTGAATGTAATTAACAGTCAAAGAACAGTGGCCAGTTGAATTCATGAATCTAAGCCATACTCATGGAAGTTACTTAAACATAACCTATGGCTAATTTTTTTTGGATGATTTCTGCCATTTCTCTTTCACCAAAGAACTGACAATGACAATTCTTTCCCTGTGTTCTGGAGTCTTTTGTGAAACCCAGTTTATATACAATATGACTTTGTCTTTACAAACACTTCATCTTGGACTGGAATCATCCATAAGAACATTTGTTTTATGTCGCACCGACACAGACAGGTCTTATGGCGGTGGTGAGATAGAAAAGGGCTACGAGTGGAAAGGAAGCAACTGTGGCCTTAATTAAGGCACAGCTGCACCACTTGCTTGGTGTGAAAATGTGAAACCACTGGAAAATCTCTTCAGAGCTGTCGGCAGGGGATTCGAACCCACCATCTCCCAAATGCAGGCCGATAGCTACATGGCCAGTTGTTCAGTACCACAAAGATATTATTGCTTGAATTCCACCTATTCCAAGGTTTATTGTTGGGAGTATCTTAATACGTAATTGAAAACAATACGTTAAAAAGTACGTTTTTATTTTTAAAATTGAGTGGTCACTTTTTTTTTTTTTTTTTTTTTTTTTTTTGCTTTACATCGCACCAACACAGATAGGTCTTATGGCGACGATAAATGTGGTCACTTTTACCCAGCTTTACAAGCAACATCAAATATATGTTTTCATACACATGTCTAAAATTTTATGATACATGGGGTATCATGTTTATTTACCTCCCTTGAAGTCAAGATGGGCTACCTACACCCTTTGGTTCTAGAATCGAGGTAGCACATACTTCCTTGCACATTCTCCGTATGTCCTTCATCCAGCATCTCTTTAAGAGCTTTGTCAAGCATATCGGCATTGTAATTACGACAGACCATGCTTCCGAGTTTATGATTATATTCTAGCAGCACTGTCCGAAGTAATCCCACACAAGCACCTTACTCAGAAAATTGGTGTAAAACACTCAAAAACAATTCATCTCAACTAACATTTGCTGACACTGTAATTATTCAGTACCACATGATACAACAATCAAATTCTCCGACTCAGGGACAGAGAAAAACAGACAACAATCAATAAATAGGTTTATCACAATAGTTCTATGAACACTGACTGTCCAATTTCAACATAGATCTATCCGTATTAGGAATGTACCGGAGGTACACCCGCTCTGTACATTTAAAACCAGAGCCTTGAAACAAACATTGAAACAACCATGAAGTTTGAACATTTCTCAACAGATGTCGCTACTATAACTTATGTCGTGCTTTCTGGGGTGAAGATGAACCAGGGGCGAATGCTGGTCATGAAAGTCAGGCTTGCTCTTCCATTCGTGAAAGTTGGTGGGGTGGACATAAATAGTTCTGAATTAATAAAATTTATAAACACAATAATCGCTAAATCACATGAACATTTTAATCATCAGTTACATGAACATGCATTCAAACTGGTTATGTCATACCTTCAAGAATGGCCGAAAGAATAACTATCAGACACATTTTATAATTATTAACAAATCATGACAAGCCAGTGATTATATAATTTAAACAAGTAAATGTCAAACTATATGCACAGAAAAATTGCAACTATTTATTAGATCTTCCTACTTGAAAACAAACTCTACTCTGTGGCTTCTCTTTACAAAACCATCAATAACTTCATCATAGAAAGAGGATGTAATCTAATTTTTGCAAGCAATCCTTTTCCAATTGACAACATAGCTAATGATGATAGCCTCTCCTGACCTTGAGTCGATCTGCAATATGTATTAATGCGTCTCAGTGTTGAAAGAGAACATTCTGCAGAGGATGTAGTAGCAGGAATTGTTGCTACAAGTTTGATGAGTTTGAAAATGTCTGGCATACCCATATACAATTTATTAGTATGCATAAACTGCATTAAGTCTGAAACACTTTTCTCTTTAAAATCAGAAGATGAATACATTACACTTAATTCAGTTTTTAAGTGAACAATGTTGAAAAATGATCCATACATCTTTTCTAGGACAGTAACATCACTGTCTGGAAACCTATTTTTGTGCTTCTCAAACAAATCACAATCCAACAGCGAGAAGAACACAAATTTCTTTATGCATTTAAAACGCTCTCCTATTTGGACAAGTACATTGTCAATAACTTCATTGAATAGACATTTGTATTTTGATTTTTCTGGTTCATCACTAATTCTTCGATTTTTAGAGCACAGCTGTCCTCCATAAACATCAATTTCAGTATCAACATGTCCATACAAACTATCAAAATCTTCATCTCTCATAGAATGGATATTTAAAAAGAGCTCCTCAACCTTTTTGCCACAGTACTGAATATTCAGGCTTTTTGTTTGTAAAATATTGAACACAGTATCGGAGAATGAAAAAGTCTTGGAGAACACTGCCAGCAGAAATCTAGTGTTGAACTTAAGTAAGAAGAACAAAAATCCTTGTGCTCTGAATGTAGTGTCTTCATCCCAGTCATCTGAACTATCCTGTACATGTTGAAAGAATTTCACCAGCGTATCATAATATTCCTTCACAGTATTAATAAGACCTGAAGCAAAATTCCATCTCGTTCGTGCTACTGTTGACAACTTCTTCTGAACAAAATCTCGAAGAGCAGCTGTTCTCTTTGTAGACTTTGAAAAAAAAAGCAGCAAATCCTGACATTGTTTGGAAGAAAATTGTACATTCTTTGATTTTTGAAGCAGACTGCTGTAGTGTTAAATTCAATAGGTGGCTATAACAATGCATAAATGTCACATATGGATACTGGTCTTGAAGTAGTTTATTAAGCCCATTCACATGACCGGCTAAGACAACAGCACCGTCATATGCTTGAGCCACAATCTTTTCCTCACAACTGAACTCTTTTAAAATAGCATGAACATGATTTAAGAGGGCTCCAGCAGTGCAATCTTTACTAATGTCAGCAAAACCAAGAAACCTCTCTTGAATTTCACCACTTTCATCTACAAAACGGAGTAAAGTAGAGAGTTGTGACTTATTAATAATATTGGACGTTTTGTCCAACATTATTGCCACAAAAGTTGCTTGTTTAAGCTCCTCCTTTATTCTTCTCACAATTACTGAACTTATTTCTGCTATTAAATCATTTTGGATTACAGACGACGTCTCTCTAAAAATGGTGGAGTCTTTCAGATGAGCTGCCAGAAGAGGATCATATTCACTTATAATTTGTAGAAGTTCGATGTAATTCCCTCTGTTTACGGAAGTTGCAGGCTCATCATGTCCGCGAAATGGTAGTTCCTGTTTTACTAAAAAACACGCTGCATCAATCAGTCGTTTAAGTATGTCACGATTTTTCTTTACCTTTTCATAATGAAGCTGGTCACTGATGTGTTTCTGTTCATCCAGCTGGTGGTCGATCCTTGTACGCCCAAAGCTATTTAACTGCAAGAAACACTTCATATGGTTTGCAGATTTCTCATGTCTTGTAACAGACAGTGTCACGGTGTTCAAACTGTCAAGGCCACTTTTACACCATACACCGTTATCAGCAGAAAATAGTAAACACGGCCAGCAAAACAGTCTATTCAGTTTCTTGGACCTGTCAACCAGTGCGTATTATTATATTGAGATACAGAGAATGAACGTACATATTCTCTATTTTTCTCCCTGTGTTGTTTCTTTAAATCTGGCAGCGCCAGACAGGGCCTGCCATTCTTAATAATGTCTGTTTTCTCCTGGATAGTCCTTCGAGAAAATGGATTTGATAACAAGCTGTCAATAATGCACGGTTCGGAACCCGCTGCAGCACGTCAAATCATTCAGAATAGATGATCAGGAACTTCCAGTACACTACTCACTGACACAACACACTAGATCTGTAGCTCTCAGACCAGAGCTTCCAACAACACATTATAAATGTGACAGCTTGCAACCGGCCTTGGAGAGAAGAAACCTGCGTGCGCATACATTTCTCGCTGTGTCAACAGCTCCGCTGAAGCTCCTAAGACACGAGCAAGCTTTGCTGGACTCGCCAAGATATATGCAACATGCGATTTGTATAATGCAGATCTATTACAGATACGGTACATATTGTAATCTTTTTTAACTTGCCTGCTTTAGATAAATATTGCGCTTGCGCAGCAAGCGTAGCATGCTCGGAGAAATCGCCCCTGAGATGAACTATTCATATCCAAGGGTAATTCTGAATGTAAAGGTTTCCTAAACTGGAATGTTTAGTGTTTGTTTTTGATGTTCAAAAGAAATCAACAATTCTATCTCTTCCCACCAAATTATGGCGTTGGCCAATCAGAAATTTTGTACATATATTTATTCAACTAAGGTTAAGTTATAAGAAGGTTCCCACCTTCCAATACTTATCAATTGCTATATAATTGTTTCATTAATTACATAATATAAACCAGCTTAATCTCTAGGACATGTTTCGTTCCGATTATGGAACATCTTCAGCTAAAAGATTTGACAAAATGGCAAGACAATTAAAACACATTGATAGTTATGATGATACAATAGCTAAAAGATTTGACAAAATGGCACAAAAATTAAAACCCATATGATAGTTATGATGATAAAATAAAATGTTCATTCATGTTGGTTAAAATTTCAACAAGTCAGTATCCAAGTGACGAAGTAAAATCGACGATAAGGTTCTTCTTTATGTTGGGGATATGTATATTTGTTAATCTTGAAGATAAAATTAGAGATATACAAGATTTTCTTAACGTATAGTTATCGGGGGAACTCTTGATAAAACAACCGTAGTTGAAGTTGAGTTGCGGTTGGACTATTAAAATGAGTCTGAAATGAGAAAAGAAGGAGTAAAAAGGAGGATATTTTAAGGAGAAAACCTTGTAAAAATGTATGTTCGTGAGAATAAAGGATAATGGAGTTGATTACCTTATAGTCGATCGTGTCGTATTTGACGTCCTCCCTTGTGCCGTGTCGTTAACTGACTGAGTTCTGTGTACGTATGTGAGGCACTTGCGGTGGGCGGGGAATATCAGAAGGAGAGGTAGGTGAAGTGAGGAAAGCGGGTGAAATGTTGTGTAGGGTGGAGCTAACGATTTTACTTCGTCACTTGGACACTGACTTGTTGAAATCTTTAACCAACATGAATGAACATTTTATTTTATCATCATAACTATCATATGTGTTTTGATTTTCGTGCCATTTTGTCTAATCTTTTAGCTATTGTATCATCATAACTATTAATGTGTTTCAATTGTCTTGCCACTTTGTCAAATCTTTTAGCTGAAGATGTTTCATAATCGGAACAAAACATGTCCTAGAGATTAAGCTGGTTTATATTATGTAATTAATAAAACTATTATATAGAAATTGATAAGTATTGGAAGGTGGGAGCCTACTTATAACTTAACCTTAGTTGTGTTGAGCCAATACGGGATAAAATATGAGATTTATAAGCCGATATATTTATTCACCAATGATAAAAATTTTATATTTATTTGATTACCTGATGAGAATTGGGGGTGTGTCAGGGCCTTCGCCCAGAGATTTCTGGAACATTCCCCTCTACTATGAAAAGGGATGATAATTCCTCGATTTATGAAAGAGACAAAAAGATGAAAAATTTGAATGTAATTAACAGTCAAAGAACAGTGGCCAGTTGAATTCATGAATCTAAGCCTTACTCATGGAAGGTTGTCTTAGTGATCGCTCTAGTCTAGAGTGTGTTCGTAACAGAGGCGGGGGCCACATCATTCATCTTCGGAAGGTCCACTAGCTCAAGGTAATGGCAGATCTGTGATGGTCTTTCAAAGTTAGCTCGAGGGGAAGGTTTCAAATTTTTAGTAACGTAATTTTATTTTCTAAAAAGTAAATTTCAAACTAAAAATGTAAATTTCAATCAAGCCGAAAGAACTTGGACAAAATCAGGGAATAGAGAGTGGGATACTCTCTCGTGTTCTCTCTTGACTTTATTTTGAGGTGACTATGATTTTGTAACCTTTTCTATTTTGTAATTTCTCTGTCTAGTCACCTCCGTAGTATAGGCTTAGCCTCTGTAACATTGGGCCATAAGCCCAAACAGGGTTTTATGCATTTAATGTAAATTTTAAGGAGTGCAAGTGTTCGTCTCCTCGCCATTTTGGTTTTTGGGCCACCACATTTAATCTTTTGATTTTACCAAAGGTCTTGTAGAATAGGTACCTGTTACCCCTGTTAAAGTCTATTTCATTCTTTTCATGTTAAAGATGCCAGACTGTTAAGCATATAAGACAGTGTATACTGTTTAATTTTGTTAAATGTAGGTGGTGCCTTTAATAGGGCTGGAAAGTTTAAAGTTATAGAGCAAAGAAGCACTTCCTATTAATGTAAAGGTTGAATGGTGCCTTTGCAAGGCTGGAATGGTATAATGTTTGGAGAGTAGTCTCCTAGATAATTTTGTGGGAAAAGGTGCTCTTGTAAGATAGCATATTTTGGATACCCTGTCTCCTAGAGGTATTATTGAATGGAGCAGTGGTTGCTCTTGTCGCATTGGCAAGGTAGGAGCTTCAAGCTCATATTGTTAATTAATGCTGTTCAATTGTTCTAGGAAATCATAATATTACTTCTCGAGCTTATTGTTGTACCTGAGATTTTGTTATTTGCTTAGCGAATTGTTTTGTTAAAATTTGACATCTGAAAAGAAATAAAGGAAAAAGGTTAAGAAAGGAAATAAAACTGCCAATTTGAAAGGTTAAATTTATCTTTCGACTTTAGTACAGTAGAACCTCAATTATGCGTTCCAGGAAACTACGTTTTTCCGTATTATTCGTTCAAATTACATGGTCCCACGAGCATCCTCATTAAATTATGATGTAAAAATCCTGTATCATCCGTTCCTCAAAGAAACTATTTCCCGGATCAATCGTCCACAAATTTCAGTCCCATCAATACTAAATCCTCGATCACGCGTTTTTGAAGAAACTGTATCTCACGAAAGGACTGCTATGGCATACTTACGGATCATGGTGTCAACGTCCCGTCATTGTGGTAATTTGAGGAAGTACTGTACTGGAAAAGCGATCGGTGGTGAAATTAAATAAGCGACCATCTTAGCATCGCATTCGGATGGTATTGTTTAGAGAACCCTTGGAAATCATAAAGCAGAGTGTGTCCACAACAACTGGAAGGAGACAGAGTGCATTTTGATAGCTCTACTTGAAGACGGGACGAGTTTCTTCAAATGTTCATACTTGCAAAACGTCTACATTATGTCCAGGGTTAGATGTTATTTTCTTTACTTTTTTCGAGTGTATCGCCGAACAGGTTTTCGGCACATCCCTCAGGGCACTGTATAGTCACTGGGCTTTCAGGCAGAATCAAAACTGCTTCTTCTTAAAAAAACGTACATTTAGTATTTTAATATTACAGTATATGTTATCGAGACCAGAATAGATGTTACACCTTACATACATACAGCCATGGGAGGTTTTGGAATTGCCTTTTGCTGTTTTGGTCCTAATATAAGACTGGAAATGTCATGTTTTTTAGTTAAAATGTTAAAAAACTGTATTCCGCTTATTTGCGCACGTTACATTTAAAAACTTTGCATCATTTCGCACTTGTACCGACTTGTACAGGGAGTGCACTTTCCAACTGAGTTCAAGGTCGTGAGTAACCGTTATTTTGGAAGTGTTAGTGATATTTTTTTCTTTCCAATTTCATTGTGATTAGTGACGGGCAGAATTGAATATAATGCATTCGAGAACTTGAGAATCGATACTTACATTCAAAACCATATTCTCGAGTTCAACATAACCTTTAAAAGTCAATGTAGGCCTAATTTATGCAGTATAATATTTCCATAAATTGACTGCAAACTTCATCCTCTTTGCTACAAAAAGTATACCAGTGACCAAATTACAAAGGAAGATTTTAAAAAAGGGATTTCGCCATCATGTTGGACGCTTCTGTGTCTAATGTGCTTTATTTTATTAGATTAGAGAATTAAAAACCTACTTGTGGTCAACTGTTGTTGGCTTGGCATTATGGGTATTTTAGATTTTTCGAAGAGTTTGGCTGATCAAAGTTTCTGAACTGAAAGAAGTTTTCAGTGGAAACTGACGAAGTTTCCCCGGTGAAACTGAACATAAAGTTTTGAGATTTTTAAGTCATGTATTGGTAATTAATGTTCGAAGCTGGCCCCGCGGTCTAACTACCCAGCCTCTCACCTGGAGGGCCCGGGTTCGGTTCCCGGGCAGGTCAAGCATTTTTACCTGGATATGAGGACTGGTTCTATGTTCAGTCATTCTACGATTACCTTTAATTGAGGAGCTATTTAGTGGTGAAATGGTGACCTCAGTCTAGAGAGCCAGGAATAACGGCTGAGAGGATTTGTCACACTGACCATGCATCACCTTGTAATCTGAAGGCCTTTGGACCAAGCAGCAGTCGCATGGTAGGCGGAAGGCCCATTGGGGCTGTAGTTTTAGCTGGCAGCTCAGAAAAGTTAACTGTTAATAATATAGAATAACAATGCACAAGACACAAGACACAAGACACAAGACACAAAGGAGGGAAATATCACGCAGTCTTTGTTGATTTCAAGAAGGCATTCGACTCAATCGACAGGCGAAAGCTAATCGAGAAAATGAAATTGACAATCGGCGAGAGAGACCCACTAGTGAGAATAGTTGAAGCATGTCTACGGAGGAACATAATCCGAATAAACAACAACGTAGAAATTTCTGAAGACATAATACAGACGAACGGAGTTATGCAAGGGGATCCCATGAGTCCAACACTTTTCAACATTTATACAGCAGATGTGAACCGCATAGTAGAGGAAGGATCAAAAGCAGAGCTGATCCTATACGCAGATGACATGCTGATCGGAGCGAAAGAAAAGGAGGATGTGCAAAGGGCAGTCCGCAGACTAGAGACCTGGGTGGAGGAAAACAGCCTACAGATAAGTGAAGAAAAGACAGTACAAATGACCTTCAGAAAAGGTGGGAAATCAACGCCCAAAGACAACATAACATTACACCAAAAGCCATTACAAAAGGTACGAAATTACAAATATTTGGGAATAACACTACAGACAACGGCGGCGTCCTTTGGTATACATATTCAAGAAAGAACGGCAGCAGCAATCAGAGCCTCATACAGCATCCAAAACATTTCAAACCTTTCAATCAGCACGGCGATGAGACTTTTCAAGACGACAGTAGCGCCAGTGATAACATATGGAATTGAGATCGTGTGGGAAAAGCTGAAGATCGGAGACCTGATGAGAATAGAAAGAATAAAAGCAATGTTCATGAAGAGGATTACCCGAGTCGGAAAGACAGCGCCATCCCGGATGGTATACGAAATGCTGCGGGAGACGTATTTCATAGAAGACATACGATCACAGTTCTACCTACAATCAACGGAAGCAAGCAGGGCACTAGTAAACATCAGGGAAAGGAAGAAAAGTGAAATCGACCTCGACTTCTACGCCTCACCAGCGATGACGGACGATAGATGGTCTAGAGAGTGCAACTCACAGCGCCACGTGATAACACGACTCTCCATACATGGGTTTCACCACAAGGTATGCGTAAACCAGAAGTTCCATGAGCCAGACGAAGATTGTAAGTGCATTTTGTGTGGACAGAAGTGTAGTAGATATCACATCATAACATGCACGAAAAGAACCAGGACAATTACAGACTATAGCAAAGACTAAAATGTGAAATTTATTTAATGCTCAAACTTGAGTGTACATTTCTCTATTAATTAATTAATAACAATGCATAGGCATTGTACAAATCTACAGATAGTTTCAATTTAAAGTTCTAGACAACAATTTATGCTGAATATGAGATTTTCACACCAGAAATAGAATTTCTACAAACCAATTTTACTAATTCAACACCACATCAATATATCAAAACATTAAATTTTTAATACTTCTGTATCATGTACACAGTAGTATATGCTGTTGAAAGGCATCTTTAATCTATAACATATTGTACCCCTATATTTTGGCATAATTGAAGTTAAAATTGTGATCGCCACAAAAGCCTAATTTAATATGGTCATTGGGTCATTTGTAACAGCTGTGGTGAAGGCCAAGATCAGATAACCTTGGAGCAAGTCACCTGTAAGCTAATAGCAGCATGGCCACGTGTGGATCCGTATCTTTTCTCTTATTGGTCAGGAGCCCAGCATGTGACATGTGAGGAGTGAACATTTTCAAGGATAGCAAGTTTTCAGAACTCTTCACAAGACCAGTTTTGAACCACAATATTTTAAGAAGACATGAAGAAAATTTATGATTGGTTTCAACTAACCACACCTTCTAGGCTGAGGACAAATAAAAGCCGTGTGTAATCGATGCTCGTTCCCAATTACTCAACTCTAATCTTATATTACTCGACTGCTTTAATACCGCTCTACTTTAGAGCAAGACTTCACATCACTTTCCGATGAGGTAGCAAGCTAAAATACTATACAATGAACTACAATTCTACAAGTTGGACAGCAGATATTCTATGCCAACCAACATTTATTAGCCGTGATGTCTTATTGAGAGAACACTTTATTTTGTCTTCCCTTATGTCATGAGTTTTTGGCCTTTCCAAAGCCAGCATGTTGCTATCTAATTAAAACAGCTAGCCTCCAATTCTAAACTGCACTTAAATTATCCTAATTACAACAGGTTAACTGAAACAATATAATTTTAGTGAGAACTATATTACTAGAGAGATTTCTCCCCTACAATGAAAAAAATTGGTATTAGAAAATTGGCTTTATGTCGCAGCAACACAGATAGGTTTTATGGCGATGATGGGACAGGAAAGGGTTTGGAGTGGGAAGGAAGTGGCCATTGCCTTAATTAAGGTACAGTCCCAGCTGTTGTCTGGTGTGAAAATGAGAAACCACGGAAAACCATCTTCAGGACAGCCAACATTGGGGTTCAAACCTGTTATCTAGTGAATACTGGATACTGGCCGCACTTAAGCGACTGTAGCTATCGAGCTCAGTATGAATAGATTGTGTAATAATAAAGCAAGCATAATATTTACTAATAAAATAACTACACTACAATAATTCTAAGCCACATTTAGAAATATCCTAATTATGATACTTTAACGGAAACAACAAATATAGTTAGACTATGAACCTATGGAACTTATGAGCTTGTAAATTTTAATTGACTAAGTACATAACATTTAGTTTGATGATATTTCTTTGGTTTATGAAAAAGACAAAAAGGTAAAAAGTTTGAATGTAATTAACAGTCAAAGAAAAGTAGCCAGTTGAATTCATGAATCTCAGCCTTACTAATGGAAAATAATTAAACATAACCTATGGCTAATTGTTCTTTTAGGATGATTTCTGCCATTTCTCTTTCACCAAAGAACTGATGATGACTATTTTTTCCCTGTGTTCTGGAGTCTTTTGTGAAATCCAGTTTATACACCTCTTTTTTTCTTTTTCTTTTTTTTTTTTTATGTCGCACCGAGACAGCTAGGTCTTATTATGGCCACGATGGGAAGGAAGCAGCCGTGGCCTTAATTAAGGTACAGCCCCAGCATTTGCCTGGTGTGAAAATGGGAAACCACGGAAAACCATTTTCAGGGCTGCCGACAGTGGGGTTCTAATCTACTATCTCCCGAATACTGGATACTGGCTGCACTTAAGCGACTGCAGCTATCGAGCTCGGTTTAGTACACCTCATCTTGGACTGAAACCATCCTTTATGTAGCACCGACACAGATAGGTCTTATGGTGATGATGAGATAGAATAGCTTGTTACTTCTCTCGTCTGTTTGTCGCAGTATATTTCTATATTACTTAACATGCTCAAAGATGCAATATTGTTGCGCCGCGATTGTGTCTTCCTTCACTCACAACAATGTAAATTCAATGAAATATTGAGTGAAGGAATCAATACGCCCAATGGTTTCATTACAGTAGATCAGGGCCTCTCAGGGTGCATGCGCGTGGTACATGCACTGTGCACGGTGCAAAAGACGACTTGGCTTGGTTGACCAGAGTGCAGACTCCCCATTCCCCGATTTGGAGCAATAGTGCTGTCTCTATTTCTTCACGCCTGTCTCGCTCGCTCCCCCTGTCTCTCTCTGCCCCACTTGCTTCGTAGCGCTTCAAATCCGAGCTGAGTTGAGCCGAGTAGAGCTGAGCTTAGCCGAGTAGCCCAGAGACGAAGCGTTGGTCCGAGCCAAGCCGAGCGTCATCGATGCACAGTGCACGGAGCTCTTGCGCCTCGATCTGCACGCGTGAGATTTCGGGCATTTGAGAGGCCCTGCAGTAGATGTTCATTATGGCCCCCTCCTACTTTGGTGCATATTTCACAATGGTGTAGTATTGTAGTGAGTGACTTTTGGACTCTGTCTAGGATGTGCAGTGTTATGCAAATGGCTTCTCTTTCTATGGGGTTCACATCATAATTAATTTGTGCAGAACAAACTGTACACTACCTACCGGAGCTCGGAAATGACTATGCGAAATGAACAAAAAAACTTGTGCATTTGTAAGATATAACCACTACAATATTAATTCCAGAACAGGTGTGGTTTGCATAAATCATCTGAACCTGCAAGTTAAGTAGTATTTGTGTCGACTGACACTACTAAAGGGGGAGTTGCCACCACACCCTACAGGAACCAATCGTAAGCTGTAATCAGCCAGGTCTGTATCAACATCCATCATCAAAATTTAAGTACCTTTTGAAAATCTTAATTTCCTTTCCAGAAGAACTTCCTTCTTGAAATAGTATTTTCTATTATTTTGTGTTGTTGGAGATTCTTATCACTTCTAATCCACTTCTTGGTGTTGGTAAATTTTGTGAATAATTGAAATAGATGAGTTGAAATGTGTTGATATTGTTAAGTCTTCAAATATTTGAATTTCATGTACAGCATAGTGCACTAATAATCAAGTGTAAAAAATCATAGACCAATTTGTTTAACTTGGAACCTAAAAGCCTAATTATGATAGATAAGATACATTCTTTAGTGAATTTTTATAGAATATGACACCTCATCGTGCTTAATTTCATCAATGAAGTATAGATCATCACCTAAATGATATTCATGCAAATTATGGACTAAACTTATCATATAAAAATAAGTTATGTTAAAAGTAATGACCATGGATGTAAATGATTGAGTGTTAATAATAGGCTTTAATAAGCTAGGATGTTCAATTTAAAAAGATGGATAGTGCTCAATGGAAATAGCCTAGCCGTGTTACGTTATAGAATGGAATGATAGCTCATATTTATGACCACTGAGGAAGTAGCAATGAATATTGAATTATGGACAGTGTATAACTGAGCACGTGAGGCGACCAGCTCAGTTTTAGATAATAAACACTCAACAAACCCCACGCTTGTCTAATTAAAGAATCTTACCTAATAAATGCAAATTTTAAACCATTATTAGTCTGCTTTCTATAACGTGTGATAATTTTGAAGCTACAGTAGACTGACAAATCTTCTTAATGTCCTAAAGTGATCATTCTTCTAGTTATTCGATCATGATTCTTATAGTAAGGGTGACATAGATTCCCAAATGTTCATGAAGTTAAGGTTTTCAATAAATGATGAACGTAGGTAATGCAATAATCATGCCTAAATAAAATGATTAACCTCACATGACTTTACTTGGCAGGGGATTTGAAAAGTAGGGCTTGCCCCAACAGCACAAGCTTAACCTAACAGGCACAGAGATTACACTCGAGGCCCAACCTCACAGGACTTGGATTCAACCCTAGGCTTAAAAAGAAGAGACACAGTCCATGGGCTTTAGGAGCTAAGCTTGGAATTGGATGGTGGCTAAACACATTCTTTTAATAGGACTAGGGATATGGTGTAATGCTTAATACATGTGCGTTATTCATAGGGGAATACTGTTGAAAGGCGACTTTTGGTCATGGAGCTGAGTGACTTCAAAAGGCCTAAAGGGCAAAAGGGCTAAAATGCAAGATGGCTAAAGGGTTAAAATGCAAAATGGCTAAAGGGCAAAAGTGCTAAGGGCTACATGGCAGAAGTTCAAAAGGGTTAGATGGCTAAAGGACAAAAGGGCTACATGGCAGAAGTTCAAATGTGTTAGAAGGCTAAAGGACAAAAGGGCTAAAGGGCAAAATGGCTACAACCTAAAGGGCAAAAGTGCAGAAGGTCAAATGGGCAAAAGGGAATGAGGTATGGTCTAGGGCTCAGAGCTAAACTGGGAACAAGATGGTGGTGTGGGACTATGCAGATGGTGAAAGGTTTAATACATGTGCATTATTCATATTGAACCCTTGAACTTACCATTCCATCGTTGGTCGGCCACAGCTGCTACAGCGGAGCAATATTGAACTCTTAAATCATTGGGTTGTTGCAGGAAGAAATTCGGTCACGATCCTAACCAAACTATGGGGTTCAGCAGAGAGCCTAACTACTTGAAATGAGGAGCAAATATGTGCTTACTAACTTTTATTAAATTCGAAATGGCACGACAACATTATTATTTTATATAAATCCTTGAAAAAAAATTATAACTCCTTTTTTATTGAATGTTTCAAACGCAGTCACATTGCATAGCGTTGATTTATTTCTCACAATATCGAAGAGTTGCTTCGGGGAAAGTAATAAGTTAGTTTTTTTTGCTAGGGGCTTTACGTCGCACCGACACAGATAGGTCTTATGGCGACGATGGGATAGGAAAGGCCTAGGAATTGGAAGGAAGCGGCCGTGGCCTTAATTAAGGTTCAGCCCCAGCATTTGCCTGGTGTGAAAATGGGAAACCACGGAAAACCATTTTCAGGGCTGCCGATAGTGGGATTCGAACCTACTATCTCCCGGATGCAAGCTCACAGACGCGCGCCTCTACGCGCACGGCCAACTCGCCCGGTAAGTAATAACTTAGTGGACAGCGAAACTGTAAAAGGAAAGACCTGAAAACCGGGCACCTATTACTCCAAACGAGAACTGAGAATTAATCCACACGATCCATGGAAAATCTGACTTTCAACAAGTAGAACGCCTGATTTCCTCTCAATTAAGGTTATCCACCAGTCGAATACCCATGCGGATACGGAACACCCGCCGAATGGACCTTTAATCGAACCTAATTGTCTATCAGTTGCTTTGAATAGGTTGCAAAATATTATGGGAAAGCATGGTGTTCACTACAAGTTAACAGCATCATTCACCATTGAAATAAAATTCCACCATGTATTTGTCATTCATGACACCCTTAAGTGATAAAATAATCCCGATGCTAAATGTGCATCACCTGAACAGCTGTTCAGAAGGAACCAACAACATGATCCGCGAGGATCTTAGGTTACGTCGTTCTGAAGGAACAAAACTGCGAAATGCAGGAAACACTTATTCATCACGCATTTAGAAGAAATGCCAAACACTGAAGTTAATTAAAAAGTGGTAAATCACTCGAAAAGTATTATTATTAAACCAATTTTCAGGTTAAAAATGGTTACGTTACGCTTAATAAAATTACCAGTCCACATTGAAAAATACAACAAACTTACGAATTCTTTCCTTTCTCAAACAAAGACTACCAGTACAGATCCATCTACTTATTGTTTGTCCCAACACACTACCTACAAAGTTATCACTTAATCGAACTCAACTACGTATAAAAACGAAAGAACGACAAAGATTGAAAATAAAAATAATATTACTGGCTGACGGATCGAAACCACATTCGCAACTCAAGTCTCACACTAATACATCGATTGTCAATATGCACACTGTCAAAGCGAAACGGACGTCAGAACGATAAAACAATTAAGTCCGTAAAATAAAATATCGAAGTTATTTTAACTCAACACGCATGGAAAATTACATTAAAATATTCCATCACCATTTGGTCGATATCCAATGTTGGGCAACCCTCATTTGCCGATAACGGTCCCATATCTTAGGGAGCACCTTCCAGCTGTTGGGAGTTGCGCACAAGTTGGCCTCATTATTACTGATCTAACCCTCTTAATATTTCGTAGATTACTGCAGTTGCTACCTTCGCCCGGGTCACTTCGCAAAAAAAAAAAAAAAAAAAGAAAAAAACATCTAATCTGAGACTTGAGTATGTACAGCTGACATCCCACACCTATCGTCGGGCTTATTTAAAGTCTGTACCTCTTAACACTAATCTCTATGTACACAATACCTTCCTAATTCTATCGTTGAGCGTGAACTAGGACGTCTGATCATCAGTATACTCCTAGGATAACATGTGACATCCTAAATCTATTGTTGGGCGGAAACTGGGTCGTATTACATTTCCCAAGGCATATCAGGCGAACCAGCAATTTCAAACAAACCCTGGCATTTCAGTTGTAAACCTGGTCAGACTAATAACACACAACGGAACAACGTCTCTTACTATTAAACGAATGCAAGTCGAAAAATGCAGTAAGTCTCTACCTCCTTACAAAACGTGAACTCGAAAATAAATATTGCGTGATGAACAATCCCCCAACTCAAACATGATCTTAGCATGCGCAATGAAGTTTTAGGGAAGAAAATAATAGTTCCCAACACACGTCTACCATTTAGTGGATGTTGTCCAAAAATAATAATCATCATCAACGCATTGGAAACCCTCAAATAGCTTACCGTCATTTCCAAATATTTATATCCATGACTATCCAGTGAAATGAAATTCAATAAATTTACATGGTCACACAACACCAACCGTGTATTCTAAATGCTCTTTTATCCTTGAGGTCACATATCCTTATATTCATACTGACTTTACGTAACTAGTCGCTTGACTTTTACTACCAAGATTTTTAATCTTTACTAGAATCGTTTTACACTTGGAATCTTACTAGAAATCTACGGTGCCTCACACAGTAGTCATCTCGATTTTCGGATTGTTAGCGGAATACACTACAGCCTGCCACAATACAGCCTGTCTCACAAATTCTTCCTCGGCAAACATAGCCTGTCTCAAAACTCATTCTCCTCGCCTTATCCCGGCGGTATTATTTAAAATCCAGGCTCCCTTTCACCTTCAATATTCCTACCACTCTCATCTCCACATATATAAATTCTTCGTTCTCAATTCATTTTTCTTATATTTCAAGACCCTTTTCAAATTTCAACCCTCTTGTGAAAAACAATAACCATTATAAAATACACCTCTTTATTTTTACTGTTACTACAACTTTCGAACCTCGAGAATACCAGAACACGCCGCGATTTTCCGTATCATCGACATACACGATGTCACAAAATTTTACTTCCCATGAATGAAACATCTCTATCGAATTTCACTGGAACTTTTCTAAATGCCTGCGATCCTTGCAGAACATGCTTATTAAATCCACTTTTAGTATTGGAAAATTTTATCCCGCGGTAGACATTATTATTATTATTATTATTATTATTATTATTATTATTATTATTATTATTATTATTATTATTATTATTATTAATTTTGACAAAAATTTCTGAATTCAAACAATATTTGAAATTTAGACATTTGCCATGACTACTTTACCATTATCACTTTCCTAATTTTCCTCACTTTGGACAATATCACATAGAACATTAACACCAGATTTAAACGTCGCATTTTACAGTTTCTTGACGATAATTTTACAAAACTAAAATTTTCACACACTGACCAAAATTATAACACTTTCGCCTGATAATTACAAATATCAACCCGACACTCGCCTTGAAAAATTGGTTGGGACAAACAAAAAGTCTAACTACAACATAATACAAAATATAGACAGACCTGCATTGATGTCGCCTTCAGTATTCTGGCTACATTTTACCAGCTGACCTCGTGCTTAGCCACACATTGGTACAAGGAACATCATCTTCTCAAACATATCTATCTTACAAATACTGCCTTTTCACACGTTATTAAATGACAACACAAATCGCGCACTTGCTTCGTTATAATTTGTACAGCAAACCTCCTTCGTTCTGCAGTTGACTGCGACTGTCTCCCTTCTCCCCAGACTCAACTCTCATTCACCCTAATACAACAGGTGTTCAACAGATAACGAAATCAGAACTACTCTGACTAGCTTCCCAACTCCCTTAACACTTTCCAACACACACGAGGTGATACAATAAATTCAACTATGTATTTAAACAGAACCTATGCTTTCACAGTTTTGTCGGCAAAAGTTCAGATAAATTTCTATCACCTTCCCTTTCTAACAGTAGATGTGGACCACAGCCACGAATATGTACTAAGTTAGTTGGAGATCAATCTTATGCAATTTTCTGCTGACGACGGGCGTAAGCTTCCGCTGCTTCAGAAACCAGACCGACACTGAGAAATATGCAGAGGGGGGGTTCTTTTATAGTCTTTTTAGGTGATGCTACTCACACCACTAAGCTTGATTATGTAATCTGCTAATTTTGCGTCCAATAGACGCGTAATTATCAGGCGAAAGTGTTATAATTTTGGTCAGTGTGTGAAAATTTTTGTTTTGTAAAATTCACGTCAAGAAACTGTAAAATGCGACATTTAAATCTGGTGTTAATGTTTTATGTGATATTGTCCAAAGTGAGGAAAATTAGGAAAGTGAAACTTGTTCCAGAATTCCGGACAGACTTACGATTTCTTTAGATGTTAATCTCATAATTTTACCATACTCGCAACAGGTGAAATAAATTATTTCTGCCTGGGCGTTTCGCGGGTTTTCTTCATCCATTGACCTTGGCACGTGGAGCTAGTCCACTGATCTGATGCTGATTTGTACTTAGGCTCAACAGCATTTATATTTTACCCTGGGGGTTCCGTCTTCACATAGGGTTTAAGAATAATTTAGATTATTTATTTCTGTATTTACTGTGTTGCCAAAATCTCTCGTTACGCAGAATTCCGCGAATTTGAAGAATTGTTGAGTATTCGCAGTCCACCGATGTGTCACGGTGTTTCACGAGCTTGCCGAGGGTGAGCTCATTCCCACGCGACAGCGAGGCTCTGGAAGTGCAACGTGGCTGCTCTCAAAAATAAAAGTAGCTTGTTATTTGAAATAAATATTGAGAAAAATAAAAAATTATAAAATTATTTTCTCATCGCAGAATTATGGGTTCAATATGGATATACCTTTATAAAGCTACTTCATGGTCTTGGTGCTGAGTGGCTACAGAGTCAAAGACACTAGCATGTGAGCTGATGCGTAATGTGCTGTTGGTTTTTAGTATTTGGAATTCTAAATTTTTTTGTAACATTTAGAGCTTATAGATTTGAACTATATAGAGACTTATAGTAGATTATAATATTGTTGACGTCACTCTGAGATTAAAACTTTCTGTTCAGAACCAAAAAAATGTTTGCCCTGTACATGACTGGGAATGAAACCCAGGGCTCTTCCCTTTGGACTGCTGAGTATCATGCTAAGTAAATGACTGCACATCGAAAGCATGCATTTAATACAAAACACCTGTTTGAGCTGCGAGAAATTAAAAAATCCCCACCCCTACTGGGAATCAAACTCGGTACTGCTGACTATCATAGTAACTACATATGTGATTCTGTGACAAATTCAAAAACACCCAACCTTTGAGCTACGAGGAATTAAAAAAATCACCAACCCGACTAGGAATCGAACCTGTGGCTCCTTTACTTTGGAAGCAATCAAGCATGCTAACTAAATGACTGTTCATTAACTGCTTATGTGCTTAATTGAAGCATTTAGCTTTTGCACTACAAGAATTGAAGTTAAAAATCACCGACCAAAATAGGATTTGAACCTGGAGCTCACATGGAACCAAAGCTGAAGTGTTATTCAAATATCTACCTCTGAGCAAAGAAAAACATCACCAATGTGGGGTTTCGAACCCGGAGCTCACTTGGACTCAGAACTAATGAGCTTAAGTGCATAAGAATTTAAAAAGTTAAAAATTCTCAACCCGACCAGGAATCGATGACAAGCTTTTCTTTCACTGAAGACTAGGTGTGAACGATTAGCACAAAGAATGTTAACTGAATGCAGAGAGAGAATGCAACAAATTTATTATAAAGTGAGGTCGTGCCATATGTGCATCTTGGCAAAGGAAAATTGACCGTACAAACATATTGATTAGACTTAATAGTACACAGTTGAAAAAATTAGGGGAACATGTTTTTGAATGTATACCATGCTCCACAAAACAATACCTCACAACCAGGTATATTACCAACTAAAATTTTATTCTTTACTGTGAAGTATACAAATGAACATCGATGGATTCTCATTCATTTTCAGAACACAAATGGATATGTCACAATGGGGGAAAAACAGAGTGATAACAGTTCTCCAGGGTGGATTTTTATCACAGAGAGCTTCAGTATGGTGTATGACCTCCACGAGAATTTATCACAGCTTGGCACCTACGTGGCATACCCTGAGTATCTAAGGTCTCAAGGTGTGCTGTACAACCATTAGAACCCCACCTACCAACTTCACATTCATATACCAGACATTACAAAACAGGTTCCCCTAATTTTTTTAACTGTGCATTTGCTGAGACATGAAATAAAAAGTTCGTTGTTCTTGCATTTGGCCTAGTATGCACATCTCAGCAAAAGAACATTGACAGTACAAGCAAGTTAACTAGACTTTAGACTTGGAAGTAACTTATTTCCTGAGACAGGGAATACAATGTTTATTGTTTCCATTTTCAGCTCTGAGCTGCAGATTTGAGACTTTTAATTGTCTGTGTAATGTTTACATTACTTAGCACCTAACATTAGAGCTACGAGCAATTAAAAAATCCCAGCCCACCTGGGAATCGAACTCGGCACACTTTCCCTTGGACTGCTATCGTAACAAATAAATGATTGTGCATTAAATTCAAAACATGCAACCTTCGAGCTTAAAGAAATTACAAAGTCACCGAACTGACTTGGAATCGAACTGGTGGCTCCTTTATTTGGGCAGTAAACACGCATGCTAAGTAAATGACTGTACAATAAAAGCTTGTGTGTTTAATTGAAACACTTCAAGTTTGACTTTCTTTCGAGGTGGGGATGATGATAATAATATTCGCTTTACGTCTTACTAACTACACTCCTAAGTTTGAAAAGTTTGCAATAATAATAATAATCATAATAATAATCATAATAATAATAATAATTCTGAAGATCCAAACTACTTTCATGCTGAATACCCAACATTCGTGCAGAGTAAGAAAGAAAAGGCATCTGAGCTACTCAGCTTGACAATTAATCTGCTAAGTTGCCAAGTGCTAAAAATCCCCTTTTCAACAAGTTTTTGAAAATGCCGACGTGCCAGAATTTAGTCCTGCAAGTTTCCTTTTATGTGTCAGTAAATCCACCAACAAACGTCTGACGTATTTGAACACCAGACCTGCCAACTTTTGAAAAGAGAAATCTTGAAGATCTTTAAGCAGAAAATTTTTAACAACACGCGCATGCGTAACAGTCTTGAGACATAATGAAAAAGGACAGCAAGGGGGAGGATTATAAACAATGCTAATACAAGTCAAATACAGTAGAACCTCGATTCATCGTTCCCGGAATTGTCGTTTTCCAGTATTCATCACTGAATTTATTCGGTCCAAAAAATGTTCCATACAAACCAAGGTTAAATTTCCCCGCAACCATCATTTCTCAAACTATCGTTTTACAGCATCGATCATCGAAAAATTATTTGTCCACGGTCATAATTTTCCCGCATTGTTCGATCGTACGTAAGAAAAATTTACGCAAAATTTCTTTGAATTTAGAGGGACTGCTCAATACTCTTAGCATATAATAGCAGCAACCTGTTGCAAGAATATATGAGTGATTAGGAGTTGCTAGTCTTGAACAAGGATCTTGTAGGCTGGAGTGATGTGTGCAGGTTATTCACGCGCAACCTCACTACGAGCCTCGTGGTGCCAACGCTTCTCCTCGACCCACTAACCGACCCCTAGAAATATTCTTATTTACAAGAATTAAAACGTAGACAGCGTAAAACTCAAATTTGCCACCATTTTGTGTTGTTATAGGCTGGCTAAGGCTGCCAACTTCATTGAAAAAAAGAGAAAATCGCGCAGTGTACCAGATTCATTTTAATTACTCACAGGGTGATTAATTGCACCACCTTGTGGAGTGTGTGGGATGCTAGAGACCTGTTGACCGCTTTGTTGCCCTCTGCCCAATAATCTTGTTACAAGCCTGACCAAACCAAGCCAGACCAAACCAAGCCAGACCAATAATCTTTTATCATAGCCTACACTTGTAACTAGTTCCTAAGTCGGCAGCTTCGCTCAAGCTGCTGTGACATCATTCGAGGCGTGCTGCATTGAATTTCTAACCTCTGTGACATCGTCTGAGTTGAGCTGCGGGAGCCGAGCCATGTTGGGTATCTAACCTATCGTTTGCAAAGGGTCTACGGAATCTTTTCCTAAATACAGGTTATCGCCGTAATATCCACGTATATATTTAATTTGCATTAAGAGAACTGAACTTCAAGGTTTTCAATTATTATAAAATGTGTAAAGAAAAGTGAAACGAAATGGTGTAAAAGTCACGCTTTTTATTTTCACCTCGTAGGCCTAAATCATGGTTGAAAATTTTGATACCGTTATGTATAGTATGAGCTAAATGGTTAGCACGTGTTGGCCTTTGGTTCAAGGGGTCTAGATTGGGTCCATAATTTTAACTTACCTTGGTTAATTCCAACAGTCTGGGGCTGTCTGTTTACCCAATTAAACATTAGAATTCATCTTAGGTAGGGCTGCATTTAAATATGTGCGTAGATCGCCTATCACGCGACAACTTGAAAGACCTGCACCCGGCTCCGGAGGCCACGTGCCATTATTGTTGTTCTTATAATAATAATAATAATAATAATAATAATAATAATAATAATAATAATAATAATAATAATAATAATAATAATATATTTACATAACGAAAAATGTCCCAATACAGCAACCGTAATTTATTATTTTGCTTTCCCCCTATTTTTATATTGCCCACATTTATAGTTTTTCCCCACAGCCGTCGTCATTTTCCCCCTGCCACCTGAAAAACGATCCATCAAGGTTTTACTGTAGATGTTATGATCAACCCTGAAATTAAATACACGAAGTTACATCTTGATGAATGCTCATCTGTTTTCACTTTACACTGGGAACACTTTCCGAGATCGTATAAAACAAGGAAGTTAAGCAGAATATGCCTCACGAAAAGACTGATAATATCGTTTCTTAGTTGAACTCAGTAGGCCTACATACATTACTAAATCGCTTAGAAATTGGTCACACAATTCCACGAGTTTTAGAACTACCGCCAATGTTACACACGCACACAAACAAAGCCTTTCAGCTGCTACGAAGCATGACACAGTTACTAAAGTTGTTTTATATAAATTACGGATTTCTTTTCTTCAAAATCGCAGCCTGCTACTTGTTTGGGAACATCTGATTGAATGAAGTAGCAGTTGAGGTCAAACAGGTGACAAGAGCACGTTGCTAATTAATAATGTGATTATCGATACATTTACTATTTGAATTTCGAACACTGCATCTCGTAATACCAGCTACTATCGAAAGTCAAACAAATCCGATTGCGACATATCAGAATTACCCAATAAAGAATAAAATCCCCAACCCAACTGGGAATTACAAAATGTAGAATATTTAAATCAGCCTGGATTACACCTACATGCACATAATATCTGTAATATTCAATCATTACTAAGCAAAGAGCTAGTCCTGAACCAAAGATATGTTCCACACTCGGTTGTCAAAGACCAAAGGGTTTACTGTATTGTAGTTTCTAAGAACTAGGCTCGCAATAATAATGCTGACAAGTGAATGGGAAGTTTTATGTTACTGCATTCTTTGGACCTCGCAAGCTAGATGTGCACAAGAATCATCAGGACTGTTAGAGCTTGTCAGCATTATTACTGTGAGCCTGGCAGTTAGAAACTACAAAAGAGTAACCCCTTCGGTCTCCGGCCCTTTTGCAGTTGCTCAACTACATGACCCAAGGTTGCATTTCAGAGTTACGGACCTATGAATAAAGATATGTATTAAGCCTTACAACATATCCCTAGTCCTATTAAAACAATGTGTGTAGCCACCATCTTGTTCAAAGCTCAGATCCTAAAGTCCATGGACCATGTCTTATCTTGTCTAGTTAGCTTAAAACTAAGATAGAATCTCAAGCTCAAGTCTGTAACACCCTTGTAAAGTTAAGCCAGGCATCAAATCCATGTCTGTTAACTTAAGCTAGCACTCTTGTCCATAAGCATGTTGGCAGTTGGGTTAAACTAGCACTATTGGGCATCAAACTTGAGTCTATAAAGCTAAGGTTTATCCCTGGGTTGAACATGGCCTGTGAGGTTAGGCCTCGAGTCGAATCTGTGCCTGTTAGGTTAAGCTTGCACACTTGGCGAAGCCCTATTATTCAAATCCCCTGCCAAGTAAGCTCATGTGAAGTTAGACATGCACCCTTAGTGAGCACATTCCATGTGGCAGAGGCCTATCCCAGGGGCATGTAACCCATGAATAGTATCTAATAATATCTTCTTATTTAAGTGTTAATTAAACCACGTTCCATACATTCCAAGGACAGTGAAGAATATCTACAAAATATTATAAACTTACATACATACATACATTATCATTATAGATTGTTATGCCTTTCAGCGTTCAGTCTGCAAGCCTCTGTGAATTTACTAAACGTTGCCACAATCCTCGATTTGCAACTAGTGTTGTGGCCTAATTTAGTTCTATACCTCTTATCTTTAAATTGTTAGAAACCGAGTCTAACCATTGTCGTCTTGGTCTACCTCTACTTCTCTTACCCTCCATAGCAGAAACCATTATTCTCCTAGGTAACCTATCCTCCTCCATTCGCCTCACATGACCTCACCACCGAAGCCGGTTTAAGCATACAGCTTCATTCATCGAGATCATTCCTAAATTAGCCTTTATGTCCTCATTCCGAGTACCCTCCTGCCATTGTTCCCACCTGTTTGTACCAGCAATCATTCTTGCTACTTTCATGTCTGTTACTTCTAACTTAGGAATAAGATATCCCGAGTCCACCCAGCTTTCGCTCCTGTAAAGCAAAGTTGGTCTGAAAACAGACCGATGTAAAGATAGTTTTGTCTGCAAGCTCACTTCCTTCTTACAGAATACTGTTGATCGCAACTGCGAGCTCACTGCATTAGCTTTACTACACCTTGATTCAATCTCACTTACTATATTACCATCCTGGGAGAACACACAACCTAAATACTTGAAATTATCGACCTGTTCTAGCTTTGTATCACCCATCTGACATTCAATTCTGTTTAATTTCTTACCTACTGACATCAAATTAGTCTTCGAGAGGCTAATTTTCATACCATACTCATTGCACCTATTTTCAAGTTTAAAGATATTACACTGCAGGCTTTCGGTAAATCTGCCATTAAGACCAAGTCGTCAGCATAGGCCAGACTGCTTACTACATTTCCACCTAACTGAATCCCTCCCTGCCATTTTATACCTTTTAGTAGATGATCCATGTAAACTACGAACAGCAAAGGTGAAAGATTTCAGACTTGTCTAACCCCTGTAAGTACCCTGAACCAAGAACTCATTCTACCATAAATTCTCACTGAGGCCCAATTGCCAAAATAAATGCCTTTGATTGCTTTTAATAATCTACTTTTAATTCCATAGTCCCCCAGTATGGCGAACATCTTTTCCCTCGGTACCCTGTCATATGCTTTCTCTAGATCTACGAAACATAAACACAACTGCCTATTCCTCTCGTAGCATTTTTCAATTAACTGGCGCATACTGAAAAATCTGATCCTGACAGCCTCTCTGTGGTCTGAAACCACACTGGTAATCATCCAACTTCCTCTCAATGACTAATCTCACCCTCCCTTCCAAGATGCCTGTGAATACTTTGCCTGGTACACTAATCAATGAGATACCTAGATAGTTGTTGCAATCCTTCCTGTTCCCTTGCTTACACATAGGTGCATTACTGCTTTTGCCCAATCTGAAGGTACCTTGCCAATACTCCATGCTAATTTTACTACTCTATGAAGCCATTTCATCCCTGCCTTCCAACTATACTTCACCATTTCAGGTCTAATTTCATCTGTTCATGATGCCTTATGACGATGGAGTTTATTTACCATCCTTTCCACTTCCTCAAGCATTATTTCACCAACATCATTCTCCTCCTCCCCATGAGCTTGGCTGTTCACAACACCACCAGGATGATTTCCTTTTACATTGAGAAGATGTTCAAAATATTCCCTCCACCTCTCCAGTGATTCCCTGGGATCTATTATGAGTTCACCTGAATTACTCAAAACACTGTTCATTTCCTTTTTCCCTCCCTTTCTAAGATTCTTTATTACTCTCCAGAAAGGTTGCCCTGCTGCTTGACCTAGCCTTTCCAGGTTGTTACCAAAATCTTCCCATGACTTCTTTTTGGATTCAACAACTATTTGTTTCACTCTGTTTCTTTCATCTACGTACAAATCCCTGTCTGCCTCGGCCCTTGTTTGGAGCCATTTCTGATAAGCCTTCTTTTTACATTTACAAGCTGCTCTCACTTCATCATTCCACCAATCTGTTTGCCTTTTCCCATCTTTACACACAGTTGTTTCTAGGCATTCCTTTGCTGTTTCTACTACAGCATCCCTGTATGTCACCCATTCACTTTCTATATCCTGAACCTGCTTACTGTCTACTGTTCAAAACTTCTCACTAATCATATCCATGTACTTCTGTCTAATTTCCTCGTCCCGGAGATTTTCTACACTTATACGTTTGCAGACAGATTTCACTTTCTCTACCCTAGGCCTAGAGATACTTAGTTCACTACAGATCAGATAGTGGTCTGTATCATTGAAAAATCCCTGGAAAACTTGTACATTCCTGACAGATTTCCTGAATTTGAAGTCTGTTAAGATATAGTCTATTATGGATCTGGTACCCCTAGCCTCCCATGTATAACGGTGAATAGCCTTATGCTTGAAGAATGTATTCGTGACAGCTAAACCCATACTAGCACAGAAGGTCAGCAAATGCTTCCCATTCCCATTAGCTTCCATATTTTCCCCACATTTACCAATCACCCTTTCGTATCCTTCAGTTCTATTCCCAACTCTCGCATTGAAATCGTCCATTAGAACTATTCTATCCTTGCTGTTGACCCTGACCACGATGTCACTCAATGCTTCATAAAACTTGTCAACTTCATCCTCATCTGCACCCTCACACGGACACAATTCTAGTCCTAATTCCTCCAACTGACAAATCTACCCACATCATTCGCTCATTTACGAGCCTAACAGAAACTATGTTCCGTGCAATGGTATTCCTGATAAAGAGCCCTACCCCAGACTCTGCCCTTCCCTTTCTAACACCTGTCAAGTACACTTTATAATCTCCTATATCTTCCTCGTTACCTCCCCTTACCCGAATATCACTTACTCCTAGCACATCCAGATGCATCCTCTTTGCTGACTCAGCCAGTTCTACTTTCTTTCTTCCATAAGCCCCATTAATATTGATAGCTCCCCATCGAATTCCATTTCGTTCCCCAAGTTGTTTCCAAGGAGTCCCTCGCCTGTCAAATGGGAGTGGGACTCCGTTACTCACATAGGTCCGAGGCTTGCTTAAAATGTTCTGAGCTCGGTAAATTCATGAAGCAGGATGCTACCCTACTTGCACATAGTCCAAGTGAGGATCTCTCCTCTAACGGGTTATGGACCACCGGTGGATTGTATAGTCCTAGCCGCCTGAGCACAAGGAGGGCCAGGACTCAGAATATGTCCGAGATGCCCACTCCCATTCCACAGCAACTGGTATCCCGACTCTCAGGACCACTTACTAGGCCATCAGCCGTTGCCCATGGTTCACGAACTAGGACGTGACTACAGTAACCCACAAACATGAACCACCATTATAAACTTATATTGTAAAAATTTGTGAGTGTTGATTTTCAATACCACAAAACCGTATTATTGAACAACATCAAGAAGACTTAATATTTGTAAATCTAGTGATTTTTGAGCAGTGATGTTTTAGAAAATGTTTTTTCACATCAATTCCAAAAATGTTCCAAATAACAGAATTAGACATACAACTGCTCCCTTATGGATACATAATCTCACGCAATCACTCGAGAATCAAGTGCAGTTTACAATACCTTATGGTCTAAGAATAAGTCCCATACCAGTATGAAAATTTACACCAGCATAACACAAAGATGTTGTCCTCTCACCAACAGCCAAAGACTGCCTCGAGGTAGCAGGCAAAGGGAACTACTTATATAGACCAGTTGAAAGAGGGGAGATACAAGAAAAGTCATGACACATGGCACTTGAAACGCTGAGAAAATCCATGAACAGTGCAGAGTGTACAATCTAAAACCGATGATGTCATCCATGTTTGATGTTTGCTGACTGTAGTCCCGTAACTGTAGCAGTGTGCGCATGTCAAATGCCAGAAAGAGAGCAGCGGTAAATGACGAATGTGGCGGAGGTGAGTTAACAATGTTAAAACATAGTCAGTTGTAGCTATCTACTAACAAGAAAGGAAGATAAAAACTACGCCTCATCAATCTCTATTCCTACGCAACATACAAAACAAAATTCAACTAGTTTGGATAATACAAGGGGAATACACCAAAGGAAAAAGATTGTAAAGCTGACTTCCAGCAACACATGACGACAGACACGTCAGGCAGATACACTGATGAGCTCCATTTTAAGAAATATTTTAAAACTTGGTAGATCTAAACAAATGGCAATTAAGCATTTCCTGTCCTTGGAAGAAAAAAAAAAAAGCCAAACGAAATGAGAAGTTTTAGCAGGAATATCTTAAATTCAAGTGAAAATTAGAGTCACTTGATCACATGAAAGAAATGAATGTGAAACCCTCGCAGGAAGAAAATCACTATTAAATTCACATCATCATATCATAAATCAGTCAAGTTCAACAAAAAAACGCTTGTTAATTTAAAAGCTTCAGTCAAGACTGACAATGGCATAAGTCTCGACTACATACACAATCTAGGGCCCTCTATTCGAGAACATCTCTTCTCTATAATCATCTGATTGTGGGCTCAACAAATAGCATTTACGTGTGTATGTCAGATAATTTAGCAATGAAATTTGAGTGAAATGAATGTTGCTCTGTGTAAAACGCAAGGTAGCAGAGCTAAAAAGACTATTTCATCAACGTCTGAGATTTGCGGAGCCTTTCACTTTACAAGACTACTCATGAAGACATTAAAGGCTCTGAAGTTGAACTTGTTAAAGATACAAATGAGTGGCAACACGAGACGTCCAAGGTAAAACCTGCTGACTTAGTGTCCACACGACAAATGAACATAAACATCAACAATTCAGTTTGTCGGCATGGTCCTAGATGGTTGAACCAGGATCCCTTGAGTAGGCCAAAATAAAAACGTGATGTTCAAATTAATCTCCCAGATCAAAAAATGCCACTAATGCTTCTTACAGCCATGCATGATGATCTATTCATAACAAAAGTTTCAAGATTAAAGAAGGTAAAGAGAGTAGCTGCATATTGTTTGCAAATTATCTCAGATTGTTGTAAACAACCCAAAGAGCGAAATTCAAGTGCACTGTTGGTATTGGAGTTGAACCTTGCACTCAAAAGTTGCATTAATGTTGTGTAGGAAACTATCAACTCATATTAACACTATAAACCCAATCATAGATCAAGAAGGCAATCATATTGTCGACGGAAGACTGCACAATGCCGTAAATCTAGTGGAGTGGTAAATTAGAAAATTCTGTATCCATACCAAGATCTCAAAATCGAAGTATGATAGCGGAACACCCTTGACTACTTCATTCTGGCGTTCAACTCATAATCACATCTCTGAGAGACAAGTTTTAGATCACATCAGCAAGGGGGACGGTAAAGAAGCCACACGCATGTACGTCTCAAGTGTTGTAAGTTGAATGCAGATACTTCTGAACAATTAATGCAAAATACGCAAAGGGAGCATGTAACCTTGATGTACCCACTCCTTAATATTAGAATAATCTATGCTGGCCCAATTCTCATAAAAACTGGAATGAGATCAAACAAGACCAGACTGCTTAGCTACCAAGTCTCTCTACATAGACATGATAACTGATCTCACCACAACTAAATTTCTCACCTCTCTTTCTTGACTTAGTTCTCACAGAGGTCAAACTATGAACATTTACAGTGATAATGGCACAAAGTTCTTAGAAGCAGCTAAAGAAATAAAGGTCTTTCTGCAAAACAACCATCGGAAAAAACCAACTCTTCACGGCAACTGCAGGCATGGGACTGAAATGGCATTTCATCCCTCCTACAGCACCACACTTTGGTGGAATCTGGGAAGCAGCTGTCAGGAGTCTGAATGAAGTATCACCTCAGAAGAGTGATGGATACTTATTGCTTCACCAACAAAGAATGGACAACTCTTACAACACATACTCATGTCCCCTCATTGAAGATAAATCATGACTGTTTTGACCTTCTCACCTATCCACATCCCATTTCCTATAGGAGAGACAATAACTACACTCCCTGATCATTATTATACTTCCTCTCGCATCACCCAGATGGCTACATATTCAGCAGCTAACTGGGCATTTAAATACCCCATAGCAAAATAGTCAGACCCAAAGAAGACAACACACATGCTATGCAATCAATGATGGCAGTGATCAAACGTATTGCACCCGCTCACCCTCTGAATCCCAGGCTGCATTAATCTCAGGGGTGTCGATTCCTTTTTTTAAAATCATCACATTAAAAATCTAACCGTAAATATAGACGCACAAATAAACATAGGAATGAGGTGGGGGAGGCTCAATTATAAACACAAATTAAAGGACTCCATGATAGGACTGGGAAGTGACACTTTAAAATGTTCATGGGTGTCATAGCTAACTACAATAAAAAGTTTATGAGAATGGTTTCCTTTGAAAACAAATGCCATAAGGAGCAGTTTAAAGCACCACTCGGCGCACTTAAGTCATATACAGTTTACCAATGTACTGATTTGACAAGAGACTAAATTACATGATTCTTGCTCCACCGCAAGTGGTGAGGATACATTTATAATACCCATCCTGTAAGAAACACAACAAAATATGTGGTTTATTCCACCTTAGTAGGGCGAATCACTGGAGCTGGCTCTATCATCTGACCCCATTGGGATTGGGCCAGGGTTCGTATGAGTGGGTGTTTTCCATGGACGACCATTTTGGATTTGAGCCCGAGAATAAAATAAATATTACTGTCAGCTTCTCGATCCAGATTGATGAAGTACCTCTGACAGATATGCACATTTCTCAAGGTCGGCATCTTGGGTTGGGTAATGCTACTATGAGTAGGCAAGATGTACTATACAGATGGACCCTACGATTTACCCAGTTCATGCTATGCCAAACCGAATTCTTCATTACAAATATTGTCCGGCTCCATGGCTAAATGGTTAGCGTGCTGGCCTTTGGCCACAGGGGTCCCGGGTTAAATTCCCGGCAGGGTCAGGAATTTTAACCTTAATTGGATTTCGCTGGCACGGGGCTGGGTGCATGTGTAGTCTTCATCATCATTTCATCCTCATCACGACGCGCAGGTCGCCTACGGGAGTCAAATCAGAAGTCCTGCATCTGGCAAGCCGAACTTGTCCTCGGACACTCCCGGCACTAAAAGCCATACGCCATTTCATTACAAATATTAACACGACATGTTTATTATTGCCAGGCTCGACTGCCTGGTCTGGGTAGGCCAACGTCTCACTTACATAACAAGGGGGCTTAACGGGAAATACCCGACTACTCTCCGCTCCCATCCCTCAAGCAAATACAAACAAAACGAGTCTCGCAGTAAACTTGGCACATGACCATTCGTCTTGTTACGAGTCGACATCTCCCTTTCCAATAGACGAATGATTATTATCTTTACTACTGGTCTTGAGCTTATGGATATAGTCATTAAATTTTAATTATTATTATTTATTAAAGATATTATCAGTTAACCTTAACTGAGCACACTCAAGTGAGTGACATCCGCATAATTTAATTTTCTCCAGTCGGATATTATTATTATTATTATTATTATTATTATTATTATTATTATTATTATGACCATCACTTATCATTATTAATCATTACACCTTATGGTCATTTATGAGGACTATCAACCTCTTTAATCTCTGGGCCGTAATACAAGTGACTACGCCTGCAGCCCATCCACCTCATACGTACTATAACAGATGCGATCCCTGCACTCCCCATAACTCAGTCTTACTCTGCCTCCACTGCCCGTACTCAGATACTAATATTCTCTGTGTTTATCATAGTTTCACATATTTCATAGTATCACAATATATTTTAACACAGTTTCATTATAAGTATACTCCAATACGGAATTCCACCTTTCCTCATCTTTCAACGTAATATTATTAAATTATTATTCACTGAGTTTACGACTGATTTATATTCCATCGACGACATAGTACGATATATGTATCTATTGACTGCATGATCTTTATAACGTCTCTCTTCACACTTGATCTGTTTCTGAGGTTAGTCTCCACAAATAATCGCAAGGGTATGACTTTCTATTCCATAATTTTGAAAATCGTGAGTATGTAATTATTAGGCCTATGTGGTCCTAAAATACTACCTGCACATTAAACTTCTGACCATTATTCATAATATATTAGAAACAAAAAGAAAGCTTCAGGGATCAAAAGAGACAGTAAATTATTTACAGTTTTTACAGTGGGGTTGACAGAGATACTAGAGCACAGGTGGGTGTACTGCTCATGGTACACAAAAGATTAAGATCAACAATTGATAGCTACACTTTTTGGAATGAAAGGATTATCCAATTAAGACTAAAACTATTCACGGGTTATCTTACAGTTATAGGGGTACACGCTCCAGTGGAGGGCAATTCAAAAGAAAGTGATGGGTTTTATAATGATCTGCAAAAGATAGTCAATAAAATTAACAAACAAGATATGCTACTATTACTGGGAGACTTCAATGCCAGAGTTGGTAATGAGAAAATTCAGAATCACATCGGAATCCATGGAGAAACAACCCGTAATAACAATGGAACGAAATTAATAGATTTCACTGTCTTCAATCAGTTAAAGATTATGAACACAATGTTCCCACACAAGGACAGCCACAAGTACACGTGGTCTGCACAAAATCAGAAATCGATTATAGATTATATAATTTGTAATGGTAAATTGGCAGATTTAGTCTTGGATACAAGAGTCCATCGAGGCCCTGAATTGGAAACTGATCACTATCTATTAGTAGCACCTATCTGTCTGAAGCCTAGATGGTATAAAAGAAACAAACAAACAAACAAACAACACAAGAAATTAAAACTTCTTACAAGGTTAACCTATTAAGAGACCCCAGTATAAAATGGCTGTACCAGAACAGACTTAATAATCTTACACAGATGACACCAGTTAGTGACAACGTGGAAATGGAGTGGTCTAATTTGTGTTCAATTTTAAAGCAGTCTGCTTTTGAGAGTTTGGGAGTTAAGAAAAAATGGCAGAAGAAAAAGGGTTTAAGAATCTGGGATGAAGAAATTGAAAAAGTTATTTCAGACAAAAGAAATGCTTATAAAAAATTTTTGTCAACTGGCAAATTAGAAGATAAAATAGAGTATCACCACAAGAGAGCAATAGCAAAAAGGGAAGTGCGGAAAAAGCACAGAAAGACTTGGGAAAACTTTGTTTCACAACTGGAGACTGATATAACAAGACCACAACCTCAGACCTATAAAATACTCAAGAAACTGAATAATGATGTAAAAGAAGACATGCACATTAAAGCAATACCTCTAACGGAGTGGCTCATTTATTTTTGGAACCTTTGGAGAGGTTCAAATATTGAGCCATTTCTTCTGCCAACATCCCTTAACAAGTCTTCGGAAACCATTACACTCGAAGAACTGGAGCTAGTACTCAGAAAACCAGGCGAGTTGGCCGTGCGCGTAGAGGCGCGCGGCTGTGAGCTTGCATCCGGGAGATAGTAGGTTCGAGTCCCACTATCGGCAGCCCTGAAGATGGTTTTCCGTGGTTTCCCATTTTCACACCAGGCAAATGCTGGGGCTGTACCTTAATTAAGGCCACGGCCGCTTCCTTCCAACTCCTAGGCCTTTCCTATCCCATCGTCGCTATAAGACCTATCTGTGTCGGTGCGACGTAAAGCCCCTAGCAAAAAAAAAAAAGTACTCAGAAAACTTAGAAATGGAAAAGCATCTGGAGAAGATTCAATAAATGCAGAATTATTCAAGTACTCTAGTGACATCTTCAAGCAAAGATTTCTCAAATTCATCAGTTTAATTTGGAATGGCAACAGACCACCAGAGAATTGGTAAAAAGCTATAGTTATTCCTCTTTATAAGAAGGGCAGTGTGAAAGATTGTGGAAATTACAGAGGGATAAGTATACTCAACTCAGGTTACAAAATTTACTCTAATATTGTCAGAGAAAAATTATTCAGGTATTATGAAAATGTGATTGGAAATGAACAACATGGATTTCGAAAGGGGCGCTCATGTGCTGATGCTTACCTTACCTTGAAAATCTTCGTCAAAAAGCGCAAGAAATTTAACTTGGAAACTCACATAGCATTTGTTGATTTTAAGAAAGCCTTTGACCTAATTAACAGGAACAGACTTCTTTATATCTTAGCAGAAGATAATGTCCCACAACAGTTAATAGATAACATATACAACATGTACAGTGACAACCTTCTTGCAATAAAGTTAGGTAATCATCAGACTGAATGGGAACTGATCAGCAGAGGTGTGAGACAAGGTTGTGGACTTTCTTCTTTGTTGTTCATAATCTATATGAACAACATAATACAGGAATGGAGGCATGAAAGGCATGGATCCATCCCAGTCAGCAGATATCTCACACATCTAGATGCCATACTCTTTGCTGATGATGTTGCACTGGTAGCATCATCAGAAGATGATCTTCAGTGGTCAGTATTTAATCTCCAGAAAGTCTCATCAAAATACGACATGATCATTTCACCACAAAAGAGCAAAATAATGGCCTTTAAGGGGAAGAACCCTATCCCGAGTAAAATCTGTTTAGATAATAAAATTTTGGAAAGAGTCAACGAATTCAATTATCTGGGGTACAATTTATCTTACCAAGGGGAAATTGATATCTCTGCAAAAATAACCAAATTTACCCGAACAACAGGAATTATAAATCATATCATGAAGCCATCTCTCGTCCAAAAACATACTCGCTTACGTCTTTATAACACTTTAGCCAGACCAACCCTTTGCTACGGCAGTGAGCCATGGACAATAAGAACTCAAGACATTTCCAGAATAACAGCAAGTGAAATGACGTTCATGCACAGAACAGCAGGCTATACGAAATGGGATAAGAAATGAAGATGTGCTTAAGGGACTGATGTGAAATCAGTAATCAATTACATCTATGATTACCAAGAAAACTGGAAACGTCATGTTCAAAGGATGGAATCTGGAAGACTACCAAAGGAGATCCTACGCTATCAACCAAGAGGACAGAGACCTATAGGACGTCTAATGAAGCGATGGTAAGAAATGTAAGACCATAACGGGCCATATGGCCCAGTACTTGGAAGGATGATGATGATGATGATGATGATGATGATGATGATGATGATGATGATGATGATGATGATGATGATTATGACATAACCTCTCCTGCCCAAAGGCCAACTTCACCTAACCGAGATGAAAAAAACCTGTTCCCACAGATGAGGCCCTGTCGACAGAGTCACGGCGGTATAATCGTTACATCCATTATGCAGGAAATGCTGTAATTTCAGCTAGTCCATTAGCTGAGAGGTGGCAGCCCCACCAATGGTCTTACTTCCTTCAGGCTAGCAACCCGTCGGAAGGACATTTGATTGCTTTCAAGTCTTGCAAAAAGAAAAATGCAAGACCATAATGGGACACATGGCCCAATACTTGGAAGGAAGATGATGATGATGATGATACATGCATGAATTAAAATACTAACCCATACCTACTGTAGACTACGTACAACAAATAAAATTATTACAGAATCTGACCTATCATTTATGTTACCAATTTTTAACTCCGTCCGTCTATCCTTATACCAGTCGTACCGGCAATTACTGGTACAAGTAAACAGAGAGCAAGAGATAGCAAATATCCCTTCTTACAAATAAAAACTTAAGAAGGAAAACAGCGAATACTCACCAAATAGTCAAGTAACAGGCCATAAACCAGAGAAAACTTAGATCGTAACCAAAAGATCTTCACAATAGTAAATATCAGAAAACATGAAAGAAAAATGCTGTGAGTTTTTCAAAAGAACGAAATTATTTAATTACTATGATAAAAGAAGGTTACATATTATAGTAAAGCAAAACCCCCTGTGAAATTAGCAGGTGCACCTTTACAAAACTATCAGATTAACTATCTAAAATGGTAAACTGATTAATTTAATAAACTCCGAACTAAAATAACAAATTGATAAATTGGTTAACTAAATAAATCTGAAGTGAAAACAAATGCATACACAGAGTCGAGGGACGCCCTCTGATCTAAAATAATTCATTAAAGGTATACTTGAACCAAGATCAAATTACAAGGTAATTAACTGTTAATAATGCCCATGGACTAATTTTACTACCTGCCAGAAGGGCTCAAGTAAGTACCTTAAACTTTCAAAGATTTACTTGTATATTAATAAAAAATTTTAAAAATTCTTTCTCCAGGAATTATTTTGTACATTAGGTGAAAATATGCTAAGGTGAGGCCATGAGATTCTCCCCTGAACTGGATCACAATAGACACAACTAGAAAATTAATTAACATGCACAGGAGGCATATCCAAAACCAAAGGCTCTCACCAAAATAAATAGACACGAAACAGGCCATCAAATGACCCCAAAAATTCACCACGCTTCGAAATAAAAGAACAAGATAGCACAAAAGATGGTAACACGCCCACCAAAAATTAGAATTCAATCATAAATTATCAGAGCAAGCAGCTCTAATCATAACAGAGCGTGCACATGTAAAATCAAATAGCAGAAATAGATTCCGATCCACGGAGATAATCTTGCGATCTCAAACCATTTAATAGATGCCTTTACATTTTTTTAATTAATTCACTCCTAACTTCTTTAACATAATCCGAAACAGAAATATCTTTTACTCCTAAGAACATTTCACCGAAAAGCTTTACTTCCACTCATAGTCGGTTTAAACAGTGCAGTCAGTAAGCCGAAAACTTTTCACATTATGAAATTTCCAAGTTCATTTGAAATTAAGGTCTATCAGAATTGGTGATCGTAGAGTGGAATAATATCCACTAATTAAATTAAGGTTTTGAGATGAGGCAATCCAGCTCCAGGAGGAAAAGAAAATAATAATATCTTGAAAGTAGACTTACATTTTGTCCAGGAGTAGAAAACTAATGCATGGCGTCAGTTGAGATGTAGTTTACTTACATATTCGTAGAGATAAAATTAAGTAGAATAAATAGCAGACGTCCACTCCAGGTAAGAACATAATAATAATTATTTCTTAAACACATCAGGGCCTTAGCCCATATCCTTTACACGTTATCCAGACATGTTGATATGAGAAGATGCCCTTACAAGGAGCCTACACGCTAAGCTTCAAACCATCATGGTGCTCGACAATTAACTGACTTCACGCTACAAATACAACATGCATCAGGAGGAGGTAGGACAGCGAGTGAGCCAAACATGAGACTCGCTCTCTGCCTGGTGTGAGGCAGACCAAGAGATAACATGAAATAATAGTGAATCACATCGTATATAAACAACTGAAGTTACTCCGCGGATGGAGGGAATGCAATTACAATAAGCCACAAAAGTCGCACAGGAAATAACATTAAAAGCGAGTTGGAATAAAATTACAAAGCGACACTGATTTCAATGGCAGTTTAGCCAGGCCAAAAAGGTGGTGGAGAGAGGCTTAAAACGTGTCCTCACTAGGACAGCCTACCCTCCGGAAAGCATAAGGTAATCTCCTTCCACGTACAGTGATCCAGAAACAAACTAAATTTCAAAATAATAAGTCCATAAGAGATAATGATCACTGCACCCAAAACCACCATGATATACCACTAGAACACCCAGTTTCATTTTCAATCACGAATATCAATCACAACTCTCAAGAGCAGTTCCATGCTCGGTGAACATCACTTTCACCACAGAAGTTCATGACATAAACCATCTAATACAATTGTTACACACTGAACCTCCTTTGCATTCACTGAGGATAATTCCGTTTCACTTCCCCACTTATTTTCCACAAGAAGTTACTTATTTTAATATAATTTGAACCAAATCACTGTTTATCAGATAATTTTCACCTTTCAATAATTACCAAAGTTCGTTTACGACCAAAGACACACTTTTCCCTTCAGCACATGCAACAACATAGAGTATACTATAATCCGAAATTAACCTTGCAATTCTGTTATTGTAGAACATACAATCATTACCACTCACGCCAGAATATCTTAATTTTCAAAGTCCTTAAAAAATAATTCCCAACGCAACTTCAATAGTTCTTTCCTCAAATTCTTTTTACATTTTTAAATACTCTTGGCCATACGCTTAACATTAAAATCAAAATTTCAGCTCAGATATTATTTATCAGATTTCAGGTAGCAAGAAATGCAGCCTCTTGTTTCATTCCAAAATTAAATTGGCATAACCGCAAAATAAGAACGCAAAAGAGCAAGAAGGGGCAACAAGAAAAGATAGACTAAATTGGTGAATACGATCCTACATGATAACAAAGATCCAAATTCCAGTATTAATTTAAATTTTTAAGCTATGATCGACTGAGCCAGGACCAGAGCATGCCACACAATAACTTAGGGCTTACAGAAGGAGAAATTACAAGAGCAATGTGCAAAAAGCATAACTAACGCATAAGTATACTACCAACTCAGGAAAAGGGGACCATCAATATAAATGCATAACTCCAAAGGTTTAAAGAAAATAGTAATTTTTGGTACCAGGTTCAATCAACAATCTAATAATTAATAATAATAATGTTATTTGTTTTAAGTCCCACTAACTACTCTTTTACAGTTTTTGGAGACACCGAGGAGCCGGAATTTAGTCCCGCAGGAGTTCTTTTGCGTGCCAGTAAATGTACCAACACGAGGCTGACGTATCTGAGCACCTTCAAATACCACCAGACTGAGCAAGGATCGAACCTGCCAAGTTGGGGTCAGAAGGCCAGCGCCTTAACCGTCTGAGCCACTCAGCCCGGCAAATCTAATAATTAGATTCAGATTCACCACTCAACAGAAGTCCATCACAAGTTAGCATCAAACTGTACCCCAAAGTACCACAAGCACGGAGTTAAATAATAGCACCCAGCAGAAAGCTTATTTTGGTAAACACATAAATGCAAGATCTACATCGTATGTGCATTCAAAGCTTGGTCGGAACCGACCACAATAAAGTTAAGATAGCATAACCAGACATTGATCAATAGAGAACATTTCTAGACCAGGAACACGTTACACTGGTAGACCTCATAAAGCAGACTTAATTTCAAATTCTTAGAACATAACAGGCTCAGAACTACAACTTAATAAGCAATAATAATTTTAAAAAGGTTTTCAAAATACACAATCAAGGTCGTTCATTAAATTTACAACATCTACTGGTTCAACACTCCAAATCACAATACCTCACCTAATTGAACAAGAATAATGACAGGAAACAGTTACTTCATTTAAACGATATACCACCCCAATTACAAGTTTTAGTTAAATGAAGATATCCTAGGGTTAGAGGTAATGATACTCAAGACAAGGATAACGTTGGCAGCTACAGTTGGAGACCTCTAATTCAATGAGATGGTGTGGTCCAGACAGGTTTGTCATTGACAACCAAACTAGCAACAATACCAAGTCAAGAATAATACTAGGTGATGATGATGATGATGCTTGTTGTTTAGAGGGGCCTAACATCTAGGTCATTGGCCCCTATGGTACGAAATGAGACAAAATGCGATTACAATTTAAAACTACAAAATTCATCCACCGACCAGAATTCAAAACGTGATGATGAGGAATGAATTGATGAATATGAATTTAAAACAATCAGTGGATAAGACACACAATGCCTCACATTCCTAGAAACAATATTACTGACCAAGGGACTGCTTCAAAAGTCCAATCCTCAATCGATGATGCTTGTCTAAATGGGTCAATATCTATGTCAACAATCCTGCATAATGGCACTTATCGCTAGTAAAGGAGAACCATGGTATTTCTCAAGTTGCGGTACTAATCAAAGGTAGCATAAACCCACAGTGTTCCAAACATTATGGTACTACTCACAAGTATTGAACATCGTACAGGTACCGCAGACCTATGGTGTTTCTCACATAATGGCGCCACTTATAGCCAACGCAAACCGATGATGTTCCTCACCTACGTGTACTAATCACAGGCGCCGGTATTCCCGTGGTGTTCCTCACATAGTGGGTACTAATCACAGGCAACACAGACCCACGGTGTCGCTCATATAGTGGTACAACTCACAGGCAACGCCCAGACCCATGGTGTTGCTCACATGGGTACGACTCACGGGTACTGGAAACCCAGAGTCCACACACACTGCTGCTACTAATCACAAACCTATTATGTACCTTAGTTTTAATTTCGTGTGGCTATTTCTAGCCGAGTGCAGCCCTTGTAAGGCAGACCCTCCGATGAGGGTGGGCGGCATCTGCCATGTGTAGGACACTGCGTGTTACTGTGGTGGAGGATAGTGTTATGTGTGGTGTGTGAGTTGCAGGGATGTTGGGGACAGCACAAACACCCAGCCCCCGGGCCGTTGGAATTAACCAATGAAGGTTAAAATCCCCGACCCGGCCGGGAATCGAACCCGGACCCTCTGAACCGAAGGCCAGTACGCTGACCATTCAGCCAACAAGTCGGACAAACTCGTGTCCTCATCCCAAGGTGGTGCAGCTCTTTTCAGGCACACCCCCATTGGAGGTGAGCTGCGTGTACCATTTGAACCACATACCAGCCCTCCTGCCATTCTTAAATTTATGGCAGTATCGGGAATTGAACCCGGGCCCCCAAGGACGGCAGCTAATAACACTAACCGTTACACTACGGAGGCGGACATTGTGTACCTAATACAATGGTACTACTCGCAAGTAAAGGTGACGCATGGTGTTCCCTGCATGACTGTACTAATCAAAAGTAGTTTCATGGTTCTAAGACAAACATCCCTTGGGCCCCTTTTAGTCACCTCTTACGACAGGCAGGGATACCGCAGGTGTATTCTACATGTGCGTCTCCCACCCGCAGGGGGTAATAATACTAGGATGGAGGAGAATAAATACATAATGACCCCTTCATTAACACCATAGGAGAAGCGGAATAGAAAAGGGCTTAAAGAAATTCAGGAGGGAAAACCTGTCCCAAGTCACATAACCTCCAACCATACAGGACACCTGATTAAATAAGAGAAAGCGATAGAATCCACCTCAAACCAGATGACCATCAGGAAATTCAGAGCAGTGACCCACTCAACATAACCTACCGGTTGCCTGTCAAGGCCTCGGCAATTAACCGGTCTATAAATATGTGACATCCATGTCACCCTTGTTGCTACACAGCTAAACAGGTACCTCCCCCATTCTCCCAGGAGACCAGGTAAATAAAGTATAAATGGCAGGAAAGATGGCAGGACATTAGAAAACACTCAAAGGCAATGAAGAAGAAAGGAACAGCCAATAGATCCCATAATCCATCAGCTGGGCGACTTCAGTACTGCCTAGGGAACACTAGCTAGCCCCATACCTAACTAGTAACCCCACAGAACGGTAAGATGAGTAAACAACCACGTCAAGAGACAATTAAGATCCACTGAAGAAAACATCATAGAGTGACAGGTAAACATTAACTGAGCTTTACAAGGGGTACAATTGAACACAATGCAACATCAGATCAATAGGTAATGCGGGCAGACAAGAAGTGAAGAAACCAGGACACACGAAACCAACAAGTTACATTAGACAAGTTAAAATTATTCCATCAGAGCAATAGACCCATACGGAAGTTTATTCCCAAATCTACAAAGACATAAGGTACAATTAAAGGCAATGCACTGCCCATACCTGACATGCCATAACAAATCAATTATAGAATACAATAACAACAATACAACCAACCATGATAAATCTCAACAACATGCATCAACCCCAATAGGGATAAAGGATCACTTACAACCCTCAACATCATGCCGAGAAGCATTCATGCCCACCCCAAAATATAACCCGAACAATAAATACATGGTACCAATATCATCATCCAACACAAAAAAATAACCAAATCCTACTAGGCTAAAAGGATTTCCAATCTTCCAGTTAAGGTCCACTCTTGCATAACACCAAAGCACAATAAAAGTAGATAAGGAAGGGGGACCGATGGAATCCACAACTCAAAATGGAATACAATAAAATAACAATAGGTTAGCAGTAATTTTCAAACAAACGTTTCCAGGTACATCACAACGACAGCAGCGCACAACTAGCAATGCAAAGAATGGGCAGACACAAGAAGGATTAATCCATCGACCGACATTCACAAAAGCAGGAAAAATATTTCAGGATAGGCAAGTAAGGTTAATAAATTCACAACTGAAAATTCATAATTAGGAAACTTGAAGCAGGTCACACTCCAGATGGACACTACAACCAGGCGAAAAATATAATCCATAATAAAGCACAAGATACATCAGAAATGAAGGAACACAAGAAACCAATAATAGACATGAAGAACAAGTAAAGGATCATAAGCCCAAGCACAAGGCTAACAGGTCATCCGCACCAATACCGGCTGATAGAATTCAACCATAACCAATGACTACCCAATAATCCACAATAAATGGATGGCATGGGTGAAATAACTCGAACCTCTGCCTAGCAACTCAGCAACCCACACCAACCATGAGACAGTGTAAAATGGTAGACCATTCCCGCAGTTCGCAAACACCAGCCCCACCGTTAGCACAGATTAGCAACTGCACAGCAGAAATAAGAGCACATCACCAACAATAGGTCATAGATCACCAGAATAATTCACCTACAGGTTAATATAAGTTCAACCACCATGATAAGGTATCACACTAATAAGTAACATGACCCACCAGTTACCGCAGAAGGATTATTAAGATTTAACGATACAGGGAAGTTAAGGCCAAAGGTTACTAAGACATCACAGTCTACGATCAAACCACAACTTGCTCAAATAATTCACCACCATTTGGTTTCAATAAATTTAGAGGAACCAGAACTAGCCTGAGAACAATACCAATTAGGCCATAAGTTAGTAGCAGCCCTAAATATTCACATACAGTGCAGGTAGAATGAGCACAAGCTAAATACATTAAACCATAAAGTCAAAATAGAAGGCTTTAGATAATAACGATGGCAGGAGGAAATAAATCAGCATATATGTCAGAACTTTACTGCTCACACATATAAGGAAACATACGATGGTCACACATAAGGTTAAGTTAAGGATAGGTACAGTTCACACGCCAGATACCACGCAGAAGAACAATATTCGAAACAGTAAGTTCACATATAATATGTCAGTACATATGCCGCCTAAGTACACGTGCCAGGAATAATAATAATAATAATAATAATTGTGTTACGTCTGAGAACAAAACGTAAGGCCAGGACAGATAATACAATAGTGTGTTCTCTGATCACAAACTATCACACATAATCACAAATTAAACAAAATCCTAATGAACTTCACACGAAAAAAAATGATTAGATGAGCTCACCAAGTAGAAATAAAATTAGTTCACACCAAAATAGTAAACCATTTACACAAGTAGGTAGTAAAAATATACAACCAGATAACCCACACGAAGTACACAGAGCACACCGCACAGTGTAACACTCATGGCCCAAAGCCAATCGATTCGTGCCCAAATATAAATAGTTCCCATATTTTCAATTTTTCACGAAAATACAGTAAAATTCTGAATAATAGAAAACATGCAAGACTCGCCAATTTATGATGAAATAAAAGAAAAGATACAGGGCACCTGAGAATGGGAAAGCCAGGAAGACAGCACACACCGGAACATATCAGCTGGTAGCGAACTACCAACCTCACATATACAACCCAAAACGATCACCAACAGCACGAAGTAGAAAAACATGGAACTCCAAGATGACATTAACATGAAACAAAAGTTAACAAGATTAACAAGATGAATGCATTTCTTTTACATTAATATTCTAGACATCCTATTTCTTCTTTTTTTTTTTTTTTTTTTTTTTTACTACAGGTCCCTCCTTCAATATTCCAGCTATTTACTACCGTGCCAGGGAAAGAATAAAAAGCACTACCAGTACTTAAATTGCAATAACCCAAGGTCTGCTACCAATTACTATACCAGTTGTACCAGAAATTAATGGTACAAGTAAACAGAGAGCAAGAGACAGCAAATATCCTTTTTTACAAATAAAAACTTAAAAAGGAAAACAGCGAATACTCACCAAATAGTCAAGTAACAGGCCATAAACCAGAGGCAACTTAGATCATAACCAAAAGATCTTCACAGTAGTAAATATCAGAAAACATGAAAGAAAAATGCTGTGAGTTTTTCAAAAGAACTAAATTATTTAATTACTGTGATAAAAGAAGGTTACATATGATAGTAAAGCAAAAACCCCCGTGAAATTAGCAGGTGTACCTTTACAGAACTATCAGATTAACTACCTAAAATGGTAAACTGATTAATTTAATAAACTCTGAACTAAATTAACAAATTAATAAATTGGTTAACTAAATAAATCTGAAGTGAAAACAAATGCATACATAGAGTCAAGGGACGCCCTCTGATCTGAAATAATTCAATAAAGGTATACTTGAACCAATATCAAATTACAAAGTAATTAATTGTTAATAATGTCCATGGACTAATTCTTCTACCCGCCAGAAGGGCTCAAGTAAGTACCTTAAACTTTCAAGGATTTACTTGTATATTAATAATTTAAAAAAATTTAATTCTTCCTCCAGGAATTATTTTGTACATTAGGTGAAAATATGCTAAGGTGAGGCCACGAGATTCTCCCCTGAACCGGATCGCAATAGGCACAACTGGAAAATTAATAATTGTGCACAGAAGGCATATCCAAAAAAATAAATAGATACGAAACAGGCCACCAAATAATCCCAAAAATTCACCACGCTTTGAAATGGAAGAACAAGATAGCACAAAGGATGGTAACGCACCCACCAAAAATTAGAATTCGATCATGAACTATCAGAGCAAGCAGCTCTAATCATAACAGAGCGTGCACACATAAAATCAAATCAGCATGAAGCGCAAGGCAGCGCAAACCACCGGAAAAAGCTCCAATATTCAAATCATAAATCAATTAAGGAGAAGAATAAAGAGCCAACAGCTCCCAACTTAATGACATGCTCATCACAAATTAAATTAATCCTCAATCTTCATCAATACTTTTCCAATAACAGAAAACAATAGTTCCCATGGGCAACGGTTGCCATGGAGACGTCAACAAGAGTGAGCTTTACCGAAGCATAAAAGGGAATTTTACATAAAGAAAAGAAAGACAGAAAAGATCAAATTAAAGAAAAAATAGATTCTGATCCACAGTGATAATCTCGCGATCTCAAATCATTTAATAGATGCCTTTCCATTTTTAAATTAATTCACTTCTACTTCTTTAACATAATCCGAAACAGAAATATCTTTTACTCCCAAGAACATTTCGCCGAAAAGGCTTACTTACACTCATAGTCAGTTTAAACAGGCCCCGTGGTGTAGGGGTAGCGTGCCTGACTCTTACCCGGAGGACACCGGTTCGATTCTCGGACAGGTCAGCGATTTTTACCTGGACATGAGGGCTGGTTCGAGGTCCACTCAGCCGACATGATTAGAATTGAGGAGCTATCTGACGGTGAGATAGCGGCCCCGGTCTAGAAAGCCAAGAATAACAGCCGAGAGGATTCGTTGTGCTGACAACACAACACCTCATAATCTGCAGACCTTCGGGCTGAGCAGCGGCCACTTGGTAGGCCAAGGCCCTTCAAGGGCTGTAGTGCCATGGGGTTTGGTTTGGTTTGGTTTGGTTTGGTTTGGTTTGGTTTGGTTTGGTTTGGTATAGTCGGTTTAAACAGAGCAGTCAGTAAGCCGAAAACTTTTCATGTTATGAAATTTCCAAGTTCATTCGAAATGAAGGTCCATCAGAATTGGTGATAATAGAACTGAATAATATCCACTAATTAAATTAAGGTTTTGAGACGAGGCAATCCAGCTCCAGCAGAAAAAGAAAATAATAATATCTTGAAAGTAGACTTACATTTTGTCAACGAGTAGAAAACTAACGCATGGCATCAGTTGAGATGTAGTTTACTCATATATTCGTAGAGATAAAATTAAGTAGAACAAATAGCAGACGTCCACGCCAGGTAAGAAGATAATTATAATTTTAAAAGAACACTTCAGGGCCTTAGCCCATATCCTTTACATGTTATCCAGGCATGTTGAGATGAGAAGATGCTCTTACAAGGAGCCTACGTGCTAAGCTTCTAACCATCATGGTGCTCGACAATTAACTGACTTCACACTAAAAAGGCAACATTCATCGGGAGGAGGTAGGACAGTGAGTGAGCCAAACATGAGACTCGCTCTCTGGCTGGTCCGAGGCAGACCAATAGATACGTACATACATGATCATTATAGACTGTTATGCCTTTCAGCGTTCAGTCTGCAAGCCTATGAGAATTTACTAAATGTCGCCACAATCCTCGATTTGCAACTAGTGTTGTGGCCTAATTTAGTTCTATACCTCTTATCTTTAAATCGTTAGAAACCGAGTCTAACTATCATCGTTTTGGTCTACCTCTACTTCTCTTACACTCCATAGCAGAGTCCATTATTCTCCTAGGTAAACTATCCTCCTCCATTCGCCTCACATGACCCCACCACCGAAGCCGGTTTACGCGTACAGCTTCATCCATCGAGTTCATTCTTAAATTAGCCTTTATGTCCTCATTCCAAGTACCCTCCTGTCATTGTTCCCACCTGTTTGTACAGCAATCATTCTTGCTACTTTCATGTCTGTTACTTCTAACTTAGGAATAAGATATCCTGAGTCCACCCAGCTTTAGCTCCCGTAAAGCAAAGTTGGTCCGAAAACAGACCGATGTAAAGATAGTTTCGTTTGGGAGCTGACTTCCTTCTTACAGAATACTGCTGATCACAACTGCGAGCTCACTGCATTAGCTTTACTACACCTTGATTCAATCTCACTTACTATATTACCAGCCTGGGAGAACACACAACCTAAATACTTGAAATTATCGACCTGTTCTAGCTTTGTATTACCAATCTGACATTCAATTCTGTTTAATTTCTTACCTACTGACATCAATTTAGTCTTCGAGAGGCTAATTTTCATACCATACTCATTGCACCTATTTTCAAGTTCCAAGATGTTAGACTGCAGGCTTTTGGCACAGTCTGCCATTAAGACCAAGTCGTCAGCACAGGCCAAACTGCTTACTACATTTCCACCTAACTGAATCCCTCCCTGCCATTTTATACCTTTCAGCAGATGATCCATGTAAACTACGAACAGCAAAGGTGAAAGATTACAGCCTTGTCTAACTCCTGAAAGTACCCTGAACCAAGAACTCATTCTACCGTCAATTCTCACTGAAGCCCAATTGTCAACATAAATGCCTTTGATTGAATAATCTACCTTTAATTCCATAGTCCCCCAGTATGGCGAACATCTTTTCCCTCGGTACCCTGTCATATGCTTTCTCTAGATCTACGAAACATAAACACAACTGCCTATTCCTCTCGTAGCATTTTTCAATTACCTGGCGCATACTGAAAATCTGATCCTGACAGCCTCTCTGTGGTCTCAAACCACACTGGTTTTCATCCAACTTCCTCTCAACGACTGATCGCACCCTCCCTTCCAAGATGCCTGTGAATACTTTGCCTGGTATACTAATCAATGAGATACCTCGATAGTTGTTGCAATCCTTCCTGTTCCCTTGCTTATAGATAGGTGCAATTACTGCTTTTGTCCAATCTGAAGGTACCTTACCAACACTCCACGCTAATTTTACTATTCTATGAAGCCATTTCATCCCTGCCTTCCCACTATACTTCACCATTTCAGGTCTAATTTCATCTATTCCTGCTGCCTTATGACAATGAAGTTTATTTACTATCCTTTCCACTTCCTCAAGCATAATTTCACCAACATCATTTTCCTCCTCCCCATGAGCTTGGCTGTTTGCAACACCACCAGGATGATTTCCTTTTACATTGACAAGATGTTCAAAATATTCCCTCCACCTCTCCAGTGATTCCCTGGGGTCTATTATGAGTTCACCTGAATTACTCAAAACACTGTTAATTTCCTTTTTCCCTGGCTTCCTAAGTTTCTTTATTACTGTCCAGAAAGGTTTCCCTGCTGCTTGACCTAGCCTTTCCAGGTTATTACCAAAATCTTCCCATGACTTCTTTTTGGATTCAACAACTATTTGTTTCGCTCTGTTTCTTTCATCTACGTACCAATCCCTGTCTGCCTCGGCCCTTGTTTGGAGCCATTGTATATAAAGGACTGAAGTTACTCCGCGGATGGAGGGAATGCAATTACAATAAGCCACATAAGTTGCACAGGAAATAAAATTAAAAGCGAGTTAGAAAAAAATTCTATAGCAGCACTGATATCAATGGCAATTTAGCCAAGCCAAAAAGGTGGTGGAGAGAGGCTTAAAATGTGTCCCCACTGGGACATCCTAAATTAATAATGGACTTGGGAGGCAATCCATTTGTTACATGAAGTAACCAAATCTAAATAATGCTGTTTCCCTCCTAATCACGATAACATTCCCAAATAATTTACAGATTAGTACTCATATATTTGGTTGATTCCTGGTCGGCATATTACGAATCAGGGGCCGATTTTGACCCTCATCCGTCTACTCCTGCATGGTGGCTGGCTTCATTTCACAAATACACTTTATACTATGGCGTTCAGCCATTATAACACTGGTTTGATATTTAACACTTACACATTGAAATTTATCTTAACATATGATTACACTGAGGTACCTAAGACCCAAATTTTATTTACACTGATTATTCTTCGTCTTTTCCCGCACAAAAGACTGGGACACGTACGACATAGTGTCAAAAATATCGCCCAGCGCGTTTCACGAGTAGCAATACGGCACATCCGAAATGTCATCAAGCTGCACTCTTGATGTGTTCGTGGTTCTGACGCTTCACATGGCTCATCTCACCGTCCTACAATACAGGCTTAATCACTGACCAATAACGTTTACTACAGCTTGTACTGACTGTCCGTCACACTGCTTGCTAATTCTGCACTCAACGTTAATTAAAAAAAAAGACTGTTCATCACTCTCTGACAGCTATCCATCTGCTTGAATTGATAGTTTAACTGATAGTCAGCTCAGATCGTAACAAAATCTGGCTGGATCTAAAGTTCACTCGAACGCAGGTGACTGGGACACGAATACAACTTTCTGAATCAGAATGACACATCACTTCGCCCGAGATCAGAATATGAATCAGAATGACACATCACTTCGCCTGAGATCAGAATACGATTGATAATCTTGTTTCCTCCTTCCACTCGTATTTATAGATGGAAGGCCTTACTGCTAGGTCAACTGACGTCATGCCTTGGTGAGAGGGAGTACTTTTCTTAACTTGGCACTTGCAATATGAATAGAAGCTTGTAATTGATACCAATTAATCCACTCGTATGGAACACACACCTGGTTTAATATGATCTAATAGCGATCGCAGATCTCAGAGATATTAGCAGATATTATCGCTCCTCCATATTTTGCGGACTCAAGCGCATCCACCAAAACGTGGTCTCTTCCCGGCCAATACCGTTTGAGATGACCCAGTTTCGGGAATTTCGTTCTTCAATTTATTAAACTTTAAACTGATAATTTTATGCATGACATCTAAAAAATTCCTTGATTTAATTCATATAATTGCAATATTTAATTAATAATTTATTTTGAAAATAATTGATGTTTCAATTCATTTCTTTCAAGCTGGTATTCCTGAGTGGCCATGTGAATTGTGTGAATGGGCGAATGCGGGCAGTTAAATCGAATCTTCCTCCGTGACAACTTAACAACACTTTCGCCCTGAGGCGCTGGGATCTCCAACCTACAGATTCTGAGAATTAGTGACATTGTGACGTACCCACTCAGCCCACAGATGTGTGACAGTATTATCAGCGGCGAAACTACTTGGAGTCATCTGAGGCAATGCCTACCCTAGGAAATACGATTAAACATAAATATCGTAACAAATTTGTCTGCTGTCGTTATTTCGTTAAATCAACAATAATCTCTATTTGATATGTGCTACATGATGACAGCAGATGATGTGCTTCGCTGATCGCCCCGCTAGGTGGCGACAGCAGACTACTTGTTCTGACCGGGAGGCAATCTGTAACTTGTCTCACCCAGACTTTTTGTTTTGTTTCCCTTCCAAAAGCTTAGAGACTGGAGCGGGGTGGCAGAGGAAAGCTAGGTTACCGCCCACGCTCCTCTCTCCACAAGGTCTAGACCCCAGAGAGGCATGCCTCGTCTGTTATTTGAGAGTGCAGAAACTCCCCGAAACGAAATCTGAACTTAGGGAAGCAAAAGAAAAAATGGATGAAATTCACTCTAAGAAAATGAACTGTTGCGCGAAGACTTGCAGTAACTTATGCCATAAGCTCACCGTTTTTAGACTCTGTTATCTTGAAGCTGATGATGGATGGATCTCTCGTACCGGCTGCCTCATCTGTTGTTGGATTCCAGTCCTACTTCTGTTTTTCCTGCCTTTAACACTTCCTACTGTACTCCTTACATAAAGTCGTAATGAGTCCTAATTTTAAATGCAAAACCACCATGGGTTATGTTCATGGAGAGAATACATTATTTTGTATTCTTCCGTATTACGGAACAGTAGCATAACTAAATTCATAATAAAAGCTCTCCTCCCCTATACTAGTCAAAACCAGTCTCCCATTGACTTTACCTCTCGTCATTGAGATAACAAGTCCCAATGAGAGTAACTTTTGAGTAGCATATACTCAGATGCGAAGTGAACTAAGTTAAAATCTTCTCCGATGTACAGACGTAGAATTGTAGTAAGAATATCTTCCAAGAGTGTCTCCATGTCTAAGAGTAGGAGTACCAGTGTGAATCCAAATAGAGTAAGAATGTCCGAATACGAGTGTCCTCTCCAGCTTTTGTCAGCGGTTATATAGCCGTCAAAAGTCTTCCTCCATCAGCCATACCACATGGTCCAGTAATATTCGAGGTCTCATCCCTTCTCCTATGTATTGCTAGGAATCCATCACGTTACTTCATTACGTCCATTCACATAGGCTGAACTTTCCCGCTGAAATATAGCGTCAGGTAGCGAAGTTCGAAAAGTCCGTGTTCATAATGTTTCTACTGTCTCTTCAGAAGGTGGAGAGGGTAAGGTCTCTCGTAACCTTGATGACGTACTTTTCCTGGAAATTGGCTGAAATTAGCCTGCTGACTCTGGTCATCTCACAACGGCTATTGGAAAATTTACTGCAAGATATTAATATGAATGATGTTGAAATACGTACTATGTCAGGAAAATACGTATTAAAGTTGAATAATAACTTTATTTGACAATTATTCAGGTATTACAATATGGTCTCCTCCCTGAGACAAGATGCACTTCTGCCAACGCCGTTTCTACTGTTGATAACATTGTTGAAAGTCTTCAGGTGTGATGCTGTTCAGTTGCTGTGTCGTTTCTCCCTTGATGGCTTCCACATCACCCAAGTGCCGCCCCCGAAGCATCATTTTGCATTTCGGGAACAGGAAGAATTCACAAGGGGCTAAATCGGGTGAATAAGGCGGGTGGTCTGTCACGGTGATTGAGCTGCGGGCCAAAAACTCACGCACAACGAGCGACGTGTGAGCGGGCGCATTGTCGTGATGAAGGATCCACCTGCCCCCTTGTGCCAAATCCGGTCGAACTCGGGCCACATGAGCTCTGAGACGTTTCAAAACTTCAACGTAAAAATTTCCGTTCACACTCTGGCCGGGAGGGACAAATTCCTTATGAACAATGCCCCGAGAATCAAAGAAAACAATCAACATTGTCTTCACATTGGACCGTGATTTTCGCGCCTTTTTTTGTTCTCGGTTCCCCTGCTCGCTTCCATTCCTTGCTTTGAGCTTTGAGCTGCACATCGAATTCGAAGAACCAGGACTTGTCGCCAGTGATCACTCGGTTGAGAAAGTCACCTCTTTCCTCTGCTTCCAACCAATCCTCACAGCACTCAACCCTCTTTGCCTTCTGTTCTGGAGTCAGCAGCTTCGGTACGATTTTTGCGCACAATTTCTTAATTTCAAGGTTTTGTGTCAGAATTTCGTGAACAATTGTTTTGGGGATTGACAGCTCGTCAGCTATCATTCTGACTGTCAATCTACGGTCTCTAAGAACACAAGCCCGAATTCGTTCAACATTTTCATCAGAACTCGATGACGACGGGCGTCCTGGGCGAGGGTCGTCTTTCACGTCTTTTCGGCCTTCCCGGAACCTTTTTAACCACTTGTTCACGGTTGGTGCCTTCAGAGAATTGTCTCCGTAAACTTGTTGCAAACACTCACAAATCTCACGGCCATTCTTACCTAGTTTGGCAAGAAACTTGATGTTGATGCGCTGTTCCTCAATCAGAGAGAGCTCCATACCGACGGCAGGTTAAAACGGGTAACTTTCAACAAACAGCTGTACACTACTACGGACACGCAGAGCTCTCCGACTCGAACTGAGCGTGGAGAAGATTGGCGACAACAGCAGTGCCACCTGGCGGCGCCTCCACGTTACGCGATACATCACCCCGACGGATTTAAACGTATTTTCCGGACACACTACGTACTTTACCCAATATGTGGTTCGTTCAGAATACGTTATAGCCGCGATACAAAGAAATGAAATGATGTGAAATGGATGATTAAAACCCTATATATATACATATTAATTTTAAAATGACCTATCAGTGATTAAATATATACATCTTATCAATTAATTATATAGTTCAATAATTGAATACATGTAGTGATGTCCCAAACATCACATTCGCCCCTCTGAGCCTTAAACAAGTAGCACTTCGTTGAGGGCTCACCTACACTTTGCCACTTACATTTCACTTGTTTTTAAAACAACTCTGCATTCATTCATTACTGTATACAACATTACAATATTTTACAAAATTACATCTTGACGATTCCACCTACAACTTAATTATAACAAATAATATATAACGCTTCGAAATTTTCTTTAAAAAAGACAATATTACAACTTAGCGAGTTTCTGATGTCCCACATTTTCTCAAATGTTCATCATCTCTTGCTGATTTCATGAATCAAGTGTATGCAACACTTGACCATTCAATTTAGGTCTGTACAAAATTTACACAAACAAAATGCATCGTATTATTCTTTCAAGTGTTTAATACGTTCTTGCTGTATGACTATCACTTCACACATGTCAAAACATTCACGTGGTTTTAGCCTATGGTAAAATTATTGCAAGTCGTTATAAAGACATAATATAGTCTACAGGGAATTTACAAATCTTATTCTGCAATATTAATGATCCTCCTTATATATAAATCAAATACTAGATTACCCATACATGGCATTACATAAAGAGAACAGACGTAATCTTGGTAATGAACTCGTGTCAATCGTATACACACATTGTGTAGCATGCAAAACAAAACTTGGGAAATTCCACCTTCCAGAGAGCGGTCAGTCCACGTTGCGACAGGTGTATATTATATAAGAGATAAGCGTGGCTTGGCCCACTGACCTATATTCCAGCTCTACGGAAAGTCCACCGGACTCGTAATATATTCACGGAGACTCCTAATGTTGTACGAACCCAGTAAAATGCAATCACCATCAGATAATTTATTAGCACAAGGTCCTAGTTTCTTATGTATATGATAAGGTCCTTGATATAAAAGGAAAAACATTTTTGTGACTTTATCTTCACTGTTAGATAACATGGGAACTCTCAAAAGAACAAGGTCACCTACCTCAAATTCATCCAGTACCTTATGTTTGTGCTGCTTCTTTCGAAGGTTGCCAGCTTTTACTAGGTTTTTCTCTGGCCAATCTTACATAAAATTCAGCATTACGCTGTGGAACCTCGGTAATACCCAATACTCTCACCAATTCATTTTGTGGCTTAGTACTGAAATGAACTTGCAAAGGTGTCAATCTACGGCATTGATCCATGTCACAATAAGGGATAATTGCGCTACCCAAGCGGAATGCCTCTCGTGCACTAGTGACCTAAACATGCGCGCATGTTCTTTCATCACCCGTTCACACATGTTCCCCTGAGGATTTCTGATGGATGAATGGACCTGAGTAATACCTAATTCACTAATTACGGCTTTCCACTTCTTCGATGTAAATTGTGGTCCACTGTCTGACAGTATTCTCTGAGGAGTACCTAAATCAGAGACATAATTCTCTTGGATTATACGACTACAGGATTTTCCTGTTGCTTTCCTCATAGGGAATAATCTGACCAATTTAGAAAAAGCGTCAATCAAAACAAAAATATATTGAAAGCCGTATTGCCCTTTTACTATTGGACCGAAAAGGTTGATACACACCAAGTCACCAGTTTTTCCTGCAATTACTGCCTGACGAGGTCCCTCTAAATAACGGTTCGGTATCTTACTTCTCTGACATAGATCACAAGTGGCAAGAACCTTTCTGATTTCTCTTCCCATCTTGTCCCAGATAAAATTCTGTTGGATTTCAAACAGAACCTTATTAGCACCATAATGCCCTAATTCCCTGTGGATGAACCAAATTAATTCCACATGTAGCGATTTGGGTACACAAATAGCCCATTTATGTTCGCTACATTTTCTAGCTAGAAATCCGTCTAACAATTTAAAAACGTGTCTACCGTGAGTCACAGTAACCTGCTCACTTCCCTGAATTACAGACAAAGGTTCCCTACATTCTTCGTCCACAGACTGTTCCACCAACAGGTTGTGTAATCTGTTTAGAGCAGGTTTATTGTCCTTACTAAGGCATGCTCAAATTAAAAAGCCTTCCTGTATTTTCAGGAAACTTCCTTCATCACACAATTTCTGATCTCTGGACAACAGATCAGCAAGGACATTGTCTTTTCCTTTTATATGCACAACAGAAAAATCGTATTCCTGTAAGGCCAGTATCCACCTACTAACCCTATTGGATGATAGCTTACATGTAGGTATAAATGAAAGAGCATGATGATCAGCCCTAATCTCAAATTTTACACCTAAAACATACATCCTAAATTTACTTAAGGAATACATAATAGCTAGGAATTCAAGCTTGGTAATAGAATACCGTTTCTCCGGTCCATTTAAACCTCTAGACGCTAATGACACAATTCCTAAGACTCCGTTGTCATCCTCTTGACATAATACTCCAGACAGACCATAGTGAGATGCGTCAGTGAGTAACACATATTTCTTATTTGCCACGGGGTACTTAAGAACAACCGCTTGCCTGAAACCTTCTTCATTAAAAGCGTTGTGGTGACCTTCTGTCCATCTCCACTTACTGCCGGCTTTTAACAAGTCTCTAAACAGCTCAAGTAAGTTCGCAAATCTTAGTACAAAGCGTCTAAAGAAATTGCATACTCCAATATACGACCTTAATTCCTTGATATTTCTAGGTGTACTGGTATTCAATATCTTCTCAATCATTGTACTCTCAGGTGTAACCCCTATCGCAGATACACAGTGTCCCAAAAATGTAACCTCCTGTCTACCAAAAACACACTTGTCTAACTTCAAAGTAAAACCAGCATGCTCTAACTTAGTAAACACTTTCTCTAAGTAATACAAGTGCTCTTCAAAGGTCCTAGACGCAATCACCAGATCATCAATATAGACCGTGGCGAAATCACCTGTATCATCACCTAAGGCAATATTTAAAGCTCTAATTAAGGCTGCATAACTTGTCCTTGTCCCATAGGGAACACGCTGAAACTGATACAAGCTGTACTTATGACTAAATGCTATCAGAGGCCTGTCCTCCACTCTTAAAGGAATCTGCCAAAAACTACTACTTAAATCAACAGATGAAAACCATTTTTTACCCTGAAAACCCTGAATTAACACTTCAATTGTCTGCGATTTTAACTGGTCAGCACAAATACTTCTATTGAGATTTCTCACGTCAATGCAAAGTCTGATGCTCCCATCAGTCTTAGGCACAACGATTAAAGAATATAAATACTGGCTATCAGACACTTCAATAATCCCATCGGCTAACATAGCTTGTATCTGATCATCAACTGCCTTGGCATATTCGTGTGGGATAGCATACCGTGGCCCGCTGAAAGGACTGTCATCCAGCACTGAAAAAGAATGTTCATGAACATGTGTTTTACCGGGTTTCTCAGAAAAAATCACAGCGTGTTCACAAAACACTGCCAACAATTCATTCCTCTGGACTTCCTCTAATTTACTGTTACTCGCAGCTTCAAATAAGGCATCCCTCAGATCCTCTTTCAACCACAACTAGCATAAATTAAACCCCTCACTGGGTTTCTCTTCATATCTAGAACCCTCAATAACACTCCACATAACACAAACATTCGTTTTCCTCTGAATTTCATTTTTCAGTTTGAGTTTGACATACTTATTATCCCACTTCAGATTTACCATTGCATCTTTGTAATCTAACTGAGCCAATTTCAAAGTCAACCAGTCACATCCCAAGATGAGATCAAATACCAGGTGAGGAATGACCAAACATACCTGTACTGAAATTAAACCCTCAATACAAATCGGCACTGCGACTTGCTTGCATATTTGTTTCGACTTTTTACCAACAGCTGTAATAATGAATGTAGACTTAACAGGCATCTCTTCCATCATAATACCCTGTTTAACCAAAGTCATACCATTCTGAACTAATACATGATTTCTGACTTCCTGTACCAATTAACACATTAACATACGCTCCCCAAACTTCTAATTGAACCACAGGATTAACCACTTCATCACCCGAATCTAAGTAATTATGATCTGGTTCACACATAAGATCTTCCTTAACATCTAGGTCATATGGCAATAGTTTCATAACACAATTTCTAACTACTTCCTGGTAAGGCTGGAATTCTGACCCATCAATACAGCCTGCATTTAGTTTAAAGGTTGCGATCGTTTACCTACACTTGACTCGTTAGTAACTTGTCCTCTGACTTGTTGGGCATTTCCCGTTCTATTTTCAGGTGCTCCACCCCTACCATTATTCCTTGGCTGAAACTGATTACGATTCTCGTAGTTTTGCTGTCTCCTACTGTCCCTTGGTTCACTATGAGGAACAAAATTATGCGAGTTTCCTGTTCTATGCCCGATGTTTCCTAGTGCATCAAAACTCCCTAATAACTGCTCCATTTCCTGAATAGTTTTAATACTTTGCATACATGCTGCTTCGCGTACCCTGTCCGGAAAATGTCGTAACAGTAATCTGACTACATCTGAATCAGCCGTGATTCCGTCTAAATTCTGGCAAATCATAACATGTGACAAGAAATACTCAGCCATAGAGATGCCTTCATTATGCTTGAATTTCCCAAATACTACCCTTTCTCTTTCGCGGCTTTGAACGTTTTTGTTCCAGTATTTGTCTGTGAACTTAGTCTTAAATTCCTTCAGACTTTTCATGTCACTTTTATAGACTGAAAACCAGGAACGCGTCTCTCCCACAAAAGCATGATAAATAACGTCGATCGCCTCTTCCCAGTCCATAAATCCCTCCTCAATCCGTTTCCCAAACTGTTTTTCTACTATTTTCAGAAATTCTAGTGGGTTAGTTTCTTTCCCATTGAACTTCGGTAATTTGATTTCCTTACTGTAAATCCCACCATGACTTTGCCTCTCAGTGTCACCCTGCCTTTCTCTTACTTCTCGTCGTATGCGTGCTTCTGCCATCGCTATGCGGTTCTCTACATCTTTATCTCTTCTTTCAATTTCATTCAATACAGTGTTCTGTTTTTCTTTCAATGTCTTAATTTCCACTGTATTGCCTTCTACCATTGCAAACTTTTCTCTTTGTTCCCTAGTGTTGTCTTCTAATATACACTTAACTGTATCGATATTGTTTTGTATCTGTTCCTTAAATTCTCTTATTTCTTCCTTTTGGGTCTCAACTTTATTATTAATACTTGCTGCCTGTGTCTCTAACTCCTTTCTGGTGTTGTTGCTTTCTTTTTCCATTAATCCCAACAACTCACTCCTCTGCTCTACAAATTTCTTTTCTACCTCTTGTTTGTTTTGCTTAGTTGTCTCTTTCTGTTCCTCTATCTGCTTGTTAAATCTTTCATTTTGTTTAAATAATTCTTGTAACTGTTTGCTATGTTCGTCCATCCTTTTATTAGCATCGAGCTTGTGTTCATTCAATGCCTTACTTAATTCTCGTTTACTTTGTTCTACTTCATTTTTAATTTCTTATTTAGTTTGTTCCAATTCCTTTTTTATTTCAGATTTATTTTGTTCCATTTCATTTTTTATTTCAGATTTATTTTGTTCCATTTCATTTTTTTTATCAGATTTACTATCCTCTTTCTTACTTAACATTAACTGAAACATTTCAAGTAACTGATTATTATTACTCTCAATATTAGGGCTAACCTCTGCCTCGTCCCCCATCGTACTATCGTCTGAATCTAACGTAACTTTGTCATTCCTACTCTCATTTCCTTCGCTATCTTTGCTCCTATTATCAGTTTCCTCCTCTACACATTTATCTACCTCCTCCTTAGAATTACTTAAAGTATTACCCTTCAGCACGTGCCCACTACACAGCGTCATGTCATTCTCCTCTTGCTCAGCCATGCTACCCCCAAAATCAAACACACAAGAAAAATATACTATGGATACACAACAGTTACCCCTAAAATACTGATTCTAGCCATTCTAAACAAGTACTTAATGATTTACGAGCCCCACACTTGAGGCGTCAATATGTGACGTACCCACTCAGCCCACAGATGTGTGACAGTATTGTATTGTATTGTAAATAAATGATATTTCATTGTTTCTCTATAAACAATATCCCATGGGCGCCAGCCTTCAAGCTTATGGCTTGAAAACGATAGTTGATAATCAATAATAATAATAATAATAATGATGATGATACATCATGAGACTCGTAGAACTCCCGGGGGTAGGGTGACGGGACACTAACCTTTAAGTACACTAACTTGGAATTTAAGGATCTCTAGTACTGGCTGCCTCATCTGTTGTTGGATTCCAGTCCTACTTCTGTTTTTCCTGCCTTTAACACTTCCTACTGTACTCCTTACATAAAGTCGTAATGAGTCCTAATTTTAAATGCAAAACCACCATGGGTTATGTTCATGGAGAGAATACATTATTTTGTATTCTTCCGTATTACGGAACAGTAGCATAACTAAATTCATAATAAAAGCTCTCCTCCCCTATACTAGTCAAAACCGGTCTCCCGTTGACTTTACCTCTCGTCATTGAGATACCAGGTCCCAATGAGAGTAACTTTTGAGTAGTATATACTCAGATGCGAAGTGAACTAAGTTAAAATCTTCTCCGATGTGCAGACGTAGAATCGTAGTAAGAATATCTTCCAAGAGTGTCTCCATGTCTAAGAGTACGAGTATCAGTGTGAATCTGAATACGAGTAAGAATGTCCGAATACGAGTGTCCTCTCCAGCTATTGTTGGCGGGTATGTAGCCGTCAAAAGTCTCCCTCCATCAGCCATATCACATGATCCAGTAATATTAGAGGTCTCATCCCTTCTCCTATGTATTGCTAGGAATCCACCAATTTACTTCATTACGTCCATTCACATAGGCTGAACTTTCCCGCTGAAATATAGCGTAAGGTAGCGAAGTTCGAAAAGTCGGCATTCATAATATTTCTACTGTCTCTTCAGAAGGTGGAGAGGGTAAGGTCTCTTGCAATCTTGATGACGTACTTTTCCTGGAAATGGGCTGAATTTAGCCTGCTGACTCTGGTCACCTCACAACAGCTGTTGGAAAATTTACTGCAGGCTATTAATATGAATGATGTTGAAATACTTTACCCAACATGTGGTTCGTTCAGAATACGTTATAGCCACGATACAAAGAAATGAAATGATGTGAAATGGATGATTAAAACCCTGTATAAATACATATTAATTTAAAAATTAAAAATCAGTGATTAAATATATACATCTTTTCAATTAATTATATAGTTCAATAATTGAATACATGCAGTGATGTCCCAAACATCACAACTTATTGGAAAGTTCTGCCTGACAGAAATATATCTTTGCAACGCTCATGTTGTAACTTAGGCCAATGTCTTTGGCTGTTCTTTCTCTTCTTTTGCGAGGCACATGGGGTTATCCAAATCTTCCTCTCAGCACACTAATGGGCACCCTGCAGACAGTAACAACCCTGGCCACTGTGACAAAATAATCCTTATGGCTCCATTCCGTAGCACAGCCAATTTGTATATTTCCACACTTCCTTCAACCTGAACATCGTAAACTGATTTTTCCCATTTTAATATGTGTAACTGTTCTCCTTCTAATATCAAATCATGATTAAATTATGGGCTATAACACCCAGTTACAGTATATCCTGGTAGTGACAGATTAATTCCTGTAACAAATGCTAAGGTGAGTAGCAGTGAAGATACAAGGCCTATTCACAAACACTGTCCCTTACCACGTATGAAAGATAAATGCAAGATTACTCTTGAAGGGTTTATTTATTCATTGCAAGTATAACCACTCACCACATTAGGAAGAATAACAATTTTTCACTTGCCACAAGCTGCCTGCAATGTGTGTCGTATGTAATTGAACCCTCACAGTAAGGAAGCATATCACTTGCAACTTGTATCTACAAATAATTGTATTATCTAGAAATCAATAATCAATAAAACCAATAAAATTACAAAGGCATTTCATTTGAAAGCAACTAGTAAAATATCCAGGAAAAGTAACAAAGGAAAGTATCATATAGCAACACGGTGTTCGAAAATATTTATGAAGTATAAAGTATTGGCAGCAGCAATGATACCAGCTCCCAAATCATATACAATAGAGGTCTCTGGAGCTATCCCTCTGCTACGTGATACCTAACGCAAGATCTTGGAACAACTTGAAGGAAAAGTGAAAATTAGGTACGTAAACAGTCAATTCCATACAACTGGGACTATCAATCATATGCATTGAAATGAATGGTCAACCACTGATATCTGTGGAGCCATTTTCTAACTATTTTCATTACCTAATGATGGCTTATCAAATTATGTACATTACCTCAAGATAGTTTTCCTGTGTTCTCCCTGGCTCTGCTGACTCTGATTTGGCTTCTATTTTCAGAGGCATCATTTCTGATCTATCGTCAATATTCTCCTGTGGAAAATGAGATATTTTAGGTATGTACATAACGCACACGTACAAATATAGTCATCAACAAGTGAGCAAGATAATTCATTACTTGCCAGTATTACAGTTACTTTCAAAATTTCACTAATATTTAAGACTTCTACAAGCAGACGATTGTTAAAACCAACAGCTGTACTGAGAATGGTGTTAATATCCTCGCTCACACCTAATGTCAGAGACAGGATGAGACTGAGAACCAAATGTAAAGTGAGATACATTTTTAGCCATATCAGAAGATATCCTACCAGAGGTGGAGTTAGGGCCATCTCGCACATAATTTTGAAAGAAAGCTGCCACAGACATAAACAACTAAATCGTATTAACTGTTTTCATATGTCCTATCATATCAATAAACCATACAGGTCGTTTGAACCACTTCCAGGTGTTAGAACTGTTCTAAATCTTTTGTTCTATAGTGAGAAATATTAATACTACTAAGATCTCAGCATAGGATTTGCTTACAGATAGATTAAAATCCCTTGAAATATTTTAATCACATTCTCGACTCTGGTTTTGCAGATCTCACAGGTGTTACATACTGCATTGAGACAGTTCCATTTCAAACTGGAATTTTTATTGCTTCCAAGTGTAAAAATAAAATACAAACATAAAAGAAGCAGACTTACCATAGTCATATACCACGGAAAGATGTGATATAGGCCTAACCCAAAGCAACTACAAATGAAATGTTTTACTACTACAAGCAAGTTATTTAGTTTTCTGTGAAGAACTCAGGGGGAAGAAACACCACCAGTGGTGAGCCAGCAGTGTTTGAGTATACGTCTGCAGTTTCAGAAAGCTCTTTCATGATCTACTATGCGACCTTCAAACTTCTCACTTGGATTCATGAAATCTCATCGGCACTAAAAGGATGCGGGAGAGACTGTGATCAAAAGCCTACGACATAAGTTAATTTATTAATAAAAGTTAATTAAAGTATAAAATTGTAGAATATACCAAATTATCCCATACAATATAGAAGTGAAAAATAGCTGAACTAAGGAAAGGAAGAAAAAATTATGCACAAAACAGAGAGTTTGTTAAGAATGAAGCCTTGCTTTCCATTGTCAACTTAATTTTCCAGTCTGTCAAAAACACAACAATTTTTATATAAATTATAACACGATAAACATACCTGTAAAAATATATACTATTATACAAAGAATGACATATTTCGCTCTACAAGAACATCCTCAGATTTTATCAAATCGCTTCACCCTCTTTTGCATGAATTTTTTTTTCCTTTGAATTTGGTGACAAATATTTCGGGCTTGAAAGTTCAACTTGCGTTTGGCATCTTAGATTTACCACTAATTCATAACCAGAACTAATACCTTAACACTCGTACGTGATGTAGTTTACCCTAATGGGATATATATATATATATACACTGACTGACAGTGACAATGCAACACCAAGGAGGAGTGGTTCGAAAGGGATGAAAGTTGGGGAAAAAACAGAGACGGCACGGATGAATAATTGATGTTTAATTCAAACCGATATGCAGGTTACACAATGCGCACGGCATCGACTCAGTAGGATGTAGGACCACCGCGAGCGGCGATGCACGCAGAAACACGTCGAGGTACAGAGTCAATAAGAGTGCGGATGGTGTCCTGAGGGATGGTTCTCCATTCTCTGTCAACCATTTGCCACAGTTGGTCGTCCGTACGAGGCTGGGGCAGAGTTTGCAAACGGCGTCCAATGAGATCCCACACGTGTTCGATTGGTGAGAGATCCGGAGAGTACGCTGGCCACGGAAGCATCTGTACACCTCGTAGAGCCTGTTGGGAGATGCGAGCAGTGTGTGGGCGGGCATTATCCTGCTGAAACAGAGCATTGGGCAGCCCCTGAAGGTACGGGAGTGCCACCAGCCGCAGCACATGCTGCACGTAGCGGTGGGCATTTAACGTGCCTTGAATACGCACTAGAGGTGACGTGGAATCATACGCAATAGCGCCCCAAACCATGATGCCGCGTTGTCTAGCGGTAGGGCGCTCCACACTTACTGCCGGATTTGACCTTTCTCCACGCCGACGCCACACTCGTCTGCGGTGACTATCACTGACAGAACAGAAGCGTGACTCATCGGAGAACACGACATTCCGCCATTCCCTCATCCAAGTCGCTCTAGCCCGGCACCATGCCAGGCGTGCAAGTCTATGCTGTGGAGTCAATGGTAGTCTTCTGAGCGGACGCCGGGAGTGCAGGCCTCCTTCAACCAATCGACGGGAAATTGTTCTGGTCGATATTGGAACAGCCAGGGTGTCTTGCACATGCTGAAGAATGGCGGTTGACGTGGCGTGCGGGGCTGCCACCGCTTGGCGGCGGATGCGCCGATCCTCGCGTGCTGACGTCACTCGGGCTGTGCCTGGACCCCTCGCACGTGCCACATGTCCCTGCGCCAACCATCTTCGCCACAGGCGCTGCACCGTGGACACATCCCTATGGGTATCGGCTGCGATTTGACGAAGCGACCAACCTGCCCTTCTCAGCCCGATCACCATACCCCTCGTAAAGTCGTCTGTCTGCTGGAAATGCCTCCGTTGACGGCGGCCTGGCATTCTTAGCTATACACGTGTCCTGTGGCACACGACAACAAGTTCTACAATGACTGTCGGCTGAGAAATCACGGTACGAAGTGGGCCATTCGCCAACGCCGTGTCCCATTTATCGTTCGCTACGTGCGCAGCACAGCGGCACATTTCACATCATGAGCATACCTCAGTGACGTCAGTCTACCCTGCAATTGGCATAAAGTTCTGACCACTCCTTCTTGGTGTTGCATTTGCTCTGTCAGTCAGTGTACATATGAGGCGTATAGTTTCAAACATGACCAAGTCCATCTTTTGCAAGTTATAATGTTTTGACTTCCATGGATTCCTCTTCACAAGATGAATACAATGAGAATGAAAGTGGGATTCAAATCCTGCCAATCACATTTAAAATTACAGCAAAGAATTAGTTTTCATGTCAAAGACGGCCAAGTCCCTATTAACCCGCACGAACAAATAACCCTGCGTTATCCAGTCACGTGGTGTTCAGCCATTATAACACTGGTTTGATATTTAACACTTACACATTGAGATTTATCTCAACACATGATTACGCTGAGGTACCTAAGACCCAAATTTTATTTACACTGATTATTCTTCGTCTTTTCCCGCACAAAAGACTGGGACACGTATGACGTAGTGTAGAAAATATCGCCCAACACGTTTTACGAGTACCGATACGGCACGTCCGAAATGTCATCAAGCCGCACTCTTGATGTGTTCGTGGTTCTGGCGCTTCACATGGCTCATTTTACCGTCCTACAATACAGGCTTAATCACTGACCAATAATGTTTACTACAGCTTATAATGACTGTCCGTCGCACTGCTTGCTACTTCTGAACTCAACGTTAATTAAAAAAAGACTGTTCATCACTCTCTGACAGCTATCCATCTGCTTGAATTCATAGTTTAACTAATAGTCAGCTCAGATCGTAACTAAATCTGGCTGGATCTAAAGTTCACTCAAACGCGGGTGTCTGGGACACGAACACAACTTTCTGAATCAGAATGACACGTCACTTCGTCCGAGATCAGAATACGATTGAGAGTCTGGTTTCCTCCTTCCACTCGTATTTAGAGATTGAAGGCCTTACTGCTAGGTCAACTGACGTCATGCCTTGGAGAGAGGGAGTACTTTTCTCAAAATTGGCACTTGCAATACGAACTGAAGATTGTAATTGATACCAATTAATCCACTCGAATGGAACACACACCTGGTTTAATATGATCTAATAGCGATCGCAGATCTCAGAGATATTAGCCGATATTATCGCTCCTCCACATTTTGCAGACTCAAGCGCATCCATCAAAACGTGGTCTCTTCCCGGCCACTACGGTTTGAGATGACCCAGATCCGGGAATTTCATTCTTCAATTCATTAAACTTTAAAATGATTATTTCATGCATGACAACTAAAAAATTCCTTGATTTAATTCATATAATTGTAATATTTAATTAATAATTAATTTTAAAATTAATTGATGTTTCATTTCATTCAAGCTGGTATTGCTGAGTGGCCATGTGTATTTTGTGAATTGGCGAATGCGGGCGGTTAAATCGAATCTTCCTCCGTAACAACTTAACAACACTTTCGCCCTGAGGCGCTGGGATCTCCAACCTACAGATTCCAAGAATTTGTGACGTATTGGAAAGTTCTGCCGGACAGAAATATATCTTTGCAACGCTCATGTTGTAACTTAGGACAACGTCTTTGGCTGTTCTTTCTCTTCTTTTGCGAGGCACATGGGGTTATCCAAATCTTCCTCTCGGTACACTAATGAGCACCCTGCCGGCAGTAGCAACCCTGGCCACTGTGACAAAATAATCCTTACGCCTCCATTCCGTCGACCAGCCAATTTGTATATTTCCACACTTCCTTCAACCTGAACATCGTAAACTGATTTTTTCCATTTCAATATGTGTAACTATTCTCCTTCTAATATCAAATTATGATTAAATTATGGGCTATAACACCCAGTTACAGTATATCCTGGTAGTGACAGATTAATCCATGTAACGAATGTTCAGATGAGTAGCAGTGAAGATACAAGGCCTATTCACAAACACTGTCCCTTACCACATATGAAAGATAAACGCAAGATTACTCTTGAAGGGCTTATTTATTCATTGCAAGTATAACCACTCACCACATTAGGAAGAATAACAATTTTTCACTTCCCACAAGCTGGCTACAATGTGTGTCGTTTGTAAGTGAACCCTCACAGTAAGGAAGCATATCACCTGCAACTTGTATCTACAAATAATTGTATTATCTAGAAATCAATAATCAATATAGCCAATAAGATTACAAAGGCATTTCATTTGGAAGCAACTAGTAAAATATCCAGGAAAAGTAACAAAGGAAAGTATCATATAGCAACACGGTGTTCGAAAATATTTATGAAGTATAAAGTATTGGCAGCAGCAATGATACCAGCTCCCAAATCATATACAATAGAGGTCTCTGGAGCTATCCCTCTGCTACGTGATACCTAACGCAAGATCTTGGAACAACTTGAAGGAAAAGTGAAAATTAGGTACGTAAACAGTCAATTCCATACAACTGGGACTATCAATCATATGCATTGAAATGAATGGTCAACCACTGATATCTGTGGAGCCATTTTCTAACTATTTTCATTACCTAATGATGGCTTATCAAATTATGTACATTACCTCAAGATAGTTTTCCTGTGTTCTCCCTGGCTCTGCTGACTCTGATTTGGCTTCTATTTTCAGAGGCATCATTTCTGATCTATCGTCAATATTCTCCTGTGGAAAATGAGATATTTTAGGTATGTACATAACGCACACGTACAAATATAGTCATCAACAAGTGAGCAAGATAATTCATTACTTGCCAGTATTACAGTTACTTTCAAAATTTCACTAATATTTAAGACTTCTACAAGCAGACGATTGTTAAAACCAACAGCTGTACTGAGAATGGTGTTAATATCCTCGCTCACACCTAATGTCAGAGACAGGATGAGACTGAGAACCAAATGTAAAGTGAGATACATTTTTAGCCATATCAGAAGATATCCTACCAGAGGTGGAGTTAGGGCCATCTCGCACATAATTTTGGAAGAAAGCTGCCACAGACATAAACAACTAAATCGTATTAACTGTTTTCATATGTCCTATCATATCAATAAACCATACAGGTCGTTTGAACCACTTCCAGGTGTTAGAACTGTTCTAAATCTTTTGTTCTATAGTGAGAAATATTAATACTACTAAGATCTCAGCATAGGATTTGCTTACAGATAGATTAAAATCCCTTGAAATATTTTAATCACATTCTCGACTCTGGTTTTGCAGATCTCACAGGTGTTACATACTGCATTGAGACAGTTCCATTTCAAACTGGAATTTTTATTGCTTCCAAGTGTAAAAATAAAATACAAACATAAAAGAAGCAGACTTACCATAGTCATATACCACGGAAAGATGTGATATAGGCCTAACCCAAAGCAACTACAAATGAAATGTTTTACTACTACAAGCAAGTTATTTAGTTTTCTGTGAAGAACTCAGGGGGAAGAAACACCACCAGTGGTGAGCCAGCAGTGTTTGAGTATATGTCTGCAGTTTCAGAAAGCTCTTTCATGATCTACTATGCGACCTTCAAACTTCTCACTTGGATTCATGAAATCTCATCGGCACTAAAGGGATGCGGGAGAGACTGTGATCAAAAGCCTACAACATAAGTTAATTTACTAATAAAAGTTAATTAAAGTATAAAATTGTAGAATATACCGAATTATCCCATACAATACAGAAGTGAAAAATAGCTGAACTAAGGAAAGGAAGAAAAAATTATGCACAAAGCAGAGAGTTTGTTAAGAATGAAGCCTTGCTTTCCATTGTCAACTTAGTTAAATGTAACATAAAAAAATTTCCAGTCTGTAAAACACACAACAATTTTTATATAAATTATAACACTATAAACATACCTGTAAAAATATATACTATTATACAAAGAATGACATGTTTCGCTCTACAAGAACATCCTCAGATTTTATCAAATTGCTTCACCCTCTTTTGCATGAATTTTTTTCCTTTGTATTTGGTGACAAACATTTCGGGCTTGAAAGTTCAACTTGCGTTTGGCGTCTTAGATTTACCAGCAATTCATAACCAGAACTAATACCTTAACACTCGTACGTGATGTAGTTTACCCTAATGGGATATATATATATATACATATGCGGCGTATAGTTTCAAACACGACCAAGTCCATCTTTTGCACGTTCTAATGTTTTGACTTCCATGGATTCATCTTTACAAGATGAATACAACGAGAATAAAAGTGGGTTTCAAATCTTGCCAGATCACATTTAAAATTACAGCAAAGAATTAGGTTTCATGTCAATGTCGGCCAAGTCCCTATTAACCCGCATGAACAAATAACCCTGCGCTATCCAGTCACGTGGTGTCTTCTGTAATATGGCTGCCTGAAGTTTGTTCGAGTCACATGTGGTGGTTTTTTTTTGCATGTATTTTGTATAAACATTTTATAAATAATAAATATACATAACTAATTGGTTGTTTTTAATAGCATTCATATATTTATGCTGTGCAATAAATGGAGGAAATTAATAAACGCCATTCCAGAAAGCGGCAACGTGATCGCACGAGGGAAAAACAGCTGAGGTGAGTACAATCAATAATGTGTTGTTAGTGGTGATTCAATCAAGGCTTGGTGATGTGTTTCGAAGGCGTGATGGTATTGAATAGGTATAATATGAAGTATATACAGTACGTTGAAATAACTATATGAATGCACATACTTGCAAAATATACACTATTTAAATGTTTATTAGCCTCTACATTGGTTACAAAGTTGGGTAATTTTACACAAACATAACGTTTAAAATAATAATCTTTTAAGATCTTTCACTAAATCTTATCATTTTTAATCATATTTGTTCTAAATAAAGTCGAGATGAACACAGTTGGAAAATAGGCCTAATCTAGATTTATTTTTTCCTGAGGAACAAAAGAGTGTAGGATACTGAAAATGAAAGATATAAAATACTTTCATAGTGTGCAATAAATGGAGGAAATTGATAGAGAACAACACTGGACATGAGGATTTGGAAGGACACGTGTCATATGGAGGTGGTTTACAAGATAATCCATTCACACCCCGTTAAAGCTAAACAAGATGCTTTTATTCTAACGTACTGTCGCATAAGCAGAAATAATGCAAGGTCTCAGAAAAATATCACCACTGAATATAGTATTTCAAATCAGTTAGGAAATTCTGCCCGTGTGTCAACAGATTTTTCTCTCAACCTTGGGGATTACTAAGCATAGGGTTGAAGGAGTTTTTAATAGATTCGAAAAGGATGATCTTTGAGTTCCCGTTGAAACCAGAGGTGGAGATAGTCTAACTAAGGCTTTTGAAGAAACGTTTGCTGCACTAAAGACCTTTATTAGGAAATTCAAAGTCATTGAGTCACATTATTGCCATGGTAAAAGCGAGCGGATGTATCTGAACCGTGATTTGAATATTTAAAAAATGTGGAGAATGTATAACCAAGAAGTAGAGTGTGATCTTAAAGTGAAACAGTCTTATTTCAGAAACGTTCTCAACAGGAACTTCAACATTAGCTTTAAGGCTCCCTCTACAGATGTATGTTCAAAGTGTTAGGAATTATCAGAGAAACTAAAAACAGAGAGGAATGAAAAAAAGAAAATGAATTAATGATGGAGAAAAGAGTACACAAGTTACGATACAGACAATTTTATGATTTTTTAAAACAAGAACGGGAAGGAATGATAACAATATCTTTTGATTGTCAAAAAAATCTTGTTCTGCCAAAAGTGCCTGACCAGGCAGCTTATTATAGTAGACAGTTTTATTGCTATAACTTTACAATAGTGAAGGGGTCTTCAGGTTCTAAAATGTAAAGTGACAGAGTTTCAGTGTACACCTGGTGTGAAAACAACAGGCCTAAATCTTCCAATGAAATTTCTTCTGCATTGTTCAGGGAGCTTCAAAATACTAACATGCAAGAAATTGACACAATAAGGCTTATGGCAGATGGTTGTGCAGGGCAAAATAAGAATGCACAAGACATTTGAGAATGCCACTTTGCTCACTATGTGTTCTAAATGCCTGTTCCATGCACCTGGAAATGTGAAATTTACAGAAATTATATTTCCGGTTGTAGGCCATTCATATCTGCCACCTGACAGAGTGTTTGGGCGTACTGAATTGTCTACTGGAGTTAAAGTAAAACATGAAAAAGTTGATGATGTTGTAACCGTACAACAGGGTTACAGACTCCATTCTGTATTTATTATTATTATTATTATTATTATTATTATTATTATTATTATTATTATTATTATTATTATTATTATTATTAACCCGATTCATTAGATTTTATATATTCTGTTTCTCATCATTTAGACTGTAATAATTAGGTATCGCGTATATTATTGGATTTAATCATAGGTTAAGTGAATATGTTTGTAATTATTCTGTATTGTAGTAAGTGAGATTTGTTGGTTTCATATTGTCATGCTGTGGCTTGTAACTTTGGCTAGATGAGCTGGCATAGTATTTTGCAATCGAGGCTATGTTTAACTGGGAATGTTGTGTACAAGGAGATTTCCCGGTGACGCATTCGGTATAGTCATTCTCGGACCGCTTGGGTACGCTTAGACGACACATGACTGATGACATCAGTGCGTGGACACGTGATTGCGACCAAGTGTCAGTATTCGCCAGCTACTGTATGTGGAAGTGGAAGGGATGAACAGTGAGTGGGGAGATGAGTCGTCATCGCGAGGTGATATAAGGTGATGCTACGATAGGGAGAGGTACTCAGTTCATCATATCTATTCAGTTGATGGTACTCAGTTCATAAGCAGTTCATATCGTGCAGATCATATGTAACAGTCAGATGTATCAAATGGAAGAAGTGGTCTTAGTGTGATGGTCAGAGCTAAGAGTTGTGTTTGAAGAGGTAATCATCGAGGAAGTCTACAAGTGGTGCTTGTATCCGAGCAGAGACGGGTACTATGCTGATAAAGAAACATCATCTTCTTGTGAGGATGGACTTCACAAGATGTTTCAATAATATTTTCCAATTATTTAAAATATATTGAGTGGACGTAATTACATTGGAGCTCCCTACACGCGTACATGGTATGTAGGCCAACTCCTGGTTATATAAGATAACAGCAGACGGCTCCCGACTTCAGCTCACAGGTTTTCCCAAGAATTTCAAGTTCAACAGCGGTGTATGCAGACAACAGGTAATTAAAGCATCAGACATGTTATGCATTCATAACATGAAGAAGAGTGTAATCAGTGGCGATATCACATCTCACTTCAAGTTCATGCCAATAGCTTTTTTTGTTTAGATTAAATTTTCCTTTTCTTTGTACCGCAAATCTCACGATATATTTCTTTTGTTAAATTAAAAGACGTCAATGATTGTTCATTGTGACGTAAATTATAGTCATAAACTCAGTTTTATTTTAATTATAATAAGTGATTCCAGTTCCATGAACAATCCTCAATTGTGGAAATGCAACAGTAATTTAATATTGTCCTGATCCATATCCCTGTATATTGCCAGATATGTGAGTTTATCACCTCACGCCTTGAGATAATTGATATAAGAGGTATGCTCTACCGAATTTTGTTGTTTTTCTTAAAAAAACAACTGGCGCTCAAACAAATGTTATTTATATTATGTGGAAGATATGAAGGTATAAGTGTAGTGGTCTGAGTAGCCACAATGTGAATAAATTACTGTCAAAACATTTTGGCAATGACTGGAAACATTTGAATAAGTTACAGTGGTACAAACGTGTGATAGAGAACAACACTGGACATGAGGATTTGGAAGGACACGTGTCATATGGAGGTGGTTTACAAGATAATCCATTCATATGTGCATTTACGAGGGAATCACATTAAGAATAATTGTTATTGTGTACAAAATTACATTCTTTGCAGTGCTGTAAAAATATTATTCCAAATGAGTATGGTACCAAGTTTCTTTGCTGTATGTTTTGTTTCACATTTTATTAGATTTTAGGACTATTGTGTTGCCATAAGACCTATATTCATGATAATTCTGTTAATTTTGAACATAAAACTTATGGGTTATAAGCTACTGGAAACATGAAAAATAAAGTTGAATTGCTTTTGCTGATTGTTGCATTGAAAACAACATTTCTCATCATATTAGGCCAAATCTTCTAATCTAAGTTTCAAAGATGGCCAAGTCCTCTCAGGTAAGTTTCAAAACTGGCCAAGTCCCATAGTTAGTTTCAAACATGGTCAAGTCCAAATTTGAAATACATTTTTCAATTTATGTAATATAACTAGACTGTAAAAATTGTATGGTAATGAATTAGAAGCCTCTGCTAAGCAATATAAAGAATAAGGTGTCTGAATATATATGAATTAATATCCTAAACGAGTTTTTTGCGTCTCCAAAAAAAACCCAGCACAACAGACTTGGCCATATTTGAAACTATACGCCTCATACATATACTGAAACGGGAATGCCCTGCGCGCATTCGCGTTCATGTATTTCTTGAGAGGAACTCACTAACACCCAGCTGTATGCATTCAAAACGAGCGAGAAGCGCGCAAGCATTGTGGGGGACAGCATGCAAGAAGCACTGCTCCAGCGTGCCAGCCAAGGCCAAGTGATATCACACCGAAAGTTCTTTTCGATTCTATGGCATTTCATCATGAACGGAAGGTTAAATCATAATTTTGAGAACATCACCTTGTAGGCCTGGACAACAAATGCTACTACCCAAAATTTCATTAAAATCGGTGGACGGATGGCCGAGATATGAATTTTTTTAGATGCTCACATTTACAGTCTCGCCATCCGACCTTGGGCAATAAAAGGAGGTCGCCAGCCTTGAGTGAGTCAGTGTGTCACTGGATGTGCCAGTGTGTGTGCGAGCGAGCGCATCATCGTGAACCAGTCACCTCGCTATGTGATACGGTTCATTACTCTGTCCGGCTGAAGACCGGGGTTCGAAAGTACGTAATACTAGTGTTGAAAGCCTTCTCTGTGGACTCTTAACTTCACGTGTAAGCGAAAGCTTATTCTTGTTAATATCAGTCTGTTGAGTCGTGTAATATCATTTTGTTTTGTGAATTGTGTAATTGAAGAGACTGTACATTTTGAAACTGTGTTTAAAGGACTTAGGGCATAAAGACTGTGCTTTAGTTGTTTCCTCTACAAGAGACTGTGTTAGGCTATTTCATAAAATTGTGACATAGTGACAGGACAATTATTTTATGGACAGTGTCACTTTATTTCGTAAAGAACAGTGCCTACTTTTTCTTCCAAAGACTGTGTCAATCACTCCATGAGAAAAACAGTGTCGACATTTTCTTTTCATAAACTGTGCCAACTTTCATTTTAAAAGACTGTGTCAATCCATTTCACAGAACTGTGCTAATATTTACTTTCATAAAACTATGCCGATATTTCCTTTCAAGGACAGTGCTGATTCGTGGAATACGGTACCTTTATTTCTTTTTGAGGGACTATGTCAATTCCCCTCATAAAGACTATATCCAAATTTACGTGTAATATTGTGCCTCAGTGCTAATTTTTCCTCTGAGAAATTACGTGGTTTTTGTTAAGACTGAGTCATAACAGAACCTGGTTCTCTTTCACAAGACTGTGTTATAAACTGTTTCTTTCTGTCTTCACATAAACTTTAATTTATTTCTACGAGTGTGTGTGCTAGGACATTGCATGTACTCATTACAAACAGTGCAGAGACTGTGTCCGAAGGACTCAATTTATTTTCTTTCGAGATTGAGTGAAGTGGTAAACCATCATATCTCAGAAAGTTCCAGATTATTTTCATTGCTTATCACTTCAAGTTCGATAGTGATTATTGCATTATTCTCACAGAACTGTGACTTTGAATTCATCTTTTTTTTCTCAAATGTGCGTCCAACACCATTTATAGTGGAACCTATTCGGCCAGCAAACAGTGTCTCGCCTTAATTCACAGTGCAGTGCGGTAGAGAAGTGTTGTATCAGATTCCATTGACATTCTGTGCGAAAGTTTTACATTTCTCTGCTCCTTTCATGGGACTTAGTGGAATACAAACTCAACAACTATTCCACGCTGCTTTATCATCAGACGACCGCCCCAGGTTCGAGTCTCCGTCAACATCAAGGGTTGACAACAGCCGTGGGTCAACACCAAAAACGTGGGACAACTTCGACGACGTAGGACGACAACGGAAGACAACGCCGACGACGCAGAACGACGCCTCCTCCACATCTTCAAGAGCATTCAAACTATTCGTCTGTAAAAGGTGATATAATTTCTATGCATTTCTTTTGAATAAACTGCAAGTTCCACTTTAAATATGAACTTATTTCACTACCCTTCTCCTGTACTCTCTAAAGCATGAACCGTACATGCCTTGGCATTATCCATGCTCTCCGCAAAACTGAAGTACGGGCGTTCCTGTTTCAATATATATACACACATACACACATACCATTTTTTGCTATTACTAAACTCACCGAAGACCGATCATTACTGCCTATCGAACATGGGTACGTACTGCAAGGCACAAGTATACTTGTACGACCATACATCGGTAATGTCTTTGAGGTTGAGTGAGAGATAATCCTGAAGACTGTGGTAACTGTACGGGGAGGGCCCACGTAAAATAAACGGTGATTGGTACGCCTGGATGTTAACGGGGTTGTAGAGCTTGTTTTGCCAGCTGGAAAAAAATGCATCACTGGTATGTTTGTGCTTGATTCACAGTCTGTCTCACATACATAGGTTAAAAGTGAAATGTTGCCTCAAGGCAATGCTATGCAGTAAAGCGATAAAACATGCCTATATATGTACAGTATTGTTTATGTTGTGTAAAGTTGTCTATGATAGATAGTTTAGTGATAATATGAACCAGTATTGACAAATAAAAAATAAGAATTAATATAACAAAAAAGTTTGGTATGTACAGTATGTAGTCTGTTGTCACCAAATACTATTTCAGGACTTTGGTCATAGAAATGGAAAGTTATGGGTTTAGCACACTGCTCACGGTAAAGGGACGGGAAGCATGGGAGAGGCATGGGAGGGACATGTGGAGAGTTGTGGATCCCTCCTACTGGATGTTAAAATCTAGTATAATGTACCATGGAGAGGGGAGGGGGAAATAGGGCGGAGTGAGTGGAATGCTATGGAACCTTCTTTCAACAGTGGAGAGGGGAAGGTTATTAACCTACTTCATATTATAATGTACTTTTATGTAATCTGGACAAATGCAAGTTAATGATTTCAGGTAAATATAAGTATGGAATTGATACTAAGAATATCTACTGGATATTATTATGATGAGTGCTAATTTAGTGAGTAAGTGTTGTCCAGATATTATGTGAGTAGAGCAATGAGAGGGAATTTTTAAATGTGTACGGTCATTTAGATATTTTTAGATATTTTATTGCTTCCACCATCAAGTACAGAAAATGTACACTAGGTATTGTCAGTATTAATAAAAATAATTTATAGACAATATCTCAGCCATAATGCCTGAGTCATAACAAAAATTATTTCAGCTACCTATATTGGGTGAGTTTATGAAATACCACATTCTAGATTCTCTTCTACACTATAAAATGCCTTTTTTCCTTAAAAATTGTGACAGTACTCTGTTAAATGCACTATTGTCTAATGTTCGAATAGGTAGTAGAAGCTTATTGTACATCTTAAGCTGTTGATAACAGTGGCTGTTTGTGCTTTTACTAAGCCTGGAGTAAGGAGCATCCAGATCATCCTTGTATCATGTGTCGTGCATGTGAACTGTAGATCTTTGTTTAGCATTTTAGCATTTTATGTGATGTAAATTCTGACTGCTACCTTTCCAAGGAAAGAATGATCTTTGAGAACATAATACATTTGTAAGGTCTTAAACAGATATAATTCAGTGAAGTTACATTAATTGAGATATTTTCAAGAGTGTAATTCATTTAAATTTTGATCAGAAAATAGATTCAATATCAGTGGAATTTATCCATGATTAAGATAAAGTAATTATGTAATATTTTGAATAATATTAGTAAGATTTTAACGATGCCATTACCAGTTAATTCTTCTTTATAAAAATGGAATTTATAATTTTCTTGAGTTAAGAGAAGTGCTATCACGATAGCTAATGTTGTTAATTTCATGATTCAACAGATGTTATGATAAGGTTCACCATCTACGATTTTAATTTCTAAGGTCAGATGTGGGCTAATTTTTACCTTTTATTTACGTTTCGGTATAATTCAGGCTTTGTTGTGGAAGGAAAAAAGGAGTCATAATTTTATCAAACAGTCTTAAGAGAAGATTCAGACAAAATTGTATTGTAAAATTTTGTTAATTTTTGTTCAGTGAAGTGCTATTAGCAATAAATGTCAGACCTATTAGTTTAAATTGTTTGTTTTTCCATTGTCGTCAGTCCTTGTATTATTACCTGCCCTTAAAAATAAGCAGAGCCAGTCCTCAGGGACTCTCGCTCACTGGTTGAGCCTGCCCGTTAAATAGGGGCAATATATACTTCATTTTTTGCTATTACTACACTGATAAAGACCGATCATTACTGCATATTGACCACAGGTATATTCTGTAAGGCACAAGTATACTTGTATGACCGTAAGTTGCTAATGTCTTTGAGGTTGAGTCAGAGATAATCCTGAAGCCTGTGGTAACTGTACAGAGAGGGCCACGTAAAACAAACGGTGGTTGGTACGCCTGGATGTTGACGGGATTGTAGAGCTTGTTTTGCCGGCTGAAACATAAGGCATCACTGGTATATATGTCCTTGACTCACTGTATGGTTGAAGGTGTACCGTAAAACTACCTCTGTCCACAGTATGTCTCACATACATACGTTAAACGGGACATGTTGCCTAAAGGCAATGCTATGAAGTAAAGCGAAAAACATGCGTATATATGTACAGTATTGTTTTCATTGCATAAACTTTTCAATGATAGAGAGTTTAGTGATAATATAAACCAGTACTGACAAATAATAAATTTACAAGTATTAATATTACTAAAAAACTTCTGTACTCATCTAGACTGCCGATGCCAAGTCCATTGTCACCAAATATTATTTCAGGACTGTGGTCATAGAGAAGGAATGTTATGGGTATAACATACTGGCTCACGGAGAGGGGAGGGGAGGCATGGGAGGGGCATCTGGAGAGTTGTGGATCCCTCCTATTGGATGTTAAAATCTAGTATAATTTACCGTGGATACGGGAGGGGGTTAGTAAGGTGGAGCGAGTGGAAAGCTGTGGAACCTTCTTTCAACACCGGAGACGGAAGAGTAGGTTATTAACCTACTTCATGTTATAATGTACTTTTATTTACTATAGATTAATGCAAGTTAATGATTTTAGGTAAATATAAGAATGGAATTGATACTGAGAATATCTAATGAATATTATGATAAAGGCTAATTTAATGAGTAAGTGTTGTCCAAATATTATGTGAGTACAGCGAAAAGGGGGAATTTTTAAGTGTGTATGGTCATTTAGGTTGGTAACATTAGCATTTATTGTGATGTAAATTTGTACCGTTTCCTTTATATTCAAAGATTAACTTATTTTCGATGTGTAAAATTTTTCGACCTGTGATGATGTCTGTGAAATGGTGTGAACTGTTGTATACTTGCTCCCTGAGGGCATCTATTCAAGAACATCTCTTCTCTATTATCATCTGATTTCGGGCTCGATAAATAGCATTTAAGTGTGTATGTCAGATAATTTAGCAATGAAATTCGAGTGACAAAAATGTTGCTCTGTGTAAAATGCAAGGTAGCACGGTTAAAAAACTATCTCATTAACCTCTGAGATTCGCGCAGCATTTCTCTTGACAAGACTACTCATGAAAACATTAATCGCTCTTAGTTTGAACTTGCTTAAGATACAAACGAGTGGCAACATGAGCCGTGCAAGGAGAAATCTGCTGACTTAGTGTCCAGACGACTACAAATTAACATAATCATCAACAATTCAGTTTGTTGGCATGGTCCTAGATGGTTGAATCAAGATCCCTTAAGTAGGCCAAAATGAAAATACTATGTTCAAATTAATCTCCCAGATCAAAAAATGCCACTAATGCTTCTTATATACCGAGCTCGATAGCTGCAGTCGCTTAAGTGCGGCCAGTCTCCAGTAATCGGGTGATTGTGGGTTCGAGCCCCACTGTCGGCAGCCCTGAAGATGGTTTTAGGTGGTTTCCCATTTTCACACCAGGCAAATGCCGGGGCTGTACCATACTTTGGTAGAATCTGGGAAGGAGCTGTCAGGAGTCTGATATATCACCTCAGAAGAGTGATGGATTCTTATTGCTTTGTCAACAAAGAATGGACCACTCTTACAACACATACTCACGGCCCCTCACTAACGTTAAATCATGACTGTTTTGACCTTCATACCTAACTACATCCCATTTCCTTATACTACAATCCCTGATAATTATTATACTTCCTCTCGCATCACCCAGATGGCTATATATTCAGCAGCTAACCCAGAATTCCTGGAAGAGATCGTGAAATGAACATCTTAATAAATGGGCAATTAAATACCCCACAGCAACATAGTCACACTCAAAGAAGACAACACACATGCTATGCAGTAAGCGATGGCAGTGATCAAATGTATATCCTGGTAGTGAGAGATTAATTCGTGTAACAAATGTTCAGGTGAGTAGCGGTGAACATACAAGGCCTATTCACAAGCACTGACCCTTACCATGTATGAAACAGAAAGGTACGATCACTCCCGATGGGCTCATTTATTCACAGCCCATCTTACTAATAAAAAGTCCTGATACAGTTGTTTAACACTTGTGAATAAACCCTGTATAAGCGTTGCATATTTTCCTTACTAATAAATGTGGTATACGCACTGTATTACTATACATCACATAAACACTCGTTCCAAGTCGTAGGAATCTCTTCCTGCAGTTCACTGACATATTTTGCATGTTTACCGCCTTTATGATTGCTTCTGCTGGTTATCTACGAGCAAACCTTTCCGGAAAGTCACGCAGTAGCACGGCGTATCGAAAAGGCAGTGGCAACACAAAGTGAGACAGCTGGAAATTGGCTTATACTGATATCAACATTTCAGTCAATCAATCAGTCACTACTGGTCTGCATTTAGGGCAGTCGCCCAGGTGGCAGAGTCCCTATATGTTGTTTTCCTAGCCTTTTCTTAAATGATTGCAAAGAAATTGGAAATTTATTGAACATCTCCCTTGGTAAGTTATTCCAATCCCTAACTCCCCTACCTATAAACGAATATTTGCCCCAATTTTTCCTCTTGAATTCCAGCTTGCTTGTCTAATGAATGCCATGGAAGAAATGGAAAAGCTTAAGAAAAGATCAAGAGCTCCGAACTGGTATAGTGCAGAAATTGTAAGCAATTGTAATTGAATTGGTGAGTTGAAAAGGGTACACATTCTAAAATCCTTACTTTTCAGGAAAAAGGAAAAACTGTTTTGTAGCTAAAAGAAAGGTTTGATTAAAAAAGTTTCTATTAGGCGTTTATACAGCATAAATCTATGTATTCAACTACAAAGTATGGAAATCATATTACATACGGTTTTCAAGTTATACCATTTTTAATGTCAAGGAATATGTCCCATTTTTATACTCAAATTTGAGAAAGATCGTTGTAGAGGCAGATAATGTATAATAAACTCGCAATTTCAAAAGTCTATTAAGCAATAACACATTATTACACAAAAATATGCCCAACCATAATTTCTTTTATATTTTTTCATTGTCATTCCGTCTCTTTAAGGTGTTTTACTTTACAAAGATGTCTAGCCTCCATAACCTCTAAATAGTGTATGAATTCTATGTTTAAAATGTTGTAGAGAGCATCAACGTTATCGTCAATTCTTTCAATGTATGTTCAATGTTAAATGGATAAGTCTAATATTTCATCACGATTATATTACTGCAGACAGTAATTAACACGAAAATAAACTGCTCATTCGTTTCTTTTTCCGCTACTCACTGCTATACAACGCACATACAAGGGTCATGGTCTGTATAAGCAATTAAATGAATAACTATAACAGATGTATACACAGGAGCCTTATACAAGATGTATTAATAATGAATTTCACATAAACGGTGTATAAACATTGTACAAAAGTTATACACTGTTTATTAGTAAGACAGTGCAAGTTTAAGTAATATTATATGTCACATTAGACTAGTAACACCACGGACCAAATTAGTAGTAGTAGTCGTAGTAGTAGAATATAGGTGAACGCTCACAGTAAGCAAGCACATCACCTGCAACTTGTATCTACAAATAATTGTATTATCTAGAAATCAATAATCAATATAATCAATAACATTACGAAGGTGTTTTATTTGGAAGCAACTAGTAAAATATCCAGGAACAGCAACAAAAGAATGTATCTTATAGCAAATTTGTGTTTGAAAATATTTTTTAATTCAAAAGTATTGGTAGCAATGATACCAGCTCCCAAATGATATACAGTAGTGGTCTTTGGAGCTATCCCATCTGCTTCATGATACCTAATGCAAGATCTTGGAACAACATGAAGGAAAAGTGAAAATTAGGTACCTGTAAATAAACAGCAGATTTCATAAAAAGGTGTATTTTCCATAGACATTGAAATAAAGGGTCAACCACTGATATCTGTTGAGCCATTTTCTAACTATTTTCATTTCTTAGGATGACTTATCAAATTATGTACATTACCTCAACAGAGCATTTCCACATTCCCCGTGGTTCTTTTAACTCTGAACTGGCTTCTTTCTTCAGAGGTATCATTTCTGATATATTTTCCTGGGAAAAATAAGATATTTTAGGTATGCATGTAACACACATCCACAAATATGGTCACCAAAAAATTAGCATGATAATTCATCACTTGCCAGTATTACAGTTACTTTCAAAATTTCACTAATGTTTAGCAGAGATTTCTATTAGCAGAGGATTGTTAAAATAAAAGGCTGTACTAAGAATGGTGTTACTATCCTTACTCACGCCTAATACCAGGGAAAAGACGAGACTGAGAACCGAATATAACGTGAGAAACATTTTCTAGCCATACCAAAAGATATTTTTTTCTCAGCAACAAGATCTTGAAACTTTTCCAAATTCAAATTCTGATTAAGATGATTAAGAAACTTTTTGAATTGTCCTCCAATGAAATTTTCATGGATATGCGAGTCTTTTAAAAACTGGATTGATAATGATAAGCTCATGCATGAAGTAAAAAGAACAATGAAGAAATATTTCTCCAGATGCAGCAACCAACAATCCTACACAGAAAAAGGCTATCTAGCCTGCATACCCAAAGAGAGTGGTGAATAATGCCTCAAGGGAAAGCTGAACACTTGGTGCACCCTATGATGGCCATAACTACACTGGATGGATGACCTGGGAAAGGACCTGACAGCCATCGGCCCCGGCGACACCTGAACAACCTAAGCACAGAGCAGAGGGGACTGGAAGAAGTTTGTGGAAGCAGCAAACGTTCTGAAAGGCCTGTGATCACCAGATATTGTAGTTATAACCTGTTCTCTACAGTATTCCTTGATGATCTCAGTTTATTTCATAATGCCACCTAAAGAAAGATGAAGTCATCATTACAAAAGAGGTAGCAGGTAGCAGGTAGGGACCCTCTTCGGAGGCAGCCCTACCCAGGGAGTGGCGCCCCTGCCTATGTGAGTCCCAGAGCACACTGACCCGGTGTGTAACATCTGGTATGGGTCCCAGCTCAGGGTTACGAGTGAAGACCTCAACGGCATCTACGGCGGAGAAGGTGGACTTCGGTACGGCGGAGATGGCGGAAGGGGCATACCCGTAGCGTCTGTACTCCAGAGGAGCGGCTACGAAAGGCGTCTGTCTCCATGTTAGGGGCGGCCTAATTTTGAACCTGGCAGTAGGTATAAAATGCCTTTGGGTGTGGCGAGCCCATCATAACAATAGCCTATATGGACAAAGCAGATATGGTGCCTCGGAAAAGGTTAGGGCGTCCCCTGCTAAAAGCGACGCGCAGCTCTTCAGGTGCTGGGGGAACTGTGAAAAATGGGCAACTAGCACCAAACATCAAAATTGCAACAGTTAATGTACTGACACTGACGGGAAAGACAGAAGAACTGGTTGACTTCATGATAGAAAAAGATATAGCCATACTTGGACTGTGCGAGACCAAAAAGAGAGGTACAGGGGAGATCCCTCTGAGAGAAGGATACAGGCTGTATTACAGCGGAGGACCTGAAGCAAAAAATGGAGTGGCCATCATACTTAGAAGAGAAATCCAAGAATATCTGGAATATACAAAGTACGTCAGCGATAGGATGATGATGATGAGACTCCAGTTTGAAAATGGCGTGAAAGATCTATTTCAGTTGTATGCCCCACAAACGGGTCGCATAGATGAACATCTAGAGGACTTCTTAGAGGAAGTGGAGAGACAGATAGAAGATAAGGAAGTACTATTGATGGGAGATCTAAATGCACAAGTTGGAATGGAAAGACAAGGAAAGGAAGATGTTCTAGGGCCCTTTGGATATGGAAATGTAAATCCAGAAGGCGAGTTGTTGGTGGATTTTTGCATGAGGAATCAAATGATTGTTGGAAACACCTGGTTTAGGAAGAAGAACAGTCAGAAGATTACAAGATGTGGCTGGGGAGACAGACGAACAAAGACCATGATTGATTATATAATCGTAGAGAAAGAACACCGGAAGAACCTTGTAGATGTAACAGCCATGCCTGAAGAAGCCTTTGGTGGAGATCATAGAGTTGTGATACGAAAATTGTAAGTTGGAAAGATTGAAAAACCCCAATTAAGAAGAGAGAAAAGAATTAAAGTATGGAAGTTGAAGGAGAAAAGCGTACAAGAAGAATTTCAAAGGGAAATAATACCCTTGGTACCCAGGACAGAGGTGGGGAATGTTGAAGAGGAATGGAAAAGATTTAAGGAAGCACTAGTTGGATGTACAGGAAAGGTGTGTGGTAGAACATCAGGAAATGTGAAAGACAAAGAAACACACTGGTGGAATGATAGGGTAAAGATTAAAGTGAAGGAAAAGAAAATGGCATGGAAGGCATGGAAAACATCTAAGACTGAAGAAAGTAGAAGAAAATATGTGGAGGCAAAGAATTTGGCCAAGAAAGTAGTGGAGGAAGAAAAGAGGAAAAGCTGGGCCTTATTCACACAGAAATTGAGAGATGATACGCAGGGCAGCAAGAAATTACTGTATGGTATCTTAAGAAACAAAAAGAGAGATCAAGTAAACACCAGATTTGTGAAGGATGAAGGTGGCATAATTTTAACAAAGCCAGAAGAAATAAGAAATAGATGGAGAGAATATTTTCAGAAGCTGCTGAACATAAGAACGGATGACAGTCATTCAATGGACGACCAGGAAAGACAATTAGTTGACGAAGAAATGGATAAAGAAATTACAATGAATGAAATTGAAATGGCAGTAAGAAAGATGAAGAATGGAAAAACTGCTGGAATAGATGAAATTTCAGTGGAGATGATAAAGGCAGCTGGAGCTGTAGGCCTGCAGTGGACATATCGGGTTCTCAGGAATGTCTGGGAGAATAAGGAGGTCCCTGAGGATTGGCAAAAAGGAATAATCATCCCAATTTTCAAGAAAGGTGATAAGAAAGTTTTGAAGAACTACAGGGGAATTACTCTAATATCCCATGTTGCTAAGATAATGGAAAGAATACTGGAAAGTAGAATAAGGTTGAGGGTTGAGAAGCAGATACAGGAAAATCAGTTTGGTTTCAGAAGTGGAAGATCAACAATAGAGCCCATTTTCATTATGAGACAACTAATGGAAAAGCATTGGGAGTACGGGAATGATATGGTGATGACATTCATTGATATTGAAAAGGCATATGACAGTGTCCCTAGGACGAAAGTTTGGGACAGTCTGGTGCAAAAAGGAATTGGACAGGGATTAATAAAAATGATCATGGCATTATATAAGGAATGTTGTAGTTGCGTGCAAACACAAGTTGGCAGGACAAGTTGGTTCAAAATAACTAGTGGGCTGAGACAGGGAAGTGTTCTATCACCAATCCTGTTTACAATAGTAATGGATGACATCATGAGAACAGCAAAAGCAGCATATGGAGGAAGAGAAATGAACATGATGTTATTTGCAGATGATATTGTGATTTGGGGAGAAGACGACAGGAAGGTTCAAGAACAGTTGAATGTGGTGAATGGGAAGATTGAAGAATGTGGATTGAAAATAAGTGTAGAAAAGAGTAAAACTTTTGTTATGACGAGAGGGGAGAAAGAAGGGAAAGGTCAGATTAGACTTGCAGACAAGCCCCTGGAAGTAGTGGAAACGTTTAAATACCTGGGGAGTGAATTAATGGAGAATGCTCGACTGGATGCTGAGATTAGTAAAAGGATTCAAGCTGGAAGTTGTTTCTATCATAGTGTAAGAAATATGTTATGGGACAAAGATGTGCCAATGGAAGCAAAGGATACTATGTACAAGATGTATTACGTACCCATAACAACTTACGGAGCAGAAACTTGGACAATGACAAAGAAGGATGAGAGTCGAATACAGGCAGCCGAAATGAAATTCTTGAGGAGTATGATACAGAAGAGTAGACGAGACAAAATAAGGAATGAGAAAATCCGGGAAGAAATTGGAGTGGAAAAAATGAATGATAGAATAGAGAAGAGCCGACTAAGATGGTTCGGGCGCATAAAGCGAATGAGCGACGAAAGAATGCCAAGAAAGGTGATGGAAATGCACATCCAAGGAAGGAGAGGCCATGGACGACCACGATTGAGATGGAAGGATACCATCCAACGCAGCATTATAGAAAGAAACCTGGACTGGGACACAGTGTTGGAGGAGGAGTGGTGGAAAGACCGAAGAAAGTGGAGAGGAACCATATTTGCCCCTACCCGGCTACAGCTGGATAAAGGGAAATGATGATGATGATGATGACCAAAAGATATCCTACCAGATATCGAATTGGGGCCGTCGTGCACACAATTTTGGATGGAAACTGCCATAGACATAAACACTAAATCGTATTAACTGTTTTCATATGTCCAATCATATCAATTACATCATAGAGTTTGTTTGAACCACTTCCAAGTGTTAAAAGTATTCTAAATCTTTTGCCCTATAGTGAGAAATATTAATACTATGTTCTCAGCATAGAGTTTGTTTACAGACAGATTAAAATCCCTTGAAATATCTTAATCGTCCGCCTCTGTGGTGTAGTGGCTAGTGTAATTAGCTGCCACCCCCAGAGGCCCGGGGTCGATTCTTGGCTCTACCACAAAATTTTAAAAGTGGTACGAGGGCTGGAACAGGGTCCACTCAGCCTTGGGAGGTCAATTGAGTAGAGGTGGGTTCAATTCCCACCTCAACCATCCTGGAAGTGGTTTTCGGTGGTTTCCCACATCTCCTCCAGGCAAATGTCGGGATGGTATATAACTTAAGGCCATGCCCGCTTCCTTCCCTCTTCCTTGTCTATCCCTTCCAATCTTCCCATCCCCCACTAAGGCCCCTGTTCAGCATAGATGGTGAGGCCGCCTGGGTGAGGTACTGGTCATCCTCCCCAGTTGTATCCATGACCGAATGTCTCACACTCCAGGACACTGCCCTTGAGGCAGTAGAGGTGGGATCCCTCGCTGAGTCCAAGGGAAAAACCAACCCTGGAGGGTAAGCATATTAACCCTCCAAGTGGTAAACGTCTGATAACAGGCGTTTTATGCGTTTGCCCAGTGGCAACACCTGATATCAGGCGTTTTGACATGCTCTTCATTTTAATTTCGGTAACCGAATTATTATTTATCGAAATGTGCTAATTATGAATCAATCGAAGGAGAAATGTTTGGTCACAATCATGAAATATTTTGTATAATAGCATATTGCACTAATCTAGTGTAAATCGTTGCCGAAGTAGCATCAAAATCCCGCTGTCTTGTGCTAGCTGCAACATACTCAGTGGCCGGCCACAGGTATGTGTTAGCTGAGCCAGCTATATTTAGTTGCCAGTTTTCCTTCTGATATCAATCTGAAGTGCTGATAGGCACTTGTGTCAGCAATACTGAATAATTTCCTCACAGGAACAGTGAATAAATCTTTAAAGGGATGTCTCAGATTGTTTCAGGTACAAAACTTTAACCTAGGCATACCGTTTACTTTAGGCAAGGTGACGTTTTACTGGTTGCTTATAAAGAGAAGAAAACAAGGAAACCAGTTTATTGTCTCACAACTGGATGTCACGCTGAAGAAAATGTTGTAAGGAGTCGAAAGGGAAATGAAGGGTTGAAACCACTACTGATTCATAAGTACAATATCTTCATGGGCGGTGTAGATAATAAAGATACAGTACCGGTAAGTGCATTTACCATGCCACTTGTTCCAGACCGACCAGAAAGTACTGGATGCAAATTTTCTCATATCTTCTGGATAGGGCATTATTCGATGCATACATCCTGTACATAAAGAACACTGATAAGCCTTTAGCAAGACGAGACTTCATGGTGAGTATACTTAGGGGATTGCTAAATGAACAGCTCCCTATTAAAGTTGTGAGGCCAATAGGTCATGCAGGAGGCCCCTCTCATGCTCTAAAAAAATTGCCGCAGAATAACAATCGCCTATGTGTTCTGAGCTTGAAATAAAAGAAGAAGAAGTCTACATTCAAGTGTCCAAGATGTAATGGTGGTATTCACTAGGGGTGTTATCATAAACTAGTGTAATTCTGGAGGCCTGACAATCATGGAGTAAAACAAAAGACCCACCCAGGTTACTCTGAGTGAAGTGTACAAGTGGTAGCATACAACTGTTGCATACATTGTTGTATATTTTTTCCACCTAAGAACAGTATTATAAACTATATACTGGTAAGCAACTATTTACTATGAACTGGTGCTCCTTTTGTATCTGTCATTTTTTTAAATTTACCTAAATATAAACATATTATATATAGCAAAACGTTTGCAAAAATAAATAATATAAAAAAATTCAATATATTTTTGGTCTTACACTTTTTCAAAATCAATCAATCAATACTGATCTGCATTTAGGGCAGTCGCCCAGGTGGCAGATTCCCTATCTGTTGCTTTCCTAGCCTTTTCCTAAATGATTTCAAAGAAATTGGAAATTTATTGAACATCTCCCTTGGTAAGTTATTCCAATCCCTAACTCCCCTTCCTATAAATGAATATTTGCCCCAGTTTGTCCTCTTGAATTCCAACTTTATCTTCATATTGTGATCTTTCCTACTTTTATAAACGCCATTCAAACTTATTCGTCTACTAATGTCATTCCACGCCATCTCTCCGCTGACAGCTCGGAACATACCACTTAGTCTCAATTCTTCCCAACCCAAACATTGCAACATTTTTGTAACGCTACTCTTTTGTCGGAAATCACCCAGAACAAATCGAGCTGCTTTTCTTTGGATTTTTTCCAGTTCTTGAATCAGGTAATCCTGGTGAGGGTCCCATACACTGGAACCATACTCTAGTTGGGGTCTTACCAGAGACATATATGCCCTCTCCTTTACATCCTTACTACAACCTCTAAACACCCTCATAACCATGTGCAGAGATCTATACCCTTTATTTACAATCTCATTTATGTGATTAACCCAATGAAGATCTTTCCTTATATTAACACCTAGATACTTACAATGATCCCCAAAAGGAACTTTCACCCCATCAACGCAGTAATTAAAACTGAGAGGACTTTTCCTATTTGTGAAACTCACAACCTGACTTTTAACCCCGTTTATCAACATACCATTGCCTGCTGTCCATCTCACAACATTATCGAGGTCACGTTGCAGTTGCTCAGAATCTTGTAACTTATTTATCACTCTATAGAGAATAACATCATCCGCAAAAAGCCTTACCTCCGATTCCACTCCTTTACTCATATCATTTATATATATAAGAAAACATAAAGGTCCAATAATACTGCCTTGAGGAATTCCCCTCTTAATTATTACAGGGTCAGATAAAGCTTTGCCTACTCTAATTCTCTGAGATCTATTTTCTAGAAATATAGCAACCCATTCAGACACTCTTTTGTCTAGTCCAATTGCACTCATTTTTGCCAGTAGTCTCCCATGATCCACCCTATCAAATGCTTTAGACAGGTCAATCGCGATACAGTCCATTTGACCTCCAGAATCCAAGATATCTGCTATATCTTGCTTACTTACTTACTTACTGGTCGGCGCTACAGTCCTTGTAGGTCCTTGGCCTCCTTTATCACCTGCCTCCATTCATCTCGGTCCTCGGCTTTTCTTCTCCAACGTTTAACTCCTAACTTTCTAAGGTCATCCTCAACATCATCAATCCACCTTTTCCTGGGTCTTCCTCTCCTCCTCCTTCCATCAAGTTTCCCTATAAACACCTTTTTTACGGTGCAGGTTTCTGCCATTCTCTGAACATGACCGGCCCACCTAATTCTTCCCTGCTTAATTTTAGCAACAATATCTGGCTGGCCAAACAGTCCTTGCAGCTCTACATTTGTCCTCATTCTCCACCCATCCTGCTCTCTTACTGCACCGAATATCTTTCTCAATATCTTCCTTTCCCACCGTAACAACCACTGTTCTTCTCTGGAGGTCATCACCCAGCATTCTGAGCCATACATAACTATTGGTCTTAGTACTGTTGTGTATATTTTAATTTTTGTATTCCTGCTGACATTCCTGGATTTAAACATATTTTGCAAGGCGTAAAAGCATCGGTTTCCACTTGTTATCCTCTCCTGTATTTCCACGGAGGTTTTATTGTCCTCTGTTATTATAGAGCCTAGATATTTGAAAGATGTGACTCTTTGATATTCCTTCCCATTTAATCTTACTGGGGTCCTTCCTCTTACTCCCTCTGTATCTCCCATCTTCATATATTTTGTTTTGTTTATATTCACTTCTAGTCCTAGGTCCCGTGCTTTCCCTTCTAATACTGAGTAGCTCTCTTCAAGAGCTCTTTCATTTCTTGCAATTATTGCTACATCATCAGCATATGCTATCACTTGTACTAATCTGTTCAAAATGGTTCCCCCTGGGTTGATGGGCATTCACGGATTACTTTTTCCAATGCTAGGTTAAAAAGAAGTGTGGAAAGTATATCTCCCTGTCTTAGTCCTCTCTCCACTAAAAACTCCTCTGACAGATCTTGCTCCACTCTCACCTTGCATACCGTTGTTTTCAAAGTCATTTCTGTTAACCTAATCAATTTCCTTGGGATTCCAAATTCTTTCATAATCTTGTAAATTTTACCCCTATCTAGACTGTCATATGCCTGTTTAAAATCAACATACAGCTGATGTAGCTGTTTGTCATATTCATAAAATTTCTCTAGCACTTGTCGTAATATAAATATCTGATCCAGAGTAGAGTGATGTTTTCTAAAACCTGCTTGGTAATCCCCTAATATTCTTTCCATCCATAATTCCAATCTTAAGGCTAGTACCTTACCAAAAACCTTGTACGTTCCATCCAGCAAGGTGATCCCTCGATAATTTCCACATACTGCCTTATCTCCCTTTTTATGTAATGGGTAAATTATACCCAATGTCCAATCCTTGGGTATTTCCTCCTTTGTCCAAACCTCCTTAATCAATTCATAAACAGCCATTTCTATTCCCTCTCCCCCATATCTCAACAGCTCTGACTCCATTCCATCTTCACCTGGGGCTCTATTATTCTTTAATGCATTAATTGCAGCTTTGACCTCTTCTAAGTCTGGCTCTTTTACTGATTCCTCTTCCAATTCTCTTTCTTCCCCATCAACATTTATATTTTCCTCCTCTCTATCATCTTCATTATTTCCATTGAGTAACTCGTAAAAATACTCCTGCCATCTTCCAAGCACTTTGCTTTTATCACCCAGAAGGTTTCCATCTTTATCCTTGAAGAAAACAGCTCTTGGTTGAAACCCTCTCTTAATGTCTTTTGTTCTTTCATAGAACTTTCGTACCTCGTTTCTATCCTTCATTTCATCCAGTTCTTCGATTCTCTTTCTTTCAAAAGCTCTTTTCTTATATCTACATATCTTATCTGCTCTTCTTCGTTTCTCTCTATACTCTTCTACTGTTTGTCTTGTTCTCCTTTGAAGCATTCTGTTCCTAGCATCATTCCTCTCTTGGATTAATGTTGAACATTCCTCATCAAACCATTCTGCTCTCTTTACCAATTTCTTCTTTCCCAGGGTACTATCTGCAACTTCACTGATAGTTGTTTTCAGTATCTCCCATTTATCTTCCACTTCTCCTTTCTCCCATAATTCCCTTTTTATTGCCAAAGATTCAGCTATTTTCTTTTTGTATTTCTCTTGCAATTCCTCATTTTTTAGTCCTTCAATATTGTGCTTTGCCTTTCTTGTTACTTTTTCCGTTCTTGCCAAATCTATTTTTTGTCTGTACTTGACTCTAACAAGATAGTGGTCTGTATCTGCATCAGCACCTCTGCAGCATCTAACATCCATAATATCTGATGCATGTCGCCTGTCTATGATAACATTGTCTATTTGATTTCTTGTCACACCATCTGGTGAAATCCAGGTCTCCTTGTGAATGTTTTTCTTAGGATGCCAAGTACTTTTAATTATCATCTGCTTTCCACTCACAAAATCAATCAATCTCAATCCGTTATCATTACTTACTTCATGCAGGCTTTCTTTCCCTACTAAGTGTTTGTACACTTCTTCTCTTCCAATTTTTGCATTTAAATCTCCAAGGATAATTTTCACATCATGCCTTTGAACTTTATTAATTTCTTCCTCCAATTTGGTATAAAATGCATCTTTCTTCTCATCTTCTGCCTCCTCAGTAGGGGCGTACACACAAAACACAGTTACGTTGAAGAATTTTGCCCTAATTCTCACAGAGCACATCCTATCATTGATTGGAGTAAAGTTGATCACGCTTTGCTTTACTGACTTATGTATGAGGAATCCTGTGCCATTACTGCCTGCTTTTTCTCCACTGTACATCAAAATATGTTGTCCAGACATCATCATCCCTTGCCCTTTCCATCTTAGTTCCTGTAGAGCTGCTATTTTCACTCCATACTTATCCATTTCATTCCTTAATACTTTTAACTTGCCAGGTCTCTTCAATGTCTTAACATTCCACGTTGCTAATATAATATCATTTTTCCTTCTCTTTAACCGTTTTTCTCGCCGGTTCGTCACCAAGTTTTCCAGTCCTGCATTATTCATTCTTAAGGTATCCGTAAAAGTTGGTTTTTTTACGAGGTAGGGGAGTTAACCCTACGCTCAACCCCCAACCTGGAGGACCAGGGTATCACTCTTAGTCTGGATCATCACCTTAGACCTGTCCGGCTTGGGTGGCCCTACCAGGAGCAGATGCTCCCGCCGGCATAGCTCTAAGGATCATTTGACCACGCAAGCCTCCAATAAACACCCGGCAAAATATATTTTGCCTTCGTCAAGGTGGTGATACCTTCGGGAGGCTATATCTTGCTGGAATCCTACAAGTTGAGCTTCAGTGGAATAACCCTTCCTAAAACCGAATTGCCATCTATCGAACCAGTTATTAATTTCACAAACATGTCTAATATAATCAGAAAGAATGCCTTCCCAAAGCTTACATACAATGCATGTCAAACTTACTGGCCTGTAATTTTCAGCTTTATGTCTATCACCCTTTCCTTTATACACAGGGACTACTATAGCAACTCTTCATTCATCTAGTATAGCTCCTCCGACCAAACAATAATCAAATAAGTACTTCAGATATGGTACTATATCCCAACCCATTGTCTTTAGTATATCCCCAGAAATCTGATCAATTCCAGCCGCTTTTCTAGTTTTCAACTTTTGTATCTTATTGTAAATGTCATTGTTATCATACGTAAATTGTATTACTTCTTTGGCCTTAGTCTCCTCCTCTGTCTGGACATCATCCTTGTAACCAACAATCTTTACATACTGCTGACTGAATACTTCTGCCTTTTGAAGATCATCACATACACACTCCCCTTGTTCATTAATTATTCCTGGAATGTCCTTCTTGGAACCTGTTTCTGCCTTAAAATACCTATACATACCCTTCTATTTTTCACTAAAATTCATATGACTGCCAATTATGCTTGCCATCATGTTATCCTTAGCTGCCTTCTTTGCTAGATTCAATTTTCTAGTAAGTTCCTTCAATTTCTCCTTACTTCCACAGCCATTTCTAACTCTATTTCTTTCCAGTCTGCACCTCCTTCTTAGTCTCTTTATTTCTCTATTATAATAAGGTGGGTCTTTACCATTCCTTACCACCCTTAATGGTACAAACCTGTTTTCGCATTCCTCAACAATTTCTTTAAACCCATCCCAGAGTCTGTTTACATTTTATTTACCGTTTTCCACCGATCATAGCTACGTTTTAGAAACTGCCTCATGCCTGCTTTATCAGCCATATGGTACTGCCTAACAGTCCTACTTTTAAGACCTTCCTTTCTATCACATTTATTTTTAACTACCACAAAAACAGCTTCATGATCACTAATACCATCTATTACTTCAGTTTTCCTTTAGAGCTCATCTGGTTTTATCAGCACCACATCCAGGATATTTTTCCCTCTGGTTGGTTCCATCACTTTCTGAATCAGCTGTCCTTCCCATATTAACTTATTTGCCATTTGTTGGTCATGCTTCCTGTCGTTCGCATTTCCTTCCCAATTGACATCTGGCAAATTCAGATCTCCCGCTACAATCACATTTCTTTCCATGTCGTTTCCCACATAGCTGACTATCCTATCAAATAATTCTGAATCCGCGTCAGTGCTACCCTTTCCCGATCTGTACACTCCAAATATATCAAGTAGCCTATTATCTTTAGAAATGAGCCTTAAACCTAGAATTTCATGTGTTTCATCTTTAACTTTTTCGTAGCTTACAAATTATTCTTTCACCAGAATGAACACTCCCCCTCCCACCCTTCCTATCCTATCTCTACGATACACACTCCAGTAATACCAATATAAATGGTCCGTTATCGGACATTATAAATTTTCCAGCTAACTCATTCTTGGTTGCCAGCGTTTCGCCCTCGTGTGCTAGGGTGGGCTCATCAGTTGGTACCTAGCACACCTACCAATACGCTGGCTAGTGCATACCGTGGAGGCCATTGCGTAGGCTACCTGGAGCCACCGGCAGTGCCAATGCACTAAGAGACTTTGTCTCATCACTAAAAATTGATGCCTGCTTGGCCATCAGATGATATAGGTGTTGATTCCCATAGGGAATCAGAAATATTTGTCCTGAATGAGTAAATTTATAATACCAATATAAATGGTCCATTATCGGACATTATAAATTTTCCAGCTAACTCATTCTTGGTTGCCAGCGTTTCGCCCTCGTGTGCTAGGGTGGGCTCATCAGTTGGTACCTAGCACACCTACCAATACGCTGGCTAGTGCATACCGTGGAGGCCATTGCGTAGGCTAACTGGAGCCACCGGCAGTGCCAATGCACTAAGAGACTTTGTCTCATCACTAAAAATTGATGCCTGCTTGGCCATCAGATTATATAGATGTTGATTCCCATAGGGAATCAGAAATATTTGTCCTGAATGAGTAAATTTATAATACCAATATAAATGGTCCGTTATGGGACATTATAAATTTCCCAGCTAACTCATTCTTGGTTGCAAGCATTTCGCCCTCGTGTGCTAGGGTGGGCTCATCAGTTGGTACCTAGCACACCTACCAATACGCTGGCTAGTGCATACCGTGGAGGCCATTGCGTAGGCTAACTGGAGCCACCGGCAGTGCCAATGCACTAAGAGACTTTGTCTCATCACTAAAAATTGATGCCTGCTTGGCCATCAGATGATATAGATGTTGATTCCCATAGGGAATCAGAAATATTTGTCCTGAATGAGTAAATTTATAATACCAATATAAATGGTCCGTTATCGGACATTATAAATTTTCCAGCTAACTCATTCTTGGTTGCCAGCGTTTCGCCCTCGTGTGCTAGGGTGGGCTCATCAGTTGGTACCTAGCACACCTACCAATACGCTGGCTAGTGCATACCGTGGAGGCCATTGCGTAGGCTAACTGGAGCCACCGGCAGTGCCAATGCACTAAGAGACTTTGTCTCATCACTAAAAATTGATGCCTGCTTGGCCATCAGATGATATAGATGTTGATTCCCATAGGGAATCAGAAATATTTGTCCTGAATGAGTAAATTTATAATACCAATATAAATGGTATGCTCATGATGTAAAATGCGCCGCTGTGCTGCGCACGTAGCGAACGATAAATGGGACATGGCGTTGGCGAATGGCCCACTTCGTACCGTGATTTCTCAGCCGACAGTCATTGTAGAACGTGTTGTCGTGTGCCACAGGACACGTGTATAGCTAAGAATGCCAGGCCGCCGTCAACGGAGGCATTTCCAGCAGACGACTTTACGAGGGGTATGGTGATCGGGCTGAGAAGGGCAGGTTGGTCGCTTCGTCAAATCGCAGCCGATACCCATAGGGATGTGTCCACGGTGCAGCGCCTGTGGCGAAGATGGTTGGCGCAGGGACATGTGGCACGTGCGAGGGGTCCAGGCGCAGCCCGAGTGACGTCAGCACGCGAGGATCGGCGCATCCGCCGCCAAGCGGTGGCAGCCCCGCACGCCACGTCAACCGCCATTCTTCAGCATGTGCAAGACACCCTGGCTGTTCCAATATCGACCAGAACAATTTCCCGTCGATTGGTTGAAGGAGGCCTGCACTCCCGGCGTCCGCTCAGAAGACTACCATTGACTCCACAGCATAGACGTGCACACCTGGCATGGTGCCGGGCTAGAGCGACTTGGATGAGGGAATGGCGGAACGTCGTGTTCTCCGATGAGTCACGCTTCTGTTCTGTCAGTGATAGTCACCGCAGACGAGTGTTGCGTCGGCGTGGAGAAAGGTCAAATCCGGCAGTAACTGTGGAGCGCCCTACCGCTAGACAACGCGGCATCATGGTTTGGGGCGCTATTGCGTATGATTCCACGTCACCTCTGGTGCGTATTCAAGGCACGTTAAATGCCCACCGCTACGTGCAGCATGTGCTGCGGCCGGTGGCACTCCCGTACCTTCAGGGGCTGCCCAATGCTCTGTTTGAGCAGGATAATGCCCGCCCACACACTGCTCGCATCTCCCAACAGGCTCTACGAGGTGTACAGATGCTTCCGTGGCCAGCGTACTCTCCGGATCTCTCACCAATCGAACACGTGTGGGATCTCATTGGACGCCGTTTGCAAACTCTGCCCCAGCCTCGTACGGACGACCAACTGTGGTAAATGGTTGACAGAGAATGGAGAACCATCCCTCAGGACACCATCCGCACTCTTATTGACTCTGTACCTCGACGTGTTTCTGCGTGCATCGCCGCTCGCGGTGGTCCTACATCCTACTGAGTCGATGCCGTGCGCATTGTGTAACCTGCATATCGGTTTGAAATAAACATCAATTATTTGTCCGTGCCGTCTCTGTTTTTTCCCCAACTTTCATCCCTTTTGAACCACTCCTCCTTGGTGTTGCATTGTCACTGTCAGACAGTGTATATTAATAAACAATCATACAGCATGGCTAAACTCTTTAGGAAACACAATATCTACGTGTCCTTTAGAAGAGATAACAATAATAATTTAAAAAATGTATTCAATTTGAATAGCATGAACACCAATAGTATTTTCAATAAATTGGAAGTATACAAACTGGCATGTCAAGACTGCGAAAAAATAATATGTAGGACAGTCGGGAAGAAGTAAGTTGGTACGCTATGAAAAGCATGTGAACACAAGAAGATATTCCAGATAGTATGCCATGTGCGAACATATGTATGAAAACATAATTTCACTAATATTGAATGAGACATGGTTTTATTACACCCATTAAATAAAGGTGTAATAAAATAAAACTTCTTAAAAAGTTAGAAATTTACAAGTTACAAAAATTTGATAGTGAAAATAGCCTTAATGAATACATCAGTTGTTTAAATTGGTGATCCAATATTCTAGAAAGAGGGAAAAAGAGAATGAGGGAAAGCACATAAGAGAGGGAACATGACTGTAACAACACGTAGACGGTATTCTCCACCCCACCTCCCACTGCAACTCCGCAATCTGTCACCGAACAACTTCAGCTGCCTTTATATCCCTCCAACAGTCCAATGTCAGCCTTGCTCATCTACTTGTTTTATAACATTGGTAAGTTTTAATCATTTTTCACGCACTGTACTCTCATTTTGTTTACATTACACTCTTACACTTGCATTCTCTATTTTACCTCTCCTTCTTACAGACCATGCAAAGTTCATGTCTACCTGGCTGCATAAACACCTATTACCTGAGGGGATCAGCTTGACAACTTGGTGTTACACCATTTTATAGTGTTTTTAATATCATCTTACTTGACTTTTATAAGGGAGTACTGGATCAACAAGGATACAGTGACATCACATTGCAACAGTGCTCAACATTTTATCCACATATACATCATCCTACCGTGTTTATATTGAGACAACACGATGGAATTTACTTCCATGCCACTATTCATCAATTTTTAATATGTTTTAATTTTTTATTCCGTGTGGCTATTTCTAGCCGAGTGCAGCCCTTGTAAGGCAGACCCTCCGATGAGGGTGGGCGGCATCTACCATGTGTAGGTAACTGCGTGTTATTGTGGTGGAGGATAGTATTATGTGTGGTGGGTGAGTTGCAGGGATGTTTGGGACAGCACAAACACCCAGCCCCCGGGCCACTGGAATTAACCAATGAAGATTAAAATCCCCGACCCTGCAGGGAATCGAACCCAGGACCCTCTGAACCGAAGGCCATTACACTGACCGTTCAGCCAACGAGTCGGACAGTTTTTAATATGTTATAATTATTGTAACCTGTCACAGTTTTAGTTTTCTTAGTGCCCCCCCCCCCCCTTTTTTTCATTAGATCTTATTGTAATACATGAATTTTAACCTAATTAGCTGAAGAGAATGAACATATTCTCGAAACATGTACCAGATATAATGTAAATGTGAAATGTAAATAATATTTTTAACATATATTAATGGCTAGGTGGATCATCCACCTCCCTATTTACAATGTGTGAGATGTATTAGTCCGGAACTAGGACATCCCAAAGGAATGAAAAACAATTTTGCCCCCAATGTATTACACACCAATTTTGACATATGGAGCAGGCACATGGACAACAACAAAAACATGATGAAAGCAGAATCCAAGAGGCCAAGATGAAATTCCTTAGAGGGATAAGAGGGAAGACATTAAAGGATAAAATCAGAAACATAGTAATCAGGGAGAGAATTGGATTTCCTAAACAACAAGACAAGATAGAGACCAGTAAGCTGAAACAGTGTGGTCATATGATGAGAATGACAGGATAGAGTTTCAGAGTGAGTATTTACAGAGAAAACAACAGGAGAAAGACATAAGGACCCAGAAAGGTGTGGATGGATATGGTGAAGTAGAGTACAGAGAAGAGAGGAGTAAAAGTAGAAAAAATATTGGACGAAGGGAGTGGTGGAGAGATAGAAAACTGAGGAGGTCCTTGATTCACAACTCAACCCAGAAGAATGGAAATGGAAAATGAAGAGGAATCTGTTGAACTGAACAAAAAACGTATACAACACTGCTATAAGCTCATTTCAACAAAGAATGCCACCAACCTTTATGTAAGTGTACTTCCTTTATTGGTCCGTACATGTCAAGTCAAATGACACAACCGACGGGTGCTTACCAATGCACCTCTTGAAGGGAGTTCCGTGTCAAACAATTGGTTTAAATGTTTAACAGTTTTTATTGTTCCCCAGATGGTACGAAAACTGTCCGTGTTGAATACCTCGAGTGATGCCTCAATGAATTCATTTCAGTCAATAGCGGTGTTTGTTAGTCACTTCGTGATATTTTACTGTAAAAGTAAACATATCACACTGACAATGAATACTACAATTTCTCACTCATGTAATACAAGCTGCATTCCTGCGGCCAATTGTGTTGATTCTTACTCATTGCCAGGAAACAGATTCCTATGTAAACACACAGCTATTCAGGAAACTATGATAAATTATATTTTGTATATTTCGCTGTGGGGGACAATACTAAAGTGTGCCATGTTTACTTCTTCCTGGCCATCACTGGTTATTCTATTAATATGTTGTTGTTTGAGTCATCAGTCCATAGACTGGTTTGATGCAGCCCTCCATGCCATCCTATCCTGTGCTAAACTTTTCATTTCTACGTAACTATTGCATCCTACATCTGCTCTAATCTGTTTGTCATATTCATACCTTGGTCTACCCCTACCGTTCTTGCCACCTACACTTCCTTCAAAAACCAACTGAACAAGACCTGGGTGTCTTAACATGTGTCCTATCATTCTATCTCTTCTTCTCGTCAAATTTAGCCAAATCGATCTCCTCTCACCAATTCGATTCAGTATCTCTTCATTCGTGATTCGATCTATCCATCTCACCTTCAGCATTCTTCTGTAACACCACATTTCAAAAGCTTCTATTCTCTTTCTTTCTGAGCTAGTTATTGTCCATGTTTCACTTCCATACAATGCCACGCTCCACACAAAAGTCTTCAAAAACATCTTTCCAATTCCGATATCAATGTTTGAAGTGAGCAAATTTCTTTTCTTAAGAAAGCTCTTCCTTGCTTGTGCTAGTCTGCATTTTGTCCTCCTTACTTACGCCGTTGTTAGTTATTTTACTACCCAAGTAACAATATTCATCTACTTCCTTTAAGACTTTGTTTCCTAATCTAATATTTCCTACATCACCTGCCTTCGTTCGACTGCACTCCATTACTTTTGTTTTGGACTTATTTATTTTCATCTTGTACTCCTTACCTAAGACTTCATCCATACCATTCAGCAACTTCTCAAGATCTTCTGCAGTCTCAGATAAAATAACAATATCATCCGCAAATCTCAAGGTTTTGATTTCCTCTCCTTGGACTGTGATTCCATTTCCAAATTTCTCTTTTATTTCCTTTACTGCCTGTTCTATGTAGACATTGAAAAGGAGAGGGGACAAACTGCAGCCTTGCCTCACTCCTTTCTGGTTTGCTGCTTCTTTTTCAAAGCCCTCGATTCTTATCACTGCAGACTGATTTTTATACAGACTGTAGATAATTCTTCGTTCTCGGTATCTGATCCCTATCATCTTCAGAATCATAAATAGCCTGGTCCATACAACATTATCGAATGCCTTTTCTAGATCTACGAATGCCATGTACGTGGGCTTGTCCTTCTTGATTCGATCCTCTAAGATCAGACGTAAAGTCAGGATTGCTTCACGTGTTCCTACATTTCTTCTGAAGCCAAATTGATCTTCCCCCAACTCAGCTTCAACTTGTTTTTCCATTCTTCTGTAAATAATACGTGTTAAAATTTTGCAGGCATGAGATACTAAACTAATAGTGCGGTAGTTTTCACACCTGTCAGCACCGGCTTTCTTGGGAATAGGTATAACAACATTCTGCCGAAAATCGGATGGGACTTCTCCTGTCTCATACATCTTGCACACTAAATGAAATAACCTTACCATGCTGGTTTCTCCTAAGGCAGTCAGTAATTCAGAGGGAATATCATCAATTCCAGGTGCCTTGTTCCTATTTAGGTCACTCACAGCTCTGTCAAACTCTGACCTCAAAATGGGGTCTCCCATTTCATCAGCATCAACAGCCCCTTCATGTTCCAGAACCAAATTGTTTACGTCTTTACCTTGATACAACTGTTGGATATGCTCCGGCCATCTTTCTGCTTTGTCTTCTTTCCCTAGAAGTGGCTTCCCATCTGAGCTCTTAATATTCATGCACCTAGATTTCCTTTCTCCAAAGGTTTCCTTGATTTTCCTGTATGCAGCATCTACCTTTCCCAGGACCATACAGCCTTCGACATCCTTGCACTTCTCCTTCAGCCATTCTTCCTTAGCTACCTTGCACATTCTATCCACTTCATTCTTTAATCGCCTGTATTATTTTCTGCCCTCTTCATTTCTAGCATTCTTGTATTTTCGTCGTTCATCAATCAGGTCTAGTATCTCCTGAGTTATCCACTGATTCTTAGTTGATCTTTTCTTCCTTCCTAACATTTCTTCAGCAGCCCTACTGACTTCATTTTTCATGACTCTCCACTCTTCCTCTACTGTGTTTCCTTCGGCCTTTTCATTTAGTCCTTGTGCAACATGTTCCTTGAAACAATCCATCACACTCTTTTCTTTCAACTTGTCTAGATCCCATCTTTTTGCATTCTTTCCTTTCTTCAATTTCTTCAACTTCAGATGGCATTTCATGACCAACAAGTTGTGGTCAGAGTCCACGTCTGCTCCTGGGAAAGTTTTGCAATCCAACACCTGGTTTCTGAATCTCTGCCTAATCATAATGAAGTCTATTTGATACCTTCCAGTGTCTCCAGGTCTCGTCCACGTATACAGCCGTCGTTTGTGGTGTTTGAACCAAGTATTGGCGAGGACTAAATTATGGTCAGTGCAGAATTCAACCAGCCGACTTCCTCTTTCGTTCCTTTGTCCCAATCCAAATTCTCCTACTGTGCTACCTTCTCTTCCTTGGCCTACCACTGCGTTCCAGTCTCCCATCACAATTAGATTCTCGTCACCTTTGACATATTGTATTAAATCTTCTATCTCCTCATATATTCTTTCAATGTCTTCATCATCCGCTGAACTAATAGGCATATAGACCTGCACTATTGTGGTGGGCATTGGTTTGGTGTCTATCTTGGCGACAATAATTCTTTCACTATGCTGGTCGTAGTAGCTTATCCGCTGCCCTATTTTCTTATTCATTATTAAACCAACTCCTGCGAACTAGTAGGCATATAGACCTGCACTATTGTGGTGGGCATTGGTTTGGTGTCTATCTTGGCGACAATAATTCTTTCACTATGCTGGTCGTAGTAGCTTATCCGCTGCCCTATTTTCTTATTCATTACTAAACAAACTCCTGCATTACCCCTGTTTGATTTCGTGTTGATAATTCGGTAGTCGCCTGACCAAAAATCCTGTTCTTCCTGCCAACGTACTTCACTTATACCAACTACATCTAACTTTAGCCTATCCATCTCCCTTTTCAGATTCTCTAACCTACCACAACGATTCAAACTTCTAACATTCCACGCTCCGACTCGCAGAATGTCGGTATCCATCTTCCTGATGATCGCCCCCTCTCGTGTAGTCCCCACCCGGAGATCCGAATGGGGGACTAGTTTACCTCCGGAATATTTTACCCGGGAGGAAGCCATCATCAGTACATCATTCATACAGAGAGAGCTGCATGTCCTCGGGAGGTGGTTACGGCTGTAGTTTCCCGTTGCTTTCAGCCGTGTAGCAGTATCAACACAGCTAAGCCATGTTGAGTATTATTACAAGGCCGTATCAGTCAATCATCTAGACTGCCGTCCTTGCAACTACCGAAAGGCTGCTACCCCCCTTTCGATGAACCATTCGTTAGTCTGGTCTCTCAACAGATACCCATCCGATATGGTTGCACCTGCGACTCGGCTATCTGCATCATTGGGACACGCAAGCCTCCCCACCGCGGCAAGGTCACATGGTTCGTAGAGGAGGTCTATTAATATATTATTGGTTTTCCTTGCAAGTGACTACCTTTTACAGTTTCCAGAGCCAGAGTTTAGTCCTGAAAATTTTTCTTCCATTCTCGCTACTAGTTCAATGTTGCACTAAAAAGTCGAATAGAAAGGGCTAGGATTAGGAAGGTATGGGCATTACTTAAGGTTAATTAATGAGAAAATGGGGAGAGCACAGTAACTATTTGCAGGGCTGCCGATCGTGGAATTCGAAACCATGCACACTCACCAACACTCGCCCCTGAAGATGATCTTTTACCCACCGATGATTATCAGGAAACTTGTTATGAAAGAGAGGCAGCCTACTGTTAAATAAAAAAACGGGGATAAATACTAGATACAGCTGTTGTTGGGTAATGATGTGATACAGAAGAATCTCCGTAACAATGGTGATATACCAAGAATTCTACGTATTCTGATAATCTTACAGATATCGTAAACGGAACTCTCAAGATTTTGAACCCTACTACCATCTTTCGCAGCCTTTAGTGTAAAAAAACAACCGAACATTCACTGCGTCACTTTAAATCGCACACAGAGGTAAATAACACATCAACACAATAATTAACATTACACACCACATCTTGTAATTTCTTTCTGAAACTACCATCCGCATTTTTTCACCTGCGTAACTCTTTGGAAAGATTCTTCATTCTACTATATTTAGATATACGATATATTGCTACAACACACGACTTGCTGGCACTTGTAACGCAAAGGCTAGGAGTCTTCAAAAAGAAAGCTCCTTTTTTGGTATACATTTTTAATGCTTAATTAAAAAGAAAAATTTAAGAAAATTAAACATATTAACTCTTAACTACGGACATTAACACGCGCGTAGCTACTGACATGAGGTCCCGCGGACCACTATTGGAAATCATCATCATCTGCAGTCCAGCTGTTGGCTGGATCTGCTTGGAACATAAGCCTCTCTGTCTCCTCTTGTCTTCCCACCACTTCTCCCTAGTCACTCTTGCCCAGTCCTCTCCCCTTCTCTGTACGCACTATTCCACTCCTTTTATCCACCTGTCACTTGGTCATTTACCTGTTATCTCCATTTCGTACATCCTTTCCTCTGTCATTCTCTTCATGTGTCCATACCATCTAAGCCTAGATGCCTCTATCCTATTCTGTAGTGGCTCTTCTTTTACTATATCTCGAACCTTCTCATTTCTAATCTTATCCCATCTTGTCACTCCTATCCCGCTTCTCAGAAATTTCATTTCACTTGCATGTATTCTATTCACGGCTCTCTGCCTCATTATCCATGTCTCAGCTGCATGTCAGAATAGGTATATAGTACGTCCTGTATATCACTGTTTTGCTTCTCTGAGGGACATCCTTGCTCCAAACCAGGCTTCTGACACTTTTCAGGAATGCTCCTGCTTGTCTTCCATGCTCGATTATTACCTTATAATTTCTTCCACTCTTCTCTATGATACTTCCTAAGTACTTGAAACTCTCTACCTTCCTAAGCTGTTCCCCTCCAAGCATTATCCCTCTTGTAGGTCTCTCCTTCTTTCTAGTTGTGATCATTATCTCGCTCTTTTGGGTATTAAATTTCATTCCATATTGTTTCACCTCATCTTCCCAAGCATCTAACTGTTCCTGGATATCCTCTTCCTTTTCTCCCCAGACTAACAGGTCATCTGCAAACATCATCACTTTCATTTTTCCTTCTCCAATTTTCCTTGCCACTTTTGTCATTATCTCGTCCATCGTTACTACAAAGAGCAAAGGTGACGGAGCACTTCCTTGTTTTAATCCACCTTTTTGCTCAAACTAGCCTGTTCTCTCTCCTCCTATTTTCACACAACTGACACTCCCATTGTAAATCTCCTTCACTCTTTCTACGGTCTGTTCCTCAACACCTTTTCTCTGTAAGGCTTCCCATACCTTGCTCCTACACACACGTTCATAAGCCTTATCAAAGTACATCACAAGATCCTTACCCCATTCATAATGTCGCTCTTGTAGTTGCCTTACTGCAAATGTAAGGTCTACTGTGGACCTTCCTGATCTGAAACCATTCTGCTCTTCTCTTAACTTTTCTTTCACCCTCTTTCTGATTCTATTCTCCAGAATCTTCTCAGACACCTTCGCACAGTGGCATATCAATGTGACTCCCCTATAGTTCTTAAACTCTTTTCTATTCCCCTTCTTCAAAATGGGTATGATTACTCCCTTCTTCCAATCTTCAGGGGTCTTCCTTTCCTTCCATACTACTTTCAACACACAATAAAGCCACTGTTTCCCTACCTCCTCTGCTGCCTTCACCATCTCAATACTCACTTCATCTAACACTGGGGCTTTCCCCCTTTCATCTTGTTCAGTACTAGCTCCACTTCTGCCCATGTTAAGTCTTTTTCTTCTTCCATATTTCTTACTTCCTTCCTGTTCCTACTTTCCTCCTCAGTGCATACTTGTGGGTTTAGTAAATCTTCAAAATACTCCTTCCACATTCCTTTGAGTTTCTCCATTTCCTGCACTTCATTTCCATTTTTGTCTATCATTATAACATCTTCCCTCTTGTCTTTCCTCTTACGCTTGACCATTCCATACAGTACTTTTTTATTTCCTTTGCTATCCTCTACCATCATGTTTGTCCAATTTTCCATTTATTTTTTCTTCTCCTCTGTTACAACCTTTTTAGCTTCTTCTTATATTCTTGTCTTGTCTCCATTGTCCTCTGTTGAAACCACACTCTGAAAACTTTATTCTTCTCTCTAACTGCTACTTTGACTCATGGGGAAATATGGACTAGAAAATGGCAAAGTATTCATTTTTATGTTTTAACTGTGTATTCTAATAAATCACACATTACTGAATTAAAATACATAAAATATAAGCAGTTAATAACAATATTAAAGCACCAAAAGTAATATTATGTGTAAGGTTGCAATTCCTATGGCACAAAACAAGAGACCCTGGAAATGTCTGAGTATTCACAGTGTGTAATGCATATTTACATAAATGCGGAACAAGGCCAGAATTTGCTGGCTCAGCTATGACGACATACTTACGGGACCTCCTGGATAGGAGGGGTTTCAGGTGGGGAGAAATTAAAAGATACTTAAGAATTTTCGCCTTTTATTTTCTATGTCTTCACTTTCTTTCAACTCCTGCCTGTACTTCACTAGCATCCATTTAACCTAATTTATACGTAGTTATTCCACTTACATATTCGCCCACTATACTAATTTTACTTACCTGTTATAAATTCCTGGCGACAGGCCATCTTGAACCAGCAATCTTCAACTCCATAGTCCATCAGCTTATCCACTCAGCTAACATATTACTTGATAGTTTCAGAAGTAAACGATGTATATATAGGTACATACAGTACATTACCAGTAACAGAGATGGCATCGCAAAGTAATTAATATTTACCCCAAAAGGTGACTCTGTCTTCTCACTTTCAACTGTTGCCAACTTCACTTCTATGAGGAACAAAAATACATCAAACACAAATCACGAGTTTCGTTACCAGTGGTGTTAAATATTGTTTGATTCCATTGTTGGATGCGCTAGCGAGTGGTTAGCTGTTACAAGAGCTCTGTATTATCTTAGTGATAAAGTACTTAATAGCTGTAAAAATTTAGCAAATTTTGTGTGTGTGTGTGTGTGATACATTTAGTTCCACAAATATTGGTGTTTAGTGCTTGTTTGTAGTAATTGAGATTAGTGGTATTTGTTTACTATTTTTACACTGGGTAGTTCCATAGGTGTTCGCTAGATTACAAGCTGTAATTTAGGACTGTGAAATAGAAGAATTTTTTAAATATTATTATTAAAATATCAGTAGGTTTGTTGATAAAATACTTAAAAAGACGGGATGTTAAAAAGAGTCGTAACTTCGGCAGTGGTTATATTAGTGCAGGTAATTGACAGGGTGGTTCAAATAGCAGTTCGACTGTCCCACCAATCATGAAGGTAACAACTTCTTCAAATAACACGATACTGTTGTAAATTTTGTTTAAAGAAGGGATTTCAACAGAATATACAGTATTTTACTGGCAAAATAGTTAACAGTCATTGTATTGTTATTGATATTGTCGCTCTTCATATTCAAATATTGCATTTTTGGCTACAGTGGTGAACAAAAGGTGTACCGGTGGTGTAGTCAAGTAAATATTTTTTTTAAAACGCTGATCTTGTATTCCGATCATTTGCAGTTCTGAGTAGGCAGTTAAAAGTATCCGTAATTTATATTTCGCTCCCTCGATCTTTCAGTATTTATGAGCGGTTAGCTAATAATAATAAAGTTCATATATCCCAGTAATAGCAATTCAAGTCCCTGGAGTAGTAGGAGTAGTTTTGACAGAAATATTTTTGAGAAATTGTTGTAGACAACCTCGTATTTTTCAGTAATTAACGACACTTTCATTCTCCGTCCCGTGGAGTAGGGAAAATAATAGTAATCCACCAACTGTAATAATCACATACCGGTAACCACATTTCAGTTTAGAACTGTAGTGAAGATAAGGTATATTAGATAGTATCTTGCCTGTTATATTTGTGTTTTTCTTTGTGTACGGCAATCCCTTCGATACTTAAGCATTTTACCAAATGCAAGGTTTCATTTCAATTAGAGCACAGTAGGATAAAGTAATACTAAAGAAATAATCTTCTGTCTACTTGTTCAACTTTGTTAGTAATCCTTGAGTACGGTAGTTCTTGCGAATTTCAAACTTTAGGCCTAATTGCAATTTTCATTTCTATTTGTGCTTAATAATAACCTATTGTAATTAGGATACATCTGAACGTAGTTTAAAACTGTTGTAGTGTATTGTAGTGACTTATTAGAAATTAGAGTGCTTATTCTATTATTTTGAGTAATCTTGCGAATTTCAAACTTCAATTGTAATTTCCATTTCAATGTGTGCTTAGTAATAACCTGTTTTATTATAATTACGATACGTCTGAACATAGTTTAAAATCATTGTAGTGTATTATAATAGGTATCTTATTATAAATTAGTGTGTTTATTCCATTACTATGAAATATTTGTGTAGTATCTATAGTATATGTGGTATCTGTATTAACTGCCTTACTAGAATTCTGTTGCAGAAATTAGGGTAGACTTAACTGCAGTTAAGAATTGTGTAGGCCTAAATCTTGTGTATTACTTTCGTTTTTCAATAATTAACAGCAATTTTCATTGTAGAAAAAATCTGTACAACTAAGTAGTATTGTAGTGTAGTAGTAACTTACCTTATTACCTTATTGTGTGATCTTTGTGAACTATCCTAGACAATATTTCTTTCTTTTCATTTTGAACAGAATAAGTTTTTTTTTTCTTCCCATTATTCCGTAAATAATGACTAAGGAGTGCAAGTGTAGGAACTGTGGGTGTGGCCAGGCATTAAGGTGTATGAGGGAGATAATTAGGATTCTCTCAGAGGACCGGAAGGAAAGTAGGCCTCCCTCAAATAATGTGCAGGATACAGTAGGTGTAAAGGAGGAATGGGAAGGAAATGGGGGAATTGTAGAAGAAAGGTGGTCTAATGTTTTAAGGGGAAGGAGATTGCAGGCTAAGAGCTCTGTTCAGGATCAGAATTCAGGACAGGTGTCTGTGAGAAATCGGTACAAGTCACTGCAGGTAGAACAACCGAGGGAACATGAGGAACAGGGAACTCTTGCTGATATGTGTGGAAGTAGGAGGAAGGGAAAAGGTAGGAAAGGGAAATGTAGTGCAGTGGAAAGGAAAAGACAGGTGGAACAGGGTCATGGGAGGGAGAAAAGGGAGGAGGAAGTAGCTTCTGCAGCAGTGAGAGAAGATAGGGCTGACCAGGAGGGAAGGGGATCAAATGAGGTGGGTAGGGTTGAGGCTCTGGTCAAGGGGGATTCCATCGTTAGACATGTGGGGAAAGTGTGTGGAGGAAAGGAAACCAGAGTAGAGCGTTATCCAGGAATTAGGTTGAGGCAGATGTTGAGGAAAGTAGAAGAGCAGGAAGAGGGAAAGGTGAAGGTGTTAGTGTTGGTACTAACAACGTAAGACAAGCAGGTATAAGTACCAACATAGTCGGGGATGTGTGGGATCTGGTAAATGCAGCACACATGAAGTTTAACGAAGCAGAGATTGTTATCAGTAGAATACTGTGTAGGAGGGATACTGACTGGAAGGTGATTGGGGATTTAAATGAGACTATGGAGTGGGTATGTGGGAAACTGGGAGTGAGATTTCTAGATCCTAATGGGTTGGTAGGAGACAGGGATCTGCGCTCAGATGGCCTTCACTTAAACCACAGTGGTACATATAAGTTAGGAAATTTGTTTTGAAGGGTTATAGGCAGGTACATTCAGGGAAACGAGGTGGCCTAGGGAGCGGTGTTAAGAGAACAGGGAACTGGAAATCAAGTACGGATGACATAAAAATGTTAGTGCTCAACTGTAGAAGTATTGTAAACAAAGGAATCGAATTAAGTAATTTAATAATTATATACTTACCAGATATTGTAATAGGAGTTGAATCATAGCTGAGAAATGATATAATGGATGCAGAAATATTCTCACGGAACTGGAGTGTGTATCACAGAGATAGGATAGGAACTGTAGGAGGGGGAGTATTCATTCTGATGAAAGAAGAATTTGTAAGCTACGAAAAAATTTAAAGATGAAAAGCATGAAATTCTGGGTGTAAGGCTCATCTCCAAAAATAATAGGAAACTTGATGTCTTCAGAGTGTAGAGACCGGGAAAGGGTAGCGCTGATGCTGATTCAGAATTATTTGATAAGATAATCAGCTATGTTGGAAATGATATGGAAAGGAATGTGATAATAGCAAGTGATCTCAATTTACCAAATGTCAATTGGGAAGATAATGCGAACGACAGGAAAAACCAGATGAGCTCTATAGAGAAACCGAAGTAATAGATGGTATTAGTGATCACGAAGCTGTTTTTGTCATAGTTAAAAATAAATGTGAAAGAAAGGAAGGTATTAAAATTAGGACTATTAGGCAGTACCATATGGCTGATAAAACAGGCATGAGGGAGATTTTAAAAAGAAACTATGATCGCTGGAAAATGGTAAATAAAAATGTAAACAGACTCTGGGATGGGTTTAAAGCAATCGTTGAGGAATGTGAAAATAGGCTTGTACCTTTAAAGGTGGTAAGGAATGGTAAAGATCCACTATATTATAACAGAGAAGTAATGAGGCTAAGAAGGAGGTGCAGGTTGGAAGGGTATAGAGTTAGAAATGGCTGTGGAAGTAGGAGAAATTGACGGAACTTACTAGGAAATTGAATCTAGCAAAGAAGTCAGCTAAGGATACTATGATGGCAAGCATAATTGGTTGTCATACAAACTTTAGTGAACAATATATGTATAGGTTCTTTAAGGCAGAAACAGGTTCAAAGAAAGACATTCCAGGAATAATTAATGAACAAAGGGAGTGTGTATGCGAGGATCTTCAAAAGACAGAAGTATTCCGTCAGCAGCATGTAAAGATTGTTGGTTACAAGGATAATGTCCAGATAGGGGAGGTGAGTAAAACTGAAGAAGTATTAAAACTTACCTATGATAACAATGATATTTACAGTAAGATACAAAAGTTGAAAACTAGAAAGCAGCTGGAATTGATAAGATTTCTGGGGATATACTAAAGGCAATAGGTTGGGATATAGTACCATATCTGAAATACTTATTTGATAATTGTTTGGTTGAAGGAGCTATACCAAATGAATGGAGAGTTGCTATAGTAGCCCCTGTGTATAAAGGAAAGGGTGATAGACATAAAGCTGAAAATTACAGGCCAGTCAGTCTAACATGCATTGCATTTAAGCTTTGGGAAAACACTCTTTCTGATTATATTAGACATGTTTGCGAAATTAATAACTGGTTTGACAGAAGGCAGTTTGGGTTTAGGAAAGGTTATTCCACTGAAGCTCAGCTTGTAGGATTTCAGCAAGATATAGCAGATATCTGGATTCAGGAGGCCAAATGGACTGTATTGTGATTGACCTATCTAAGGCATTTGGTAGGGTAGATCATGGGAGACTACTGGCAAAAATGAGTGCTATTGGACTAGAAAAATGAGTGACTGAATGGGTGGCTATATTTCTAGAAAATAGAACTCAGAGAATTAGAGTAGACGAAGCTTCATCTGACCCTGTAATAATTAAGAGGGGAATTCCTCAAAGCAGTATTATTGGACCTTTATGTTTTCTTATATATATATATCAATGATATGTTCAAGGAAGTGGAATCAGAGATAAGGCTATTTGCATATGATGTTATTCTGTACAGGTTAATAAATAAGTTACAAGATTGTGAGCGGCTGCAGGATGATCTCAGTGGTGTTGTGAGATGGATGGTGGGCAATGGTATGATGATAAACGGGGTTAAAAGTCAAGTTGTGAGGTTCACAAATAGGAAAAGTCCTCTCAGATTTAATTACTGCATTGATGGGCTTAAAGTTCCTTCTGGGGATCATTGTAAGTACCTAGGTGTTAATATAAGAAAAGATCTTCATTGGGATAATCACATAAATATGATTGTTAATAAAGGGTACAGATCGCTACACATGGTTATGAGGGCATTTAGGGGTTGTAGTAAGGATGTAAATGGGAGGGCATATATCTCTCTGGTAAGACCCCAACTAGAGTATGGTTCCAGTGTATGGGATCCTCACCAGGATTACTTAATTCAAGAACTGGAAAAAATCTAAAGAAAAGCAGCTCGATACGTTCTTGGTGATTTATGACAAAAGAGTAGCGTTACAAAAATGTTGCAAAGTTTGGGCTGGGAAGACTTGGGAGAAAGGAGACGAGCTGCTCATTTAAGTGGTATGATCTGACCTGTTAGTGGAGAGATGGCGTGGGAGGACATCAGTAGACGAATAAATTTGAGTGGTGTGTTTAAAAGTAGGAAAGATCACAATATGAAGATAAAGTTGAAATTCAAGAGGACAAATTGGGGCAAATATTTGTTTATAGGAAGGGGAGTTAGGGATTGGAATAACTTACCAAGGGAGATGTTCAATGATTTTCCAATTTCTTTGCGATCATTTAAGAAAAGGCTAGGAAAACAACAGATAGGGAATCTGCCACCTGGGCGACTGCTCTAAATGCAGATCAGTAGTGATTGTTTGACTGATTGAGTACAACTAGACGAAAACACACCAGTCATGTGTCCAGCTCTGTGATAGTCTTCATTATTGCTCTAAGAGGAAGTATAACTACACGAAAACAATTGAGTCGTGTGTCCAGCTATGTTACAGCCGTGATTCCTGCCTTAAGAGGAAGTAGGCCTACAACTAGACGAAAACAATCGAGTTGTGCGTCCAGCTCTGTCATAGTCGTCATTATTTTTTTAAGAGGAAGTATAACTAAACAGAAACAATCGAGTCGTGTGTCCAGCTCTGTGATAGTTGTAATTATTGTTTTATGACGAACTACAACTTGCCAAAACAATTAGAACTCCTGTTCGGGCTGCATCCATACTAGTAATTATTATTTTAATAGGGAGTACATCTACATTAACACAAGAAGTTCATCTTCTGATCACTCCTGTGCCAACTCATGGTGAGTACCCATAAATTCATATCCTGTCTCAGCGATTGCAATATACTCTTATGTATAGTGTTGCTTTCCCATTCATGATGTGATCACCAAAAGTGTACTCCCAACAACAGTCACTCAATTAGCAATGCTGGCACACCTAACCTAAACTGTCACTACGAGTGGTTTTCGGTGGATCACAACCTAACCTGTCACTATCGGTGGTTTTTGGTGGATCACAACCTAAACTGCCACTATCAGTGGTTTTCAGTGGATCACCCCCGCTCAATTAGCAATGCTGTCGCACCTATTCAAACCTAACCAAACGTGTCACTACCAGTGGTTTTCGGTGGATCACAACCAAACCTGTCGCTATCAGTAGTTTTCAGCGGATCACAACCTAACCTGCCACTATCAGTGGTTTTTGGTTGATCACAACCTAACCTGTCACTATCAGTGATTTTCAGCGGGTCACAACCTAACCAATCACTATTAGTGGTTTTCGGTGGATCACAACCTAACCCATCACTATCAGTGATTTTTGGTGGATCACACCCTAACTTGTCACTAATAGTGGTTTTCGGTGGATCACAACCTAACCCGTCACTATCAGTGGTTTTCGGTGGATCCCAACCTAACCTGTCACTACCAGTGGTTTTTGGTGAATCACAATTGCTTTCGTAAGGGATGCTAGAGACTGTTGGCCACTTTGCGGCACTAACCTAGGGGCTTGCACCCCCAGACCCCCTTTGCTTATCCCCAAACATATGATTTTGCCATTAGCCGGACCTAACCAAACCAGACCAATGCTTTCCGTACTTGCCGGGCGTACTTAATACTCGTAAAGTTTTCGCAACATCAAGTCAGCCCCATCATATCACACCGTTAATATCTACTTCACAAACAAACTAGTCAAGTTTTAACACAATCTAGTGCCTGTAAATTGTGTTACGCAGTCTCAAACAGCTTAATATACCAGACCATTAATTCATACATTTAGCGGTCGCTACAAGTCACTTTGAATTATCTGCCATGTTTGCAAATATCAACTCGCTAAACATGTCATACATAACATATACACGCACGAGCAGCAGCTGTAGATCCTGTGCCAGCGGATCCTGGACTTATACCACAAAATTATGCAACACTTCCTTTCACCTTATAAATCAAACTACTCTCCCAAGATTTTTTGTAAAATAACAGTCTCTGTGTTTAGAAAACATAACTCCGTCAGTCTCATTTAGGACGGTACAGGATCATCATCCATACATCAATTCAATGCTAATGTCCGTACTTTACGAAGAAAAGTAAACTCATGTCCTCATCCCGAACTAGTGCAACCTCTTTCTAGCACATTCAGGTGAGCTCCATGTACCATTTTGACCATATGCCAGCACTCCTGCCATTTTTAAACCTTCGGCAGTACTGGATATTGAACCAAGGCCTCTAAGGATGGCATATAATAATGATAAATATTACACTACGGAAGTGAACATATCACAAATGAGGAATATTAAGAATCGCTCTTGGCTACATAAGTACGGATGTGAGGTCCCAGGGACCACGCTGTTACAAGAGTCACTTCCAGAAAGTACTGGCAGCGTTGTTAGCAATAGGAACACAGAGAAGACTAGAAATTAGGAAGCTAGACAGAGAATGAGATTTATAAAACCATTCATGCACAAGTGAAGGGCGGAAAATTAGAGGCTGAACAGTCCCACGGACCTCATGTCAGTAGTTAAGGGTTAAAAATATGTAGAATGCTGAAACTGAGAAGGATTAGTATTAACTTATTACGGTTCTCAATTGAGATCTATAACTTTGACAAATGCCTTTGCTGGCGAGATGTAATGTTTACAGTGCACTACCGTATGTCTTCTGGTATGGACTATATCAAATTTGTTACTTTCATTGACCTGTCTCAGTCTCATCCTTGGCTTCGACAATATGAAAGTGACTGAGGTATGAGTGATGCTAGTAATACCATTCCTTATGCAGCCAGTCCCTATTATGAATGGTGTGAAAATATCGCTCATAGGGTAGGTTGGCATACATATCAGTCGGCTTGGCAGACTGATATGTAACAGCAGTGGCTGGCTCGGTGAGGAAAGCAACGGGAAACTACCTCACTCCTCGTTTCCCTAGTACGCCTCTTCAGTGACGCCTAGGTTATTTATGAAGTTGTTGGTGGAGCTGCAGAGGATCAAACCAGCCTTCGGGCTGATTACCCAACATACATGCATACAACTTTGACAAAAGTTAATTACTGAAAATTGAACATTGCCGTCAATATGTTAGAGGTTGTGAACACAGAGTAAAATGATAGAAATCACAATTCAACCATGAAGCAAATCTGTAACAAAATGAACGGATATAGCTGTACAACTGGCTAATACGCGTCTTATATACCGACATACCTGCCACTTCGAAACAAAACCCGACATTTTAATGTAGTTTAATCACTTAAATCAAACGATTGCGGACCAAATTTGATTTATCATTCAGTTCAACAGGCTGAATTTAGAAAAGGCTTTATTACCACTGACAACTCCAACGACTTCGACAGTTCTTCATCTCCTTCCTGAAACATGTAGTTTAACACTTCGTTCTTTTTCATTCTTTCAAGAAAGTTTAATGGCCTTTGAGTTTTTTACCCAGACTCAATAAAAATGATTGAAGCACACACAATACACGCGAAATTTCTGAGCGGTTTGACTATTTAGGAGATGCAAGTTTTTATCTTGCAGAAAACACAAGAAGGGTGGACGAACAAGGGGTATCCTGAAGGAAACATGCAATAAAGCCAGCAACAGTCATCATCAAATACAACGGGGCATACACTGAAGCACAGATGGGGAATTCTCCTGAAACTATAACATACACACACAGGAATAACGAACACACGAAGCAATCTTCCCGCCAGAATGATCCAATGATCTTCTCCTTCTTATTCTTCTTCCCCTTCTCCGTGCTGTTGGGGGGGGAGGATTGGGTTTTTTGAATGTAACGAACACTGCCTGCTCGATCTGCATCCGACGGCTGCTTATACTGCCTGCTCATTGCAACATTTTAACATGGCACTAAATGAAACACTTCGTTTACAAATACCCACAGCAGATGGCAGCACCAACCGGCTCCTGAACTGTCGGAATGAAATAGCGGGAAATAGGGTAGTACTGTATTTGTCTACAGTGAAAATGGTCTACTGCTGCGTGCTTTTCTGCAAATCAAAGAAAGGGAAACCAGAATGCCGTGGTATTTCATTCCATGACACGGGCTTTTTCAGGAGATCCAGTTGAAGCCATGTTTAGTTCTATAAGAATGGGCGGAGGGTGCAATGACAAGACTGACTCCCGGGCTACTCAGAATTCTATGAAGGTAATTCTGAAATCCGGTATGTTAATATCCACCGATGGTGCTAACGTTATCCATAAGCAAAATTCAAAATTTTCTGCCTCAGTATCCTCTCCCGGACTTGACGAACCAGAACCAGTGATGCCCGCTGTGTATGTACTTGATTTACTGGAAGATGTTCGTGAGCCCCCTGAGTCGGTGTGTGTCACTTTGGAAACTGCTTCCCATGCATTAGTGTGTGGTTATTTAGTGCATGTAATCGAAAAAAACAATGCAGCACGTGCTTGAGTAACGTTTCCCCCTCAGTTAATGCATCCCCATTGATGAACTTAATCAGACAGTCTGTCAGAGGAGGCCTGCGCTATCCCCAGCAAGGATTTATTGGCCTAATTATGGGGCTACAGAATTTGTTAAGGCAGCTCTACCGTACTGCAAGAAATCTGCAAGTCTGCTCCAGACTATAAAAAACTATGTTCTACCCTCTTTAAATAATAATAATGTTATTTGTTTTACGTCCCACTAACTACTTTTACGGTATTCGGAGACGCCGAAGTGCCGGAATTTAGTCCCGCAGGAGTTCTTTTACGTGCCAGTAAATCTACCGACACGAGACTGTCGTATTTGAGCACCTTCAAATACCACCGGACTGAGCCAGGATCGAACCTGCCAAGTTGGGGTTAGAAGGCCAGCGCCTTAACCGTCTGAGCCACTCAGCTCGGCTTTACCCTCTTTGTGCTACTGTAAGATTTTAAAGTGTATTAGTAACAATAAGCACCAGGAACTTGTGTCAGAAACTGTGGTGGCCAAATTCGTGAAACCTCTACTTAGTAATGTAGGGAAGTACCATACAGACAAAGTTTACGGGTTTTCTTATTCGTCGAAATCTCTTTCTCGAAAAGTCCTGAAGCTATCACTCTCTAGAGCACCACTTTATGCATACAATTCTTTAATTTTTCTGTTACTTTCATATTTAAAATTTTGCTTGCATGCTTATCTAGCTGTATTCACGCGATAACTGGGTACGTCTGGTGCTGCGATCTAGCGGCAGTTTGTTTGTAAGTCGTGTTACACGTTTGAATATGGAATGAGCAGGCAGTATAAGCAGCCATCGGATGCAGATCGAGCAGGCAGTGGTAACGAACCAAATACAGTCAGTACTGTATTTGATGTAACCCAGTCACAAATCAGGGGTATAATTCGCCTGAATTTTTTTAGGAAAGTCTTCACACAAGATACACACAATAACAAACGAAGCACTTATTTACAAACATCACTCATTTATTCACAAGCTATTGACTGCAAGCTATTCACCAAAATCGCAAACAGTTGTCAAATGACAATGACAAAAGAACACAGGAGTTTAAAACCTTTGGAAAAATAAAAGAAGATCATTTGTTTACAGAATTAATTTAGCGTTATCAAGAAATTGGTTAATAAGTTTAAGTATGTCGGAAGAAGATTCGAATAATAAACAAGAAACACTTGTTGGTAAAGGGATGTGTAACTGTACTAATTGCGTGCATAGGATACGTCGTGAGGAAGAACACTGAGGACATTGGAAAAGCAGATGATTACTATCGCCTTCGGAGTTTCCACATATACAGAAAGGGAGGTTTGGTAATGTTAAAACGATATTTATATAATGGAGTGAGTGCATGATTAAACCGTAAGCGTGTAATGTTAATAATATGTCGTCGTGTGTACAAATACAGTAGAGACAATACACGACACTGAGCGAGATATCGAGGGACTGCTATTGGAGCTCACTCTAGCGGATAGACCTGAACGGTACTGATTCTGTCCTAAGAGCACGTGTATGTTTGTGTGAAGTTTTTGGTGTTATTTATGCGTTTTCAGTGAGTTGATATAATTAAATAGTAGTGTGTGTCATTCCTTGATATCTCCTCTCAACATGAGGGGAAAGGTATGTGCTGTGTTTGGCTGCAGTAATTACGAAGTAGAGAAAAATGCGCGCTCGTTCTTCAGGTTCCCTCGTGACAAGAACATGTAAGTAATATTGTGTTTGCATATATATTCTTCCAGTGACAGAGATTTTTATAGTACTTCATAATCTTCTGACCTGCTCGACCCATGTTTTAACGGGCTTAAAATATAATACGCATATTTTATTGTATAGTGCAGCAGTTAACCTTCAATACCGATGTGGTGTTGTAGGTGTGATCTGTGGGTTTTGAAATGTCACAGAAGCGATTTGGATAAAGTGTACAAGAAAGAAGGGACGTTACGCTTGTATAAGAATTATAAGATCTGTTCAGATCATTTCCAGGGCAGCGACTTTAAAAATCCTCGACTATACAGCCAAGGGTATGTTACATTTTTACTCTAATTGTACCTAAATATTCCTCAACGCATCACTATCAACAACATTTTCAAACTTTTCTTTCTTTTATCCCTCTTCTCAGATTAAAGCCGGTATTTTATAGATTTTCTTTCTGTTAGTAGGCTTTATGTTAAGAGGAAAATTGTCCAGCTATTAAATGTTAATTCATTGCATCATATGTGTAAGGAATGTGCCGATATTTTTATTGACAAATGTCTTAATGTGATGATACATTGTTTTAAAATGAGGAAAAAAGACAAATCCAACCGTAAGATTTCAGGCAGGTATGCTAAAGCTAAAAAAGTAATGCATAAATGAAAGATCAAGCCATTTCACAGCAGTCCATTTCACACCTTGTTTATATGTCTAATTTCAGTCTTTGAATAATAACCTTTTAAATAATTCTTCATTCATTTATCCAGAATTGCTTTAGCAACTTCGAAGTTAATATCTCAATACCACTGTCTTTCTAGACGTAATTTATTTATCCATTTCCGTATATACATTTCCATTGATATTTGAATTTAGCGCGATTTGTTCAGGTCAAGTCACTAGGAGCGCCACCGTCGAATTGTCTCCCGTTTTAGCAAGGCGAAATCCGTAAGTGTCGTGTAAAGTCTCTAGTGTATTTGGTGTGTATGAGCCTTTAAGACACCAAGGTTTCAGTAGAATATTTGGTTGTAACTGATAATAGAATTGTCCTTTCGTACGTGCGGAACGTTGCCATGTCTTGCAAAGTTTGTAAAGCGGCATGTTTTAGAATAGGAAAACAATCATTAAGAGGAGAGTCTATCATAAGAGGTTCCGAAGGGGAATAGGGATGTACTGAAACACTACCGATAGATGTCTCACGTGTAGTACCCGGTATGCGCTTGTCAATCGTCATTTGTTTGTATATGTTTTTAATGGAAGTTACCTAGTTAAATGCTGAAATTAAAGATTTAATATATCGTTACGACAACAAAGTTGACAAGAAAATTGTGATGTCTGACTATTGCTGTGTCCCAATGTCCCAAAATCAAGGTCGACCGTATTCATACCATCAGTTTCCTAAGCAAGATGCTATCCGTAAAAAGTGGTTGCATGCGATTCGTAGGCAGGACCTAGGAGTGACTCCTAATATCAAAGTCTGCACGAAACATTTTATAGTTGAAGATTATGTCATTACTGAAACTGGCAAGTAAGTTAATTAGTACTAATTAAGGAATAATTTTATAATAATATAGTACATTCTGAAAAGTTAATATGACCTATTTCAATAATTTTAGGCGAAAGACGAAGACTTAAGGAGAACGTTGTACCTTCGATATTGTCATGGTATTGCACCGGTACCTTGGAAATAACTCGCAGAGCAAGAAGATATAGAAGTAGAAAAACAGCCATAACGCCGTGTGCGGTACGGAACCTAAATCACACAGTGACCTATAATTTGACACTGGAGCACCATCATTTTCAGACTTCCTGAACGTTACTTCCAAATTTGAAATTTATATACCGGTATTTGTCTTATGGTCCGAAACAATAATCCTGAAACTCGTGCGCTGCGCGGAAATGAAGTTCAGTTGTACTGGATGTAGCCCCAGGCACTGCTGTCATAGCAATGTCGTGCCTTATGTACGCCTATAACCGGCAAAGAAAAGAAAAAATACCATATTAGGAATGTTTTCAAAATGCTATTTGTACTTTAAGAATTCAATCTTAACAAAAACGCTAAAAGAAGGAGTTGCTGCATTTATTCCTTACTGGTACCTTTCAATCAACTCTTGCATTTTTCCGGATATTTTTTCGCCCCTTTTCTTCAATTCTGCTTCCAAATCCGCAATCGTCATTGCACCTATACCATTTCCCGTCTTGTTGAAAACATTAGCAGAAAATGGTAACTCCATTTTAATGCATTTAAAGCAAAAGTTTCGTTTCGATGATCGCAAATGTAGGAATACTCCATATAAGTCTCATGTAAAACAGTCGAGCAGCGGAAAGCGCATACCGGGTACTACCATTACGCTGCCTAGCGGACAAGTTTTGCGTGATACATCCCTATTACACGTGACGTTATTCGCAGACGTGACGTTACTCGCAGCCCCTGCTCCTCTACCCACGGGCAATGTAAGTTCTGTGATGTAGTCCTATATGCCCGTTCTTTATCTTCTATGGTGGCTTCAGAGTTCGTGATTGGTGGAAGTGAATCAAGACGACTTGGGCGGAGTCCGACCACGGGGAGCAAGGATCATATAAGAGAAATAGATCCGTCACTCCTGTGTAATCAAGTTGGCTGAGAAAACAGGTCATGGAAGCTACAGTGGCCACTTTCTCTCTGCCAACATAAGGAAATAAATCCCACGATAGTACCTCGTAGTAACCACGATGGTGATAGTTGTTACTTTGTTAAAATTTTAATTGTGATAGAGATAATGATTGTATTTCGGTAGGAAAGTTGTAACTAAAGCTTCTCTCGTGTCTTTTACTTGAAAAGTAAATTGCAATTACCGTATTTGTATGTTGGCAATACTGTTAGAACGCTAGCTTGTATCGTTGTTTCACCGTTCGCACTTTAATGTAAATTTACATCTATTAAGTGATAAATTCAACATTGATTACTGAAAATGTTAATGCAATTCATATAAAACCCCAAAACGCCCATACTTGCCCAAATCACGATCTAACATAACCTCATTCTTTCGTTGAACAGTTCCCACGACTTTTATGTATGGGAATGGAAAACACGAGAAGGAAAGATTAAGGTAAAACACAGCATAATGCACACAGTTTATATTTTGAATTTATTTATTCCAAACAGCAGGTAAGAAGCACAATCACACAGACGTTTACTCGCAACAGTTAGGTAGTTCAATGTGAAGTATGTTCATGATCATAATACTATTTCTTCACACTAAGAACGCGCATAATTATAATTTCACACCGTACTCTCAAAAAACTGGATCAAAGATCTCGTTCAATGCGAAAGAATCTCAACAAATTTTCGTCTAACAAACACTATTACATACCGTAAGACTAAGGTACCTTCGCGCGCAACGATAACGGTGTTGTGTTATGAATTTGCTGTACCACGCAACTGAATGTGCAATGCCAACTTCTGCCTTCTAAATTAACCCTCTGAAAGAGAATTTTAGTTTTCATTAGTTGGCAGAGATCGATCGGCCCATCTCAGAACTTCTTCGGACGCTCCCTATGAAGTGTCACCCCCCTGACGCGGAGGAGCCAAAATTCGCAGTAGTGGACCGTGGTCGACAGGTAGTGGGAGCAAAATTCAAATTTTCCGAAGCGAACTGCATTAAACCATAAAGAAGAAGAAACTTTGTCCACTGTAACGCTTCTGCATTTGGATCAAGTGCTTTATGAACGAAGGCCTAATTTTTATTTTATTTGTGGTAAAATTCTGTGAATGTGTGTTTGTAAGTAAGTATTTCCTTACACCTCGTGTTCTGACCATCCCTGTTTTCATTTTAGTATTTTTGGGTAGAGTTCGTACTAACGAGTGCTTTTATTTTGCGGCAGTAGCGTTTCACTGCACTCCACATGTTCTGAGCGGGGCTATTTTAAATACGCCTCGTGTTTACTGCCATTATTTAATTCTTTCTTCTATTGCAGGTTATGACTTTCGAATATCGCTGCTTTCCGTGTTTAATTCGTAGTTAGTGGGAGCAGACTTCATATTTTTTGCCAAGGAACGGTTCGTGTATTTTAAGTGCTCTACTATAAGCCCTATTTTTATTTTTGGTAAGATTAAGTGAATGTGTAGTTTTGAGTATAGTTTTACACCACGTGTTCTGCTCATCCCTGTTTTTAGATGGTGGAAGTAGCGTTTCGCACCTTTCCACGTGTTCTGAGCGTGGTTGTTTTAACCTTTTTGCGGTAAAATCCAGAGATTGTAATGTCTCGTATTAGGTGCCAGTTATGTAATTTAACGTATAGTGATGCTTTCTTCTGTTGCAGGGACTCAATGTGTTCTGACCTTTGAACATAGTTTTTTTTCCTCCTCTTTTGTAGGAAAATGCAGTGAAAGTATTTTTATTTCGTGTTTTGTACGCTGCGTGTGTTTATTGTGTTCTGTATTTTGACACTTGGTTGGTAAGTAGCGTTTCTTACAGCACTCCATTGTGTCTGCATGGCTATTTTTATTTTTGTATTGAGGTAAAATTCCGTGAACGAAATGCCACCTCCCGTCAGCTGCCGAATTTGTGACAAAACTTTTCCCAGAATGTACAATCTGAAACGACACATTTCTATAATTCATCCCGGAATGGAATATAATCCACAAGAAACTAGGCCTGTAATGAACCCGCCAGTTAATCTGTTTAGCTGTCAATTTTGTGACAAATCTTTCCCCAGAGCGTTCAATTTAAAAAGACACATTTCTAATATTCATCCCGGAGGTGAATATAATCCAGTAGAAACTGTATCATGCCTGTTTAAGTGTGCAATTTGCCAGCAAGATTGTTATGACCTTGACATTTACAAGGAGCATGTGTGTGAGGCCCATGATATTACAATCAAGACAGAAAGTCACGAATTTCTATCGGAATCAGAATTTTATAAGTGGAAGCAGACGGTTGAGCATAAGGACAATGCATCATTTGTGATACACAGACAGGGCAAGACTCTATGTGATAATTCTTTTGTTGTAACATTTTATTGCCATAGATCGGGGAAGTATAGGACAAATGTTTTGCCAGAATGTAGACAAAGAGAATCAAAAATACAAGGAACTTCAAAAACAGGTGGTTATTGTCCTGCTAAAATTAATGCCGTTTTTAAAAATGGGCACGTAGCAGTAGAATTTTGCAGTACTCATATAGGCCACCAAAATGAACTGGCAAAACTTTCTTTAGGCCCAGCTTAACGCAGTGATTTAGCAACAAAAATTGCAATGAAAGTGTCTCACGGTGATATTTTAGATCAAGTAAGATCGTCCGTAAGTAAAGATAATCTCAAACGAGAGCACTTAATCACAAAACAAGACCTTTACAATATCGAAAGGGCTTTCTCCCTAAATAGTGATGCTGTTAGACATCCTAATGATGCAGTAAGTGTGGATGCATGGGTAGAAACAGAGAAACAGCTGGGATCTAATAGCGTTCTGTTTTACAAGCCTCAAAACGGGGTCCTACCTGAATACCCATTTTTGTCGAGAAATGATTTCTTTCTAGCCATATTCACGGAGGCACAGCAGGAGATGCTGCAGAAATTTGACTCGGACTGTATCTGTGTGGACAGCACTCATGGTTTGAATGCATATGGGTTCGAGATGGTTACGGTACTTGTTTTAGATGATCTTAGGCAAGGGCTGCCGTGTGCCTTTTTTATAGCTAGCAAAATAGATTCTGCAACGCTCAGAGTATTTTTTAGTTGCATCAAAGAGAGAGCTGGAGTGATCAGTTGTAACGTATTCATGTCGGACATGGCAGAATCGTTCTATAATGCATGGCAAGAAGTTATGGGTGAATCCAATATGCGTTTGTTTTGCACATGGCATGTCATTCGGGCATGGAAAAGAAATCTGACAAAAATTAAGGACACAGAAAAGCAAAAACTAACTTTCGAGAGATTGAGATCTCTTCTGCACGAGACAGATGAAGCCACATTTAACCTTGGGATAGATGAAATTACACGTCAGTTATTGGAGGATGAGGAGACAAAGGATTTTGGCTTGTATTTCCAGCAGCGGTATGCAAGATGCTGTAAGGCGTGGGCATATTGTCACAGATTGAATTCCGGCATTAACACTAACATGCATTTAGAGGAAATGCATAGAACTCTGAAACACGTGTTATTGAAAGGACAACCAGTAAAACGACTAGACAAAGCAATTCATGCTATAATGCAATTGGTTAAAACTAAATTGTTTGACCGTCTGGTTGTTATAGAGAAAGGAAAAGTGACTGCAAAATTAAGGGATCTTAGGGATCGTCATAAGAAATCGTTACAATTTTGTATAGGAAAATGGAGACGGTGGTTGGGCTATTGCCTCGTCAAATGTTCCACAGTTATATTATACTGTGAGGCTTGTGCAACCAGACTGCAGTTGTTCCATAACATGTACACACTGCAAGGCTTGCATACACAAATTTAGTTGCACTTGCATTGATGCAAGCATTAAGTGGAACATGTGCAAGCATATACACTTGTTATGTCGTACATTAGCACCTTCTGAATGTACCATTCAGTCTTCAGGAAATGCTAATATGGGCGAAGAACATATTGTTGCTGCCGAAAGAAATGCCATTTTAAATGAAGTTGGCAATGGTGAATTAATAAGTAGGCCTGCAGTAGTCGATATTGCCAGATTAAGAGCAGACTTCACTCGGCAATTTAATAATGTTCTCCTTAAAGTTAATAATGTAGAGCAATACAACATCTGCAGTCAGTCTGATACGGTTAGTTCCTCTTCTGAATGCTTCTGAACAGCATATTGCAACTTTACCACAGACCAAGAGCAATGTTAGTAAGAAAATTGAACTTCAGAGGGGCTTTAAATGCACAAGGCAGAAATTTAAAGGTAAAAAAACTTCCAGGGCACAGACTATGCCAGAAGCAATTAAGACTGCAGCGAGTACAATAGTCTCTCAAGGAAATGACTAAGACAATGGCCTAGATGTTAGGCCCCTTTAAACAACAAGCAGCAAGCATCCTCATTAATAAAGGAGAGAGACGATTACTTCATTCTTCTTGTAAAATTTAGCTTTTAATGAATCCCACTGGAGTTAATCTCTGACTTAAAGGTCTGGAATGTGGGTTAGGTTATACTTATACCTACCAAATTCTTTGAATTTGGGCACCGGCACCCGGTATTAATGCCGGGCAGGACCGTTATGTAGGGTATGATTCTATCATTAAACATAAAGTTCTACAAAGTACAGTACTCATTTTTAATTCGTTACCGCACATGAACTTATTCCGGAATTGTTCTCGGTGTATTCATTTTCTACTACACATAAAGACAGTCTATAACTACACATCGCCTCTCCCTCTCGGTTAAACAGTGCCACACACACCTTTCCCCTAGCTTCCCTCTACCAACATGTTCTACTCTTTGGGAAGCTGCGAGGGAGGTAATGGCATATCACCGATTCGTAATCACTGGCAATTTGACGTAACATAAAAATATTGCACATATATAAGTTAAAAAGCTATTTGAAACCTACGGTAATTATGTTATTAATGTTGGATACTTAAGTTTTTTATTAATCTTGTATTAGTTTTAGACATATAGGAAACCACCTGATGTAAATAGTGTGGACTGAATTGTATGGAATTTTCTAGTTTTTCTTGATCTTGTATAAACTTGACAGTTGTGTATGAAGAGATAAGACCTGTAAGTAGTGTTTACTTTATTCTCTAAGCTGTAATGACAGAAAATAGGTTGTAAGGTATTTCCTAGCTTTTCTTAATCTTGTATTAGTTAGGAACCAGATTACCAAGAAAATTTATAGAGAAACTGGAATCTCAATTAACAAGTAGGATGGATTAAGGAAATTAGGGAGCATATGGAAGAACTACAAATAACTCTGGATGACTTGTAAAACAAAACAGAAAATGTAAAGAAACTGAAAAACATAGAAATAAGATTTAAACCAAAAAGAGACAAGTGACATGCAATGAAATGGGTACTTACAGATGTGAAACGACAGAAAAGACCAGAACAAATGAAAAGCTACTGGGCAATTTGGAAACAAAACCCATTAAAGATGATGACCAGAGAATGATGGACTGAAGTGGTCCAATGAGGCCGTAAAACAAGAGAGGCGACCTCCAAGTAGTGTGTACACCGAACGAGTTGGGCCGTGCAGTGGCTGTGAGCTTGCGTTCCAGCCCCACTGTCGGCAGCCCTGAAGATGGTTTTCCGTGGTTTCCCATTTTCACAACAGATGAATGCTGGGGCTGTACCTTAACTGCTGAAGCTTGTTACTATCAAGAGCACAGGGTGCTCGCTTATGCAAGAATGGTAATCAGATTTAGAAACTAAAACCAGCGTTAACACTGCAAGAAGAACGTTCCTTGTGTGTTACTGTTACCTCAGGTTTCAACCTTGTTGTGAAGTGTTGATTTACCTGTGCAGCTATAGTGTGGAAGGGTGAACTGGCTCAAATGTAGGTGTATCGCAGAATGTTGCAGATCCTCTGCTGTGCCGGGAAATTGTGTGCTCAAGAAATACGACAATGTAGAAGGGACACCATGTGCGCGGGCAGAGATCATCCTGTTCACGGAACAGTTCTAACTCTGTGATAAGATAAACTCTTGAGGTCATCGATGTCTGAATACATTTGTTTTACTGTGACGTTCGAAGGGACCACTTCTTTGACACATGGTCACTGGCAAGGGAATAACTTCCTTGTAAACGACTCTTTCACATCATCTTTATAGTGTAAATTGTTTTTATTTGCGGCAACAGAATTTGACACTTGTTACTTACTAAGAAGTGTGTGGGTTTTTCACCACCCACAGGCTAACAGGCAGAGAAACGTATGCTGCTGGCAGGGACCCACACTGTATCCTGCATTACTTTGCTATCTGTCTTTTTAAGTCATCTTCCTGCTCAATGTTAAATGTGAACCCTTTGTAACTATTCATCGTGTTGTACCAATTATCCTTGAAATCCAACTCCATAAAGAAATCAGTAATCATAATTGTTATCTTCTTTCAACTTTATTGTTTTCCCTGGTAGGGACCGATAAATTATTATGAACCCTATTTGAAAATTTAAACCTAATTAAAGAAGATGGCAAGTTTGTAATCCTTACGTGATAATTGTCAGAAAGATCTTAAATTTCCAGTGGGAACTCCCACCTGTCATGATCCTTTCTTGATGGGTTTTAACCCCTTCATTCCTCAGTTTCTTATCCTTATTGATGTTTCATTGCACCTAAGGATTGTATCAACTCTTTATACATTAAGGATTTCATTTTGGACTTTACATATGATTAGTATTGCCAGAGTATGGGAAATAATTTTACCCTATTAATGTACATTTTCTTTCAGGTGTCGGTGACTTGCCAGTCGTCGCCCTCGACAAGTGATCTGCTTCCGGGTGAAGAAGATGTTTTGGTGTTTTTCAACTAGGTTTATCTGTATATTATGTAACATTTGTAACTTTCCAGTGTAAACATTCGCCTAACAGGAAATGTAAACTTCACTTTTGAATAAATGTGTTGGTTATTTAAAAATATAAACTGTGTACTTTGTTTTGTATTTAACTTTTTACTGTTCCATTGCCATTAGTGTCATGGGGCGAGGGTGAACCAGGAAATTTGGTAATGTAAATGGGTATGTTTGGTAATTATAGTTAAACTGACCAGGCATCACAGACTAAACACAACAATCCTGTGGTTGGATGTTTTGTCCATTCGGTGAAGATAAAGGTTTGCTTCACAATTGCTGACGTATCATTTTCAAACATCACTGCTCTAGCGATGGCTGTCAAACAAATAAGTTATTTCTTGTTCTTGAGTAGTTCGATCACATATTCTGTTCTACTGCATGCAGTCAATCTGGGGTAGGCAGTAATTTGCCAGGCGAGTTAGCCGTGCCATTAGGGTGGCGCAGCTGAGAGCTTGCATTCGGGAGATAACGGGTTCGAACCACATGTCGACAGCCCTGAGGCTGAATTCTCATTTTCACACCAGGCAAATGTTGGGGCTGACTCATAACTAAGACTACGGCCATTTCCTATCCCATCGTCGCCGTAAGACTTGTCAGTGCTATGTAAAGCAAATTGAAAAAAAAATTTATTGTAGGTAATAATCTGTTTATCGGTTGAATGTATTTTCTCCCACATGAACAAAGTGGGTATTATACTTAAATTTGTGCTAAAATTTAACTCTCCGAGTATAGAAACTAGATCTTGGCATTTTTGTTTTCAAGCAATTTGTACAGTACAAAGATTGAACTTTTACTTTTTTTATAATTTGCTTTAGGTGCACTGACACGGATTAGGTCTTGTGGCGATGATAGGAAATGACTTGGGGCAGGAAGCAAGTGACCATGGCCTGGTGTGAAAAAGGGATACCACGAAAAACTAACTGCAAGGCTGCCGACAGTGGGGTTCAAACCCACTATCTTCCGAATGCAAGCTGACTGCTTCATGGCGCAAACCACACAGCCACTTGCTCGGTTAAGTTTGAATCAAAGTGAATCTTTGAAATTTAGAATTAAAAATGGATAACAATAACATGTATCGTATGTGATTTGTGCTGATATTCAACCTCTGAATTGTTAAAACTTCCAAAATCCCACTGTCTCAGTTTGTCCCTCCAAACATTGTCAATTTACAGCAATTGTCCTACTCTGAGTTTTCCAAAATACTCAGTTCTGTTTTTATATGAATATTATTGCAACGTTCATTAATCGAAGATTGCATTACTTAATCTGTAGGTGGAAAATTCACGTAAAATGGTACTGTTGAAGGAATGATGAAGACTCCTGTAAAGGAAGCATGATTAATGTATGAATAACTGAAATATTGTTATCTGACAATGCCCTTCCTATCCATTATTTTCCTCGAGACTGGTCATGCGCCTCAGCCTCGTGGTTGTGTAGTCCTCGTAACAAATTTTTTTCTGTTCATTTCTCTATGCTTACCAATATGCGGAGCACAAGTACGTTGTGCAAAAGTGCATTCATACAATAAGGTTCATGATGGTTATTTGCATCTCCTGGATACTTTCATAGTCACATGCTTGTACAGGGGAATGGGAGGAATCGATTGGAGGCTTACAAGTTCTTCCAGGTAGGTGTCGAACGAGAGAATGAGGTAAGTATTCGGCAAGTACAGGTAAAAACACAGGACAGTAATTTTCTATAGCGATTAAGTAGTGCTTTTTGTTTGTGTGTCTGTGGTTCATGCTGTGTGTTACTGTAGTCACGTTGTATTTCGTGAACTTTGGGTAATGGCTGAGTGGCCGAGTAAGTGGTGCTGAGAGTCGGGATACCAGTTGCTATGGAATGGGAGTGGGCATCTCAGACATATTCTGAGTCATGGCCCTTCTTGTGCTCAGGCGGCTAAGACTATATAATCCACCAGTGGTCCCTAACCCATTAGAGGAGAGATCCTCACTTGGAAAATGTGTAAGTAGGGTAGCATCCTGCTTCATGAATTTACCGAGCTCAGAACATTTTAAGCAAGCCTCGGACCTACAGGAGTAATGGAGTATGGCTTATGGAAGAAAGCAGAACTGACTGAGTCAGCAAACAGGATGCATCTGGATGTGCTAGGAGTAAGTGATATTTGGGTAAGGGGAGATGACGAAGAAGAAGAGTTAGGAGATTATAAAGTGTACTTGACAGGTGTTAAAAAGGGAAGGGCTGTTCATCAGGAATACTATTGCATGTAAATGAGCTGAAGCATTGAACGACATTGTAGTCGGGTTCAACAGCAAGGATAGGATAGTGCTAATGTGCGATTTCAATACAAGAGCTGGAAATAGAACTGAAGGATACGAAAGAGTGTTTGGCAAATGTGGGGAAAATATGGAAGGTAATGGGAATGGGGAACGTTTACTGGGCTTCCGTGGTAGTATGGGCTTAGCAGTTATGAATACATACTTCAAGCATAATGCTATTTACCGCTACACATGGGAGGTTTGCAGTACCAGGTCCATAATAGACTGTATCTTTACCGACATCGAATTCAGGAAGTCTGTTGGAAATGTACAGGTTTTTCAGGTATTTTTCGATGATACAGACCACTATCTGATCTGTAGTGAACTAAGTATCTCTTAGGCCTAGTGTAGAGAAAGTGAAATCTGTCTGCAAACGAATAAGTGTAAACAATCTGCAGGATGAGGAAGTTGGACAGAAGTAAATGGATATGATTAGTGAGAAGTATCGAACATTGGACAGTAAGCAAGTTCAGGATATAGAAAGAGAATGGGTGGCATACAGATATGCTGTAGTAGAAACATTCTAGGAACAACTGTGTGTAAAGATGGGGAAAAAACTAACATTCTGGTGGAATGATTTAGTGAGAGCAGCTTGTAAACGTAACAAGGAGGCTTGTCAGAAATGGCTCCAAACAGGGAATGGTACGTAGATGAAAGAAACAGAGCGAAACAAATAGTTGTTGAATCCAAAAAGAAGTCGTGGGAACATTTTCATAATAACCTGGAAAGGCTAGGTCAAGCAGCAGGGAAACCCTTCTGGGCAGTAGTAAAGATTCTTAAGAAGGGAGGGAAAAAGGAAATGAACAGTGTTTTGGGTGATTCAGGTGAACTCATAATAGATCCCAGAGAATCACTGGACAGGTGAAGGAAATATTTTGAAAATCTGCTCAATGTAACAGGAAATCTTCCTGGTGGTGTCACGAACAACCAAGCTCATGGGGAGGAGGAGGATGTTGGTGAAATTACGCTTGAGGAAGTGGAAAGGATGGTAAATATACTCTATTGTCCTAAAGCAGCAGGAATAGATGAAATTAGACCTGAAATGGTGAAGTATAGTGGGAAGGCAGGGATGAAATGGCTTCATAGAGTTGTAAGATTAACATGGAGTGTTGGTAAGATACTTTCAGATTGGACAAAAGCAGTAATTGCACCTATCTCTAAGCAAGAGAGCAGGAAGGATTGCAACAACTATCGAGGTATCTCATTGATTAGTATACCAGGCAAAGTATCCTCTGGCATCTTGGAAGGGAGGGTGCAATCAGTGGTTGAGAGGAAGTTGGATGAAAACCTTTGTGGTTTCAGACCACAGAGGGAATGTCAAGATCAGATTTTCAGTATGCGCCAGGTAATTGAAAAATATTACGAGATGAATAGGCAATAGGTCTAGTGAAATCATATGACAGGGTACCAAGGGAAAAGATGTTCGCCATACTGGGGGGCTATGGAATTAAGGGTAGATTATTAAAATCAATTAGAGGCGTTTATAGACATGATACTCTATAGGCTTTTGGGCTTATGCTGTGTCAAGAAAATAAGGTGAAATTCTTAATGTTTCGCAGGGAACTGTTCGCTGCGTCCTCAGAAGAAATCTCGACTGTCCACGAGAAAGGCTTCTTAAACAATGACACTTTAAATTTGGAACGTTATAATAGAACTGGAAAATGGTACGTTCATTCACCACCGGGTGGCCCCCAGGGCATGACAACGCTAGCGTTCGAAGCGGTAGCTGACCGAACCATCACAATCAGTCTAAGCGGTTTGCGTAACACATGACATTGGCAGGTGTATGGCATAGACACAAGGCTTGAATGAAACATCTGGTGATGAGGAATGTACGAATTTTGAAAACACCAAGATAAAATAACAATAGTGAAGGGACCGGGAAGGGAACTACCTATGTAAATTCTTAATGGCTGGAAACCAGGTATTACTTAATTGATAGCCAGTGTCCCTGTTGAAATTGTTAGGATTTCTACATATTTCCACAGCTTCCCGTATAATCCTGGAACTGTAGTGTCTGGTGAGGGTAAGAGCTCGAGCATCTTCAAACATGACATCATGACTCGACGATAGAGCGTGCTCAGCTATGGCCGATTTGTCTGGTTGGTTGAGACGAATATTACGTTCATGTTCTTTGATACGGGTACCAATGGACCGGCATGTTTGGCCGATGTATACCTTACCGCAAGTACAGGGAATTTCATATACCCCAGGATGTAAAAGTGGGGACAGTTTGTCCGTGGTTTTACTCAGACTGTGAGCAATTTTAGTGGCGGTGCCAAACACGGTTTTTATATTGTGTTTGCGGAGGACCTTGGCAATTCGATCTGTCGTGTTTTGAATGTAAGGCAAGTAGGCAGTTCCTGTCACTTCTTCCTTCTGTGAGCTTTGCTTGGTCGTTTCTCTGGGATGTAGGGCTCTATGAATCTGCAAACGCGACTTTGAGCGTGTCCATCTCCACCTGGATATGTGATGGCTCACAGATTTGTCTCGCCCTCTTAGCGAGTGTCGTGAGAATGCCTTGTTTTTGTCCTGGATGGTGGTAAGAATCTGCATGAAGATAGCGATTTGTGTGGGTAGGCTTACGATAGACGGTGTGTCCTATTGCAATAACCTCCTCCTCAAAACGCTATTGCTTCGGCGCCCGTCAAGCCTATGATGTGGTGGAGGTATGTTGATGATGCATTTGTGGTCTGGACTGAAGGTCCTGAGAAACTTCAACTTTTCCTAAACCACCTAAATCAGCAATATCCGTCAATAAAATTCACTATGGAGATGGAGTCGGACGGATGCCTTCCTTTCTTGGATGTTCTAGTAAGAAAGAAACCGGACAGCTCCCTCGGACACACCGTCTATCGTAAGAAATTCAACAGAAATGAATGTCAGATTGATGATACAAAGCTGGAACAGGTAGATCATTTCAAGTATGTTCTACTAGGATGGTAATAAGTTACAGTAAGTGAGATTGAATCAAGGTGCAGTAAAGCTAATGGAGTGAGCTCACAGGTAAGATCAACAGTGTTCTGTAAGAAGGAATTCAGCTCCGGGATGAAACTATCTTTACATTGGTCTGTTTTCAGACCAACTTTGCTTTACGAGAGCAAAAGCTGGGTGGACTCAGGATATCTTATTCGTAAGTTTGAAGTAACAGAGATGAAAGTAGCGAGAAGAATTGCTGGTTCAAACAGGTGGGAACAATGGCAGGAGGGTACTTTGAATGAGAAGATAAAGGCTAATTTAGGAATGAGCTCGATGGATGAAGCTGTACGCATAAACTGGCTTCAGTGGTGGGGTCATGCAAGGCGGATGGATGATAGCCTTTTTTTTTTAATGACATCTGTTTGTGGCGTTGACCTCTAGGAGACTTTTGCCACTACTTGCACCATGTGATATAAACCTGTATGTAACTGGAATTGCAGAAGCGTAGAGTGTTGAATGTGAGGAAAGGAATGTTAAGGACGACACAAACACCCCATCCCCAGGCTAGGGATATTAATCATTTACAATTAAAAACCCCTGACCTAGCCGGGGCCGCCAGGTAACAGGTAGACGCGTTGCCACCCACACCGCGGGGCCGGACAGGAGGATAGGTTACCTAGGAGAATAATGGACACTGTTATGGAGGATAAGAGAGAGAGAGAGAGAGACAAAGACAATGATGGTTAGACTCAGTTTCTAATGATTTAGGTACCGGTATAGAACTAAATGAGACCACAGCACTAGTTCCAAATAGAGGATTGTGGCGATGTTTAGTAAATTCGCAGAGGCTTGCAGACTGAATGCTGAAAGGCATAATGGACTATAATGATGATGTATGTATGTTCTATTCTACTTCTGTTTTCTGCTTTAATTTCTTGTCTCTGCCTTGCCTCTTTAAGCTTAAGTAACAACACCGTAAGACATCTTCTTATCTGTCCGACTCGTTGGCTGAACGGTCAGCGTACTGGCCTCCGGTTCAGAGGGTCCCGGGTTCGATTCCTGGCTGGGTCGGTGATTTTAACCTTAATTGGTTAATTCCTACGGCATGGGGGCTGGGTGTATGTGTTGTCTTCATCATCATTTGATCCTCATCACAACGCGCAGGTCGCCTATGGGTGTTAAATAGAAAGACCTGCATCTGGCGAGCCGAACCCGTCCTGGGATATCCCGGCACTAAAAGCCATACGACATTTCATTTTTTCATCTTCTTATCTGTTTACCAAAGAATCCCTGCACCTAAATTCCTCCTTTGTTACCACCTTCTTATATCCGTATCTCATACCATCACAATTTATTGAGGGGTATTTTTTTTAATACATCCAATTGGTATTTACATATTTGTCCTACACCACTGTCTTCAGTTATAATCCTATTTTCTACTAATTTCAACTTTCTTAACTGTATTACTTTCTTCCTTAATTCTTCTGTATGTATGCAAGTGCTAATCATGAAACCTGGACATTCTTTTCTTACTCGCAGCCCCTGCTCCTCTACCCACGAGCAATGTAAGTTCTGTGATGTAGTCCTATATACCCGCTCTTTATCTTCTATGGTGGCTTCAGATTTCGTGATTGGTGGAAGTGAATCAAGACGACTTGGGCGGAGTCCGACCACGGGGAGGAACCAAAATTCGCAGTAGTGGGCGGGTACTGTGAACAAAATTCAAATTTTGTGAAGCGAAGCGCATTAAATCATAAAGAAGAAGAAACTTTGTCCACTGTAACGCTTCTTCATTTGGATCAAGTGCTCTATGAACGAAGGCCTAATTTTTATTTTATTTGTAGTAAAATTCTGTGAATGTGTGCTTGTAAGTAAGTAGTTTTGTACACCTCGTGTTCTGACCATCCGTTTTCATTTTTGCATTTTTGGGTAAAGTTCGTACTAACGAGTGCTTTTATTTTGCGGCAGTAGCGTTTCACTGCACTCCACACGTTCTGAGAGATGCTATTTTAAATCAACCTCGTGTTAACTGCCATTATTTAATTTAACGTATAGTGATGCTTTCTTCTGTTGCAGGTTATGACTTTCGAACATCACTGTTTTCCGTGTTTAATCCGTAGTTAGTGGGAGCAGACTTTATATCTTTTGCCAAGGATCGCTTCGTGTGTTTAAAGTGCTCTACTATAAGCCCTATTTTTTATTTTTGGTAAAATTCAGTGAATATGTAGTTTTGAGTATAGGTTTACACCACGTGTTCTGATCATCTCTGTTTTTAGATGGTGGAAGTAGCGTTTCGCAGCTTTCCACGTGTTCTGAGCGTGGCTGTTTTAACCTTTATTTTGCGGTAAAATCCAGAGATTGTAATGCCTCGTATTAGGTGCCAGTTTTGTAATTTAACGTATAGTGATGCTTTCTTCTGTTGCAGGTACTCAACGTGTTCTGACTTTTGAACATAGCTTTTTTTGTAGAAAAATGCAGTGAAAGTATTTTTGTGTCGTGTTTTGTACGCTGTGTGTGTTTATTGTGTTCTGTATTTAATAATAATAATAATGTTATTTGCTTTACGTCCCACTAACTACTTTTACGGTCTTCGGAGACGCCGAGGTGCCGGAATTGAGTCCCGCAGGAGGTCTTTTACGTGCCAGTAAATCTACCGACACGAGGCTGTCGTATTTGAGCACCTTCAAATACCACCGGACTGAGTGTTCTGTATTTTGACACTGGGTTGGTAAGTAGCGTTTCTTACAGCACTCCATTGTGTCTGCATGGCTATTTTTATTTTTGTATTGAGGTAAAATTCCGTGAACGAAATGCCACCTCCCGTCAGCTGCCGAATTTGTGACAAAACTTTTCCCAGAATGTACAATTTGAAACGACACATTTCTATAATTCATCCTGGAATGGAATATAATCCACAAGAAACTAGGCCTATAATGAACCCGCCAGTTAATCCGTTTAGCTGTCAATTTTGTGACATCTTTCCCCAGAGCGTTCAATTTAAAAAGACACATTTCTAATATTCATCCCGGAGGTGAATATAATCCAGTAGAAACTTTATCATGCCTGCTTAAGTGTGCAATTTGCCAGCAAGATTGTTATGACCTTGACATTTACAAGGATCATGTGTGTGAGGCCCATGATATTACAATCGAGACAGATAGTCACGAATTTCTATCGGAATCAGAATTTTATAAGTGGAAGCAGACGGTTGAGCATAAGGACAATGCATCTTTTGTGATACACAGACAGGGCAAGACCCTGTTTCATAATTCATTTGCTGTAACATTTTATTTTCATCAATCGGGGAAGTATAGGACAAATGTTTTGCCAGAAAGTAGACAAAGAGAATCAAAAATACAAGGAACTTCAAAGACAGGTGGTTATTGTCCTGCTAAAATTAATGCCGTTTTTAAAAATGGGCACGTAGCAGTAGAATTTTTCAGTACTCATATAGGACACCAAAATGAACTGGCAAAACTTTCTTTAGGCCCAGCTGAACGCAGTGATTTAGCAACAAAAATTGCAATGAAACTGTCTCACGGTGATATTTTACATCAAGTAAGATCGTCCGTAAGTAAAGATAATCTCAAACGAGAGCACTTAATCACAAAACAAGACCTTTACAATATCGAAAGGGCTTTCTCTCTAAATAGTGATGCTGTTAGACATCCTAATGATGCGGTAAGTGTGGATGCATGGGTAGAAACAGAAAAACAGCTGGGATCTAATAGCGTTCTGTTTTACCAGCCTCAGAACGTAGTCCTACCTGAATACCCATTTTTATAGAGACATGATTTCTTTCTTGCCATATTCACGGAGGCACAGCAGGAGATGCTGCAGAAATTTGGCTCGGACTGTATCTGTGTGAACAGCACACATGGTTTGAATGCATATGGGTTCGAGATGCTTACGGTACTTGTTTTAGATGATGTTAGGCAAAGGCTGCCGTGTGCCTTTTTTATAGGTAGCAAAATAGATTCTGCAATGCTCTGAGTATTTTTAGTTCCATCAAAGAGAGAACTGGAGTGATCAGTTGCAACGTATTCATGTCGGACATGGCAGAATCGTTCTATAATGCATGGCAAGAAGTTATGGGTGAGTCCAATATGCGTTTGTTTTGCACATGGCATGTCATTCGGGCATGGAAAAGAAATCTGACAAAAATTAAGGACACACAAAAGCAAAAACTAACTTTCGAGAGATTGAGATCTCTTCTGCATGAGACAGATGAAGCCACTTTTAACATTGGGATAGATAAAAGTACACGTCAGTTATTGGAGGATGAGGAGACAAAGGATTTTGGCTTGTATTACCAGCAGCGGTATGCAAGATGCTCTAAGGCGTGGGCATAATGTCATAGATTGAATTCCGGCATTAACACTAACATGCATTTAGAGGCAATGCATAGAACTCTGAAACACGTGTTATTGAAAGGACAACCAGTAAAACGACTAGACAAAGCAATTCATGCTATAATGCAATTGGTTAAAACTAAATTGTTTGACCGTCTGGTTGTTATAGAGAAAGGAAAAGTGACTGCAAAGTTAAGGGATCTTAGGGATCGTCATAAGAAATCGTTACAATTGAGGTCCGATTTTGTATCGGAAAATGGAGACGGTGGTTGGGCTATTGCCTCGTCAAACGTCCCACAGTTATATTATACTGTGAGGCTTGTGCAACCAGACTGCACTTGTTCCATTACATGTACACACTGCAAGGCTTGCGTACACAAATTTAGTTGCACTTGCATTGATGCAAGCATTAAGTGGAACATGTGCAAGCTTATACACTTGTTATGTCGTACATTAGCACCTTCTGAATGTACCATTCAGTCTTCAGGAAATGCTAATATGGGCGAAGAACATATTGTAGCTGCCGAAAGAAATGCAATTTTAAATGAAGTTGGCAATGGTGAATTAATAAGTAGGCCTGCAGTAGTCGACATTGCCAGATTAAGAGCAGACTTGACTCGGCAATTTAAGTATGTTCTCCTTAAAGTTAATAATGTAGAGCAATACAACATCTGCAGTCGAAGTCTGAAACGGTTAGTTCCTCTTCTGAATGCTTCTGAACAGCATATTGCAACTTTACCACAGACCAAGAGCAATGTTAGTAAGAAAATGTAATTTCAGAGGCGCTTTAAATGCACAAGGCAGAAATTTAAAGGTTAAAAAGCTTCCAAGGCACTGACTATCCCAGAAGCAATTAACACTGCAGCGAGTACAATAGTCTCTCGAGGAAATGACTAGGACAATGGCCTACATGTTAGGCCCCTTTTAAACAACAAGCAGCAACCATCCTCATTAATAAGGGAGAGAGACGATTATTTCATTCTTCGTGTAAAATTTAGTTTTTAATGAATCCCACTAGAGGTAATCTCTGACTTAAAGGTCTGGAATGTTGGTTAGGTTATACTTATCCGTACCAAATTCTTTGAATTTGGGCACCGGCACCCGATATTAATACCGGCAGTACCGTTATGTAGGGTATGATTCTATCATTAAACATAAAGTTCTACAAAGTAGAGTACTCATTTTTAATTCGTTACCGCACGTGAACTTATTCCGGAATTTTTCTCGGTGTATTCATTTTCTACTACACGTAAAGACAGACAGTCTATAACCACACATCGCCTCTCTCGCCATCTCGGTTAAACAGTGCCACACACATATACACCTTTCCCCTAGCTTCCCTCTACCAACAGGTTCTACTCTTTGGGAAGCTGCGAGGGAGGCAACGGCATATCACCAATTCGTAATCACTGGCAATTTGACCTAACATAAAAATATTGCACAACTCCATAAAGAAATCAATAATCATAATAATGTTCTTTCAGCTTTATTGTTTTCCCTAGTAGAGACCAATAAATTATTACGAACCCTATTTGAAAATTTAATTCTTTAAAATATATGTGACCAGTTGGCTTACATCAACACTCGTAGGCATTATATGAGGAGACCTAATTAAAGGAGATGGCAAGTTTGTAATACTTCGGTGATAATTGTCAGAAAGATCTTACATTTCCAGTGGGAACTCCCACCTGTCATGATCCTTTCTTGATGGGTTTTAACCCCTTTATTCCTCGATTTCTTCTCCTTATTGATCTTTCATTGCACCTAAGGATTGTATCAACTCTTTATACATTAAGGATTTCATTTTGGACTTTACATATGATTAGTATTGCCAGAGTATGGGAAATAATTTTACCCTATTAATGTACGTTTTCTTTCAGGTGTCGGTGATTTGCCAATCGTCGCCCTCGACAAGTGATCTGCTGCCGGGTGAAAAAGATGTTTTGGTGTTTTTCAACTGGATTGATCTGTATATTATGTAACATTTGTAACTTTCCAGTGTAAACATTCGCCTAACAGGAACTGTAAACTTCCCTTTTGAATAAATGTGTTGGTTATTTAAAAATATAAACTGTGTACTTTGTTTTGTATTTAACTTTTTACTGTTCCATTACCATTAGTGCCATGGAGCGAGGGTGAACCAGGAAATTCGGTCGTGTAAAATGGGTATCCTTGGTAAGTATTTTGGTAATTATAGGTAAACTGACCAGGCGTAACAGTTATACCGTGCTACCGTTCGCTCTGCCTTAGATTACAGTGCACACATAATAGATTTAGCTTCCAAACAAAATCTTTTAACATTAGATCGCATACAATTTTCCGCTTTACGTATACGTGTTGGTGCTCTCAAAACAACGCCGACTAACGCTTTGTTAGTTGAAGCCACAGAAGAGCCTCTTCATATTCGCCGGTTAAAAGTTGCGAAAAAATTTCTGCTCAAGCACATCAGTAGATCGAACTCTATTATATTTCCTAAATTGAAATTACTATATAAATACTACCAACAGCGTCCTCCAAAGAATCACCGATACCCTGCAATATATACGGCATACGTTGAAATGCAAAATATTCACGATTCCATTCTACGAACACCGCGTTTCATCATGTATTCATACATTTATGACATTATCATATTCCGTCCATCCATAATTATAGCTTCTTCTTGTCCATCTAACCAATCTTCACGTGAAATTAACTCATAAAATTTTCCTCATAAGAGATTTAAAGGTTTATTGAATTCCCAAGATTATCATATATTTACTGATGGAGCAAAGTCGTCTACTGGCGTAGGGGCGGCATTCTTTGATCCCCAAAACCCACACAAGTTTTAAATATCCGTTGCCGAATAGTCTAACTATATATACAGCGGAACTCTATGCCATCTACCAAGCATTTTTATATGTTCAACAACTGAATTCCCGAAAAATAAATATTTTTAGCGATTCCCAAAGTGTGCTTCAGGCTCTACAATCTTTTTCACAAAGTTACAATATGTATGTATACGAGGTTAAATACCTTCTTTTCAACTCGAGAAGTCTGGTTTTTCTATAACGTTACTTTGGATAAAAGGACATAGTAACCACGTAGGTAATGATACAGCCGATTTAGCAGCCAAAGAGGCAAGTACTGATATCGTACATTTATTGCAAATTAAAATCCCGGTTTCCGATTTCTTCTCACGTATTAAAAGGGATGCTCATCAAGCGTGGAATATAATATGGCGACTTTCTGCCGGTACGAAGGGACAACACTATTATCAATTGCAGCCCACCATTCCGAAACAACAATGGTTTATCAATGGTACGTACACGCGACGCCATATCATTAATATTACAAGATTACGCTCACCCCTGTTTATCAACATCGGTTTAATATAGCAAATAGCCCATCTTGTTCTTATGGATATCATAATGGAGACAGTGATCATTTAATTTTTCAGTGTCCCCAATATGTGCCTCAACAGAGACTCTTAATGAGGAAATTAATCAGACTTCACGTATCTTTGCACACGCGAGTTTCAGTCTTGCTATTCCAACCTTCACCACAAATCATCCCTATTCTTAACGATTATCTTGATTCCACTCAAATAAGGTTATAATTACGCTATAGTCATTCAGTTGTTTCACGACTGCCTGGAAGTGACACATCTATAAGTTGCCAGTGCATTCCTCACATCCCCTTTTTTTAGGTCATATAGCGTTTTCTTCTATTACATGCTATTACGTAATTTAGTGGTTCTAAAGACTATTAATGATGCGTGTGTAAAGTAAAAGTGAATTAAGTGCAATATTAATAACGGCTTGTGACTGGAAGACAGAACATTCAATCCCAACCAATCTCCTCAAGAAAGAAAGAAAGAAAGAAGATACGGGTACCAATGGCCTGGCATGTTTGGCCCATGTATACCTTACCGCACGTACAGGGAATTTCGTATAACCCAGGATGTAAAAGTGGGGACAATTTGTCCTTGGTTTTACTCAGACTGTGAGCAGTTTTAGTGGCGGTGCCAAACACGGTTTTTATATTGTGTTTGCGGAGGACCTTGGTAATTCGATCTGTGGTGTTGTGAATGTAAGGCAAGTAGGCAGTTCCCTTCCCTTCTTCCTTCTGTGAGCTTTGCTTGGTCGTTTCTCTGGGATGTAGGGTTCTATGAATCTGCAAATCGCTGTAACCATTACCCTTGAACACGACTTTGAGCGTGTCCATCTCCACCTGGATATGTGATGGCTCACAGATTCGTCTCGCCCTCTTAGCGAGTGTCATGAGAATGCCTTGTTTTTGTGCTGGATGGTGGTGAGAATCTGCATGAAGATAGCGATTTGTGTGGGTAGGCTTACGATAGATGGTATCTCAATATGCTGGCGGCAGAGGACTATGACGCTGGAATACAAAAACTCGTTCCACGTTATGACAAATGCCTAAATTTGCTTGGAGATTATGTGGAGAAGTAGTGTAAAGTATGCTCTTACCAAAAAAGTGTATATTTGTTAATATTTACTCCTGCGTCTTTATTGAGCAAACGGGTGCCACTTTCCGGATGGCCTTCTTAATTTCATCTCATCTCATCCCTGACCCCACATCAGGAAACCAGGACTAATGGGTAGGCATACGTACACTTTGCAATGTATTTTCCAATCTGATTTTCCAGGATTTTCAAGTAAATGGAGTCTAAAAGTTCTCATGCCATTACCTTAACATGAATGCAAAAATAAGAGATCATTTCAACAGTGGTGTAGCGTAAAATAAAACAACGGGAACATTATATATTAAACACCCTAGTGCTAGAAATGAAATATGGACGTTGATACCCATGCATTTTTATCGAATGGCACTCCTGTAAAATAACTTTAAAAATCAACAATGAAATCAACAAATAACAATGTTATCTCTCTCCTCAGCCTAATGGTTGGTGGGTAGCATGACTGTCCTCGTCTAACGACCTTCTATCCTAAGCCAGCTGCTTGATTAATTGATATGGATGTCACCCTTTAATGCCATCGAGGAACCCTGTTCTTGGGCATCCTCTTCTAGTCTTTCCTTCCAGTTTCCCTTCAAGCAGTGTGGTGCACCATGATGAATGCCAGAGTAAATGACCTATCCAACTACATCTTCTTTTGGTGATCATTTTCTCTAGACCGATGGTTTCTTCAGCTCTCTTGAGAACTTCATTTGTTAGCCTGTGACTCCAGGGTATTCGTGATATTCCACGCCAGCACCACATTTCAAATGCATCTACCCTTTTCTTATAACCCTTTAATAGAGTCCAGATTTCAGAACCATAGGTCGCAATGCTCCAAATGAAGCTCTTGACGAAATGCTTTCTTACTGGCAGGGATATTCCCTTGGAGGTCAACAGGCTTCTTATTTTATTGAAAGCTTCTTTAGCCTGGGCTATTTAAGAATAGACGTCCTTTCCACACCTCCCATCAGATGCAATGATGCTTCCCAAATAACTGAACCGATTTACTTGAGCCAATTTTTCTCCTTCCAACCAAACATTAACATCCTGTTTACCATCTGGAGTACATTTCATTATCTTGGTTTTTGTTTTGTTAACATTCATGTTACATTTTAGTACTACCAGGTGAGTTGGCCGTGCGGTTAGGAGCGCGCAGGTGTGAGCTTGCATCCGGGAGTTAGTGGGTTCGAACCCTACTGTTGGCAGCCCTAAAGATGGTTTTCCGTGGTTTCCCATGTTCACAGCAGTCAAATGCTGGGGATGTACCTTAATCAAGGCCATGGTCGCTTCCTTTCCATTCCTAGGCCTTTCCTATCCCATCGTCGCCATAAGACCTATCAGTGTCGGTGCGACGTAAAGCAAATAGCAACCAAAGAAAACCATTTAATATTAGTAGTTCATTCTATTTCTTTAGTGACGTCTCTATCTCTTTCTCAGTTTCAGCTATGAGGGCAATATCATCTGCGAAACATATTGTTTGGTATAGTTGGCCATTTTTTTCCATGGGTGGAAGTGGCTGAAAACTATTTCATTGCTTCTTCAAAATGCACATTGAATAATAGAGGTGACAGACCACATCCTTGCCTTACTCTTTTCTTATTTTCACATTGATTTGCTCCTTTCCTATAAGCGCTGTCTGATTCTTGTACAGCTGATAGATGATTTTCCCATCTCTGTAGGCCACTTTCAGATGTCTAAGGGCTTTAAACATAATATTCCATTTAACATTATCAAACGCTTTCTCTATATCAAAGACAGCAATTAGGATGTTCTTATTGATTCTTAGGGCTTGTTCAATAATTGTTATGAGCCTCAGAATTGCTTCCCTTGTTCCTCTGTTTCTTCTAAACCCGAATTGACCCTCTGAGAGATTTTCTTCTATTCTATTCTCCATGTAATGGTAAACAATTCTTGTAATAATTTTGGCGGCATGTGTTACCAGGCTTAACATTCTATAATATTGACATCTCTTTGCATGATTACTTTTTGAGATAGGTATCAACACAGTTTCCTCAAAATCTTCCGGTATTTCTCCGCTAGTATAAATATCATTTACTAGTTGATATAAAGAAGTTTTTGCCTTATCCCTTAAAGCTTGTAGTATTTCACCTGGAATTGAGTCTACTCCTATTCAATGCCTTATCAAATTCCTCTCTAAGTATACATGGTCCCAGCTCATCTTGCTCTATCTCACTATTATGTTCTGTTTCATCGACATCTATTTGTCCTTCATATAGACGGTCTACATATTCTTTCCGTATTATAGCTATCTTATCCTGCTCTATTATCACATCTCTGTTGCTTCCTTTTATTGTACTCAAGGGCTTTATTTTTCTTTGGAACTGCCTCCGGACTTCTCGAAAAGCTTTTTCGGTATTACCTTTGGTTATATTTTCATCTATCTGTTTGCATTGTGCTTCGATCCACTCTTCCTTTGCTTTTTTAGTTTCTCAATGGATTTTATTCCTTATTTTTTTGTATTCTTACGATTTCCCTTCCTTTTGGCCATCTGGCGTGCGTTCATTAGTTCCAAAATGTGGGATGTAACACATGGCTTATAGATTTTCCTCTCTTATTTTCCAAAACAATCTTCTGCTGCATCAATTATTTATTTCTTGATTTCTTCCCATTTTTCTTGAGCACTACTTCTAGCCAGTACTTCAGTATTAATTTTGTTATTAGTTTCTTCTTTGAACATTTTGATAGCCTCGCTGTCTTTCTTTAATTTACTCAAATTCCATTTTGGGGTGCGTCATTCTATTCTTCTTTCTTAAGTTTCAGTTGGCCTGTCATTTTCACGGGGTTATGAACGGAGGCAATATCAGCCCCAGGATTTGGTATCTACTACCATTTGCAGGCATTGTTCATGTGTATCTTCTCCTTTTTGGCTGTTCAAAGAGAGTATTTGTAATTACAAGGGAGTGACTTCGACAAAATTGGATGAACTTGTCTCCCCTTTTGCTTCTGGGACCAAGACAATAATCGCCCACTGTATCATCTTTTCTGCCTTCTCCAAACACTGTGTTCATATCTCCAAGGACGATGAGATTTTCATCATCCTGGACATTTAGAAACACTTCTTCCAGTTGATCGTATACTTCCTCCACTTCGTCATCTGTGTATGTAGAGGTGGGCATATACATCTGGATTAGAGCTGTAACTCCAGGTTCTGACTTTAATTTTATGGACAGTATTCTTTCATTATACCCCCAAATACATGACACTCGTTGTTGTAACTGCTCTGTCAGTATAAATCCAACACCACATTTTCCGTCTGAACAGCCAGAGTACAAAACTATGAAATCTCCGCTCCATAGATCTCCGCTATCTTGCCTCACTCATTCCCAAAACATCCATTCCTATTCGCTTCATTTTGCTCTGCACATTCTCCAGCTTACCACAATTTTTTCAAGGATCTCACGTTCCATGTACCTACTTTGTAGGATTTGCTCTTTGCCTTTTCCTGTATCCCCCTCCGGAGATCCAAATAGGGGGCTATTCCAGAATATTTTACGTTCAAAGAGATCATCATGCTTTCTATTTGCACCAAAGGATTGGCAGCGATATGGAAGTAAGGAAGGTGCGGGCTTTAAGACCGAAGGCTGAATACCAGTTACGAGCAAGGGAAGCGATAACACAGTCAGCGAAAACCGAGTCGTTGCAATGCTGAACATTTATTACAGTAGTAAGTGCGAACAAGAATAAAGTCCGTGTTCATTGGAGGACCTGCCCTCCGACAATTCAAACACAACAATTCTCGATTCTTAGCAATTACAGGGGCCTTAGGCCACATACCGATTCAACTATCCTGAGGGCTACACTCATTTTACCAAGAAATCGAGGCTCAGCCTCGGGAACAATGTCCTTTAGTGACAACATACTGAGTTACTTAAAAACCAAGTTAACACATAAGCCTTTTCAGAAATAAGCCCTCTTACTATTTACTGAGGCCCTTAGCCTCTACTGACAAGAGAACAAATATGTTACATTCTGAATATTAAACAACTCCCTCCCTAAGCCTGAAGTTGGTTGACAAGCATTTCTCCTACCTCCACGCTCACGGCTAGGCGACTAGGCTGCTTGCTCGCTCCAAGCGAACTGAACCAAGTTCTCTCCGAATTCCACAGCACCGTGCCCTCCCTTTGCAGGGGAGAGGAGGGGCAAGGTGGGGAGACAACGCGACAAGTGCACAGGCCGGAGGAAGGCTTGCCAACGTAATATGGAAGGTGCCACCAGGGCGGAAATAATTTTCGCTTTTCCCTGGGGCCAAAAGGGGGACGGGACAAAATGTGTATTTTATTAAGATACAAGGGGAAAACATACTAACTACAAATATACAATATACGCAGATCGATCTGTATCAATTGAAGATTTAAGAGAATACGGCGAAGGAGAGTTCCTCTTGGTACAGGCCTCCCTCCCTAAGTTTCCAACCAGGTTGGAAAAAGTCTTTCCTCTTTTACTTAGACACCACAAGAGCTCTTGATAAAAAGTTCATTTTTCAAACAAATAAATAACAGTTTGCTTGAGCAATTAAAAAAACACTTGGAGAAAGAGTCTTTGTTTAGGATACACCAACAACTGGCCTAACATTTAATTAGATTAACACCTTTTAGCTTGGCCAAAGGCAATAAAAGCCAGTCCGTGAGAATCCATACTTCAAGATGAACATCTCAATAACAAGATTAGAATAACATCAAAAACGGCTTTCACGGCCGCAGATCTATAATCACAGCAATAGAACCAGCTTTTGGGTGGTTAGGCCGTGTGCATAATGCAGAGTTTCGTCCAGACGTGCCATTTGGACTCATCAGCTGGAATGGCACGCCCCTCCAGGACTCTGCTTAGCAGTGGCAGACCAAACTGAGTGGCCCCGCCGAGTTAGCAAATCAAGTTTGCTAACCTGCTAAAGGAGAAAATATTTCTCCGTTCAAAAAATGCTCCCCCATTGGAGATACAACATCAAAAAAAGGCTTTCACGGCCGCAGATCTATAATCACAGCAATAGAACCAGCTTTTGGGTGGTTAGGCCATGTGCATAATGCAGAGTTTCGTCCAGACGTGCCATTTGGACTCATCAGCTGGAATGGCACGCCCCTCCAGGACTCTGCTTAGCAGTGGCAGACCAAACTGTGTGGCCCCGCCGAGTTAGCAAATCAGTAGTATAATTGGACAGTTCTGCCGCACCTCCGCCGCCGCACGCCTCCGCCCGCCTCCTCCTCCGCCGCCGCCTCCGCCTCCGCCGCCGCCCGCGGGAAATTTGAATTTTGGCGCGAGATTTGAATTTGTAAACAAAGCCACGTGCTTTTTGACAGCTGTCATCGACAACAACGCATCGCTAACCTCACTGCTGCCATCTTGACGGGCCTAAACCTCACTAGTGCCAACTTAACCTAACTAGCATGAGGTAAACAAAGCCACGTGTTTTTTGACAGCCACGTGCTTTTTGACAGACAACAACGCATCGCTAACCTCAGTACTGCCATCTTGACGGGCGTAACCTTAGTGGTACCAACTTAACCTCACTAGCATGAGGTAAACAAAGCCACGTGCTTTTTGACAGCCACGTGCTTTTCGACAGATTTGTAAACAAAGCCACGTGCTTTTTGACAGACAACAACGCATCGCTAACCTCAGTACTGCCATCTTGACGGGCCTAAACCGCAGTAGTACCAACTTAACCTAACTAGCGCGAGATAAACAAAGCCACGTGCTTTTTGACAGCCACGTGCTTTTTTGACAGCTGTCATCCGCCATCTTTAAACTACAGAGCACCGTGCTGCCCTCTTTCATCACCTGTCATCGGCAGTGCTGCCATCTTGACGGGCCTAAACCTTAGTGCTACCAACTTAACCTCACTAGCTCGAGATAAACAAATCCACGTGCTTTTTGACAGCCACGTGCTTTTTTGATAGCTGTCATCCGCTATCTTTAATCTATAGAGCACAGTGCTGCCCCCTTTAGCTACTTACCTTTGAAATGTGGTGGCGGATAATTTGAAAAATGCTTTTCGACAAGCAGCCATCTTTAATCCAGAGAGAACAGTGCTGCCCCGGTGACGGCAAATTCCACGTGCTCTTGTTTGAAAACAAACTCACGTGCTTTTTTGACAGCTGTCATCTGCCATCTTTAATCTATAGAGCACAGTGCTGCCCTCTTTAGTTTGAAATGTGGTGGTGGTAAATTCCACGTGCTCTTGTTTGGAAACAAAGCCATGTGCTTTTTTGACAGCTGTCATCCGCCATCTTTAATCAACAGAGCACTGTGCTACTATCATGCGGGCAATTTCATCACCTGTCATCCGCCATCTTTAATCCACAGAACACCATGCTGCCCTCTTTGTGGCTACTACCTTAAGCACGTAGTAGCGGGCAATTTGAAAAGTTCTGTTAGCTATCATCCGCCATCTTTAATCAAGAGAGCACTGTGCTGCCATCTTTAGCTAGATACCTTTGAAATGTGGTGGCGGCAAATTGAAAAATTCCACGTGCTCTTGTTTGGAAACAAACTCACGTGCTTTTACGACAGCTACCATCCGCCATCTTTAATCAACAGAGCATAGTGCTACCCTCTTTAGTTTGAAATGTGATGGCGGCAAATTCCACGTGCTCTTGTTTGGTAAACATAGCCATGTGCAGCTGTCATCCGCCATCTTTAATACAGAGAGCACCGTGCTGCCCTCTTTATCGTAGTAGATGTAAATTCGTCACCTGTCATCCGCAGTGCTGCCATCTTTAGCTAGATACCTTTGAAAAGTGGTGGCGGATAATTTAAAAAGAAAAATTCTACAGCAGCCCTCTCTCGACGCTAATTGCATAAGATGGCGGCTATACATGACTCCTTAAGGGTGCTTACGCAAGATGGCTGCTATACACAGGTTCTTATGAGACTCCCTTGGGATGCTTGCGCAAGATGGCAGTTATACATGGCTCCTTATGAGATGCCCTAGGGATGCTTGCGCAAGATAGCGGCTGCTCTTATGGGACGGCTTAAGGGTCCTTGCACAAGATAGCTTGAGACGCCCTAAGGATGCTTGCGCAAGATGGCGGACACAAGATGGCGGCTATACACAACTCCTTATGAGACGCTTTAAGGGTGCTTGCGCAAGATGGTTGCTACCCTTAGCTTAGAGGCTAACGTGTCGTGATAGTTCGATTCATTAAATTTAGGGCTTAAATGCAAAATGTTAAATATATCGAAAACGGTGCACCGTAGAGCAAAACGGACAAAATTTTTCTGCCTAATACCTAGGTTCGCAGTATGAGGAACAAGAAAATCATAGTCTAATGATGGGATCAACGGTTCGGTTCCTACTTAGTCCCTTTGGCATTTGCTCTGTTTTAGCTTGTATTGAAGCGAGTCTTCGTAACATGATCAGGTCTAGCTATGGTAGAGAGTATAACGTACCGTGCAGGTTCGATTCATTAAATTTGGAGGCTTAAATGCAAAATGTTAAATATCTCGAAAACGATGCATCGTAGAGCAAAACGGACAAAATTTTTCCGCCTAATACGTAGGTTCGTAGTATCAGGAACAAGAAAAAACATAGTCTAATGATAAGATCAACGGTTCGATTCCTACTTAAGCCCTTTGCCATTCGCAGCTATCTATTTCTACAAGATGGTGGCTGCTCTTATGAGAAACAAGATGCCTTGAGACATCCTAGGGATGCTTACGCAAGATGGCAGACACAAAATGGTGACTATACATAGCTCCTTATGAGACGGCCTAGGGGTGCTCGCACAAGATGGCGGCTACTCTTATGAAGAAAGCTAGCTTAGAGGCTACTGCGCAAGATAACAGCTGCTGTTATGCATGTGGTGGAGGGCAATTTGAAATTCAATGTGCTAAATCAACAGAGCACCCTGCTGCCCTCTTTAGCTGAAATGTGGTGGTGGATAATTTGAAAAATTCTTTTGACAGCTATCATCTTTAAACAAAGGCGACTATACATAGGCTGTTAAGGCCTTATCATTCTCCTCCTCCTCCTCCTCCTCCTCCTCCTCCTCCTCCTCCTCCCCCTCCTCCTCCTCCTTCTCTACCTCCTCCTCCGCCTCTTATGTCAAGGCATAGCTTTATATCGAACAAGTTTAAACCTGCATCGCGAAGGCAAGCGTGTGCAGCGATAACATTATTGTGCATGTTTAGACTTTCGAAACATAAGAAGAGTAGAATCAAACGCTGTACTCGATACGACATGTGATCAGAACATTGATTGATGCGTTCAGAAAACAAAATAAGTGATCAAGACTAGAATCGAACAATGTACTCAATACATCATGTGTTTAGAATATGTCAGGGGATACGCTTGTTCTAAGAAGATCAGATTGAAACATAACAAGACTAGAATAGAACACTGTAATCGATGTTGTTAACTTCAACATGTGATCAGAACATTGATTGATGTGTTCAGAACACAAAATAAGTGATCATGACTAGAATCGAACACTGCACTCGATACAACATGTGATCAGAACATTGATCGATGTGTTCAGAACACGAAATAAGTGATCAAGACTAGAATCGAACACTGTACTCAATACAACATGTGTTTAGAACATGTTAGGGGGTACCCTTGTTCTAAGAAGATCAGAATGAAACATAACAAGACTAGAATCGAACACTGTAATCGATGTTGTTAACCTCAACATATGATCAGAACATTGTTTGATGTGTTCAGAGCAAACGTACAATTTTGATGATTTGCGCAGCTAACTCGCTCGGTAAACGATATAGCCAAAGTATATCTTCAAATTATTTACCTTCCATCATTCGTCTTGTGTGTAAAAATCAGTCGAACAAGTTATCGCATAAACATGGCTGAAAAAAAATCGTGATAGGGTATGGAACCCAGGGGTTACATCTTATCAGAAGGGCAAAAAGGATGAAAGGACTCTTCCTCCTCCTTACCGCACATTCCTTGGCTAAAGGGCTAATGGGCTAAAGGGCTAATGGGCTAAAGGGCTAAAGGGCTAATGGGCTAAAGGGCTAAAGGGCTAAAGGTGCAACAACCTCATCGATCGCTATCAGCAAGAACGCTTGTACTTTGTTAAGTGTAGAAAATTAATCTTTATTGGTAAATGGTTTTATGTTCAGAACAAGGAATGGAACCTAGGGGTTACGTCTTACCTAATAAAATCCCCGAGGTGCGATGAGTTACGTTTTTCGAACTAGTGTTTGGAACACTGAACTTTTCAAGATGGCAAGAGTGAGGTTAGCAATGTTCTGTTGTTGGATTTTAAATTCCACGCTACAACATGCATAAGGTGGCAGCCCTTGAGGTTTACTCCCGTAAAGATGGCAAGAGTGAGGTTAGCAATGTTCCGTTGTTGGATTTTTAAAATTCCCCGCTATAACATGCAAAAGGTGGCAGCCTTGAGGTTTACCGCCGTAAAGATGGCAGCAGTGAGGTTAGCGACGCTCCATTGTCCTTCAAAGTGAGGTTAGGGTTCGTCAAGAAGACAGCTGTCAAAAAAGCACGTGGCTATGTTTACCAAACAAGAGCACGTGGTCGTGACGTCACGGTCACGTAGTATGCTGCCTCAGCATGCAAAGTTCAATGTCTACACCTACGTAGTTAACACTCTGCTATGTTCACAAGATTTTTATACATCACTATTCTTTATGCTTTAAGTTCATTCACATAGGCTATGCTAAGATAGCAGCACAAACACATGCGAACTTTGTACATTCTAATGGAATAAGTTTAGTACTGTGTGCGTCATGGATACATGATGTGTGCACGCATTTAATCTTGACTATACGTAATGCTGCTGCTTTGTTTACAAGATTTTTATACATTGCTATTCTTTATGCTTTAAGTTCGTGCACGCACAAGCGATACTCGTACGCTCTAGCAGGAGAAGTTTAGTACGATATTCGATACATACATTATCGATAGGTGATGTGTACACGCTTTAGAACATAGCTCATCTTTATGCTTTAAGTTCGTGCACATGGGTTAGGGATACACAAAAGCGATTGCTACATGCTCTAGCGGAAGAAGTCTAGTACGATAGTAGATGCATGTAAAATCGATAGGTTATGCTAAGATAGCAGCACACTTACATGATTTTAGCACAATCTAGTGGGAAAAGTTTAGTATGATAGTCGTTTCGTGCAAAATCATTAGGTAATGTGTAAACGCTTCGAAACAAGGCTATTCTTTGTGCTTTAAGTTCATGCGTACAGGTTATGCTAAGATAGCGGCACAATCTAGCGCAAGAAGTTTAGTACGAGAGTCGATGTATGTAAAATCGATAAGTAATGAGTACATGCTTTAAAACATGGTTATTCTTCGTACTTTCAGTTCATGCATCTTAGTTATGCTAAGATAGCAGCACAATCTAGCGGAAGAAGTTTAGTACGATATTTGTTGCATGCAAATCGATAGGTGATGTGTACACATTTTGAAACATGGCTATTCTTTTTACTTTAAGGTCATGCGTATAGGTTATGCTAGGATAGCAGCACAATCTAGCGGGAGGAGATTAGTACGAGAGTCAATGCATGCAAAATCCATAGGTAATGTGTACATGCTTTGAAACATGGCTATTCCTTGTACTTTTAAGTTCATGTGTATATGTTATGCTAAGATGCCAGCACAATCTAGCGGAAGAAGTTTAGTACGAGAGTCAATGCATGCAAAATCGATAGGTAATGTGTACACGCTTTGAAACATGGCTATTCTTTGTACCTTAAGGCCATGCGTATAGGTTATGCTAAGATACCAGCACAATCTAGCGGAAGAAGTTTAGTACGAGAGTCGATGCTTGTAAAATCGATAGGTAATGTGTACACACTTTGAAACATGGCTATTCTTTTTACTTTAAGGTCATGCGTATTGGTTATGCTAAGATAGCAGCACGATCTAGCGGAAGGAGTTTAGTACGAGAGTCAATACATGCAAATTCGATAGTTGATGTGTACACGCTTTGAAACATGACTAATCATTGTACTTTAAGTTCATTGGTATAGGTTATGCTAAGATAGCAGCACAATCTAGCGGAATAAATTTAGTACGAGATTTGATGCATGCAAAATCAATAAGTAATGTGTACACGCTTTGAAACATGGCTATTCTTTGTACTTTAAGTTCATGCGTACAGGTTATGCTAAGATAGCAGCACAACCTAGCGGAAGAAGTTTAGTACAATATTTGTTGCATGCAAAGTCGATAGGTAATGTGTACACACTTTGAAACATGGCTATTCTTTTTACTTTAAGGTCATGCGTATTGGTTATGCTAAGATAGCAGCACGATCTAGCGGAAGGAGTTTAGTATGAGAGTCAATACATGCAAATTCGATAGTTGATGTGTACACGCTTTGAAACATGGCTATTCTTTGTACTTTTAAGTTCATGTGTATAAGTTATGCTAAGATACCAGCACAATCTAGCGGACGAAGTTCAGTACGAGATTCGATGCATGCAAAATCGATAGGTGATGTGTACACACCTTTTTACTTTAAGGTCATGCGTATAGGTTGTGTTAAGATAGCAGCACAATCTAGCGGAAGGAGTTTAGTACGATATTTGATGCATGCAAAATCAATAAATAATGTGTACACGCTTTGAAACATGGCTATTCTTTCTACTTTTAAGTTCATGTGTATAAGTTATGCTAAGATAGCAGTACAATCTAGAGGAAGAAGTTTAGTACGATATTTGTTGCATGCAAAATCAATAAGTAATGTGTACACGCTTTGAGACATAGCTATTCTCTGTACTTTAAGTTCATGCGTATAAGTTATGCTAAGATAGCAGCACAATCTACCTGCAGAAGTTTAGTACGAGAGTCGATACATGCAAAGTCGATAGGTAATGTGTACACGCTTTAAAACATAGCAATTCATACTGCTGCTCTGTTTCCAAGACTTTTAAGAATAGCTAATCCTAATGCTGCTCTTAGCGACGTCGAGCTAAGGATTGATTACGTGACCGTGACGTCACGATCACGTGCTCTTGTTTGGTAAACATAGCCACGTGCTTTTTTGACAGCTGTCTTCTTGACGAACCCTAACCTCACTTTGAAGGACAATGGAGCGTCGCTAACCTCACTGCTGCCATCTTTACGGCGGTAAACCTCAAGGCTGCCACCTTTTGCATGTTATAGCGGGGAATTTTAAAAATCCAACAACGGAACATTGCTAACCTCACTCTTGCCATCTTTACGGGAGTAAACCTCAAGGGCTGCCACCTTATGCATGTTGTAGCGTGGAATTTAAAATCCAACAACAGAACATTGCTAACCTCACTCTTGCCATCTTGAAAAGTTCAGTGTTCCAAACACTAGTTCGAAAAACGTAACTCATCGCACCTCGGGGATTTTATTAGGTAAGACGTAACCCCTAGGTTCCATTCCTTGTTCTGAACATAAAACCATTTACCAATAAAGATTAATTTTCCACACTTAACAAAGTACAAGCGTTCTTGCTGATAGCGATCGATGAGGTTGTTGCACCTTTAGCCCTTTAGCCCTTTAGCCCATTAGCCCTTTAGCCCTTTAGCCCATTAGCCCTTTAGCCCATTAGCCCTTTAGCCAAGGAATGTGCGGTAAGGAGGAGGAAGAGTCCTTTCATCCTTTTTGCCCTTCTGATAAGATGTAACCCCTGGGTTCCATACCCAATCACGATTTTTTTTTCAGCCATGTTTATGCGATAACTTGTTCGACTGATTTTTACACACAAGACGAATGATGGAAGGTAAATAATTTGAAGATATACTTTGGCTATATCGTTTACCGAGCGAGTTAGCTGCGCAAATCATCAAAATTGTACGTTTGCTCTGAACACATCAAACAATGTTCTGATCATATGTTGAGGTTAACAACATCGATTACAGTGTTCGATTCTAGTCTTGTTATGTTTCATTCTGATCTTCTTAGAACAAGGGTACCCCCTAACATGTTCTAAACACATGTTGTATTGAGTACAGTGTTCGATTCTAGTCTTGATCACTTATTTCGTGTTCTGAACACATCGATCAATGTTCTGATCACATGTTGTATCGAGTACAGTGTTCGATTCTAGTCATGATCACTTATTTTGTGTTCTGAACACATCAATCAATGTTCTGATCACATGTTGAAGTTAACAACATCGATTACAGTGTTCTATTCTAGTCTTGTTATGTTTCAATCTGATCTTCTTAGAACAAGCGTATCCCCTGACATATTCTAAACACATGATGTATTGAGTACATTGTTCGATTCTAGTCTTGATCACTTATTTTGTTTTCTGAACGCATCAATCAATGTTCTGATCACATGTCGTATCGAGTACAGCGTTTGATTCTACTCTTCTTATGTTTCGAAAGTCTAAACATGCACAATAATGTTATCGCTGCACACGCTTGCCTTCGCGATGCAGGTTTAAACTTGTTCGATATAAAGCTATGCCTTGACATAAGAGGCGGAGGAGGAGGTAGAGAAGGAGGAGGAGGAGGGGGAGGAGGAGGAGGAGGAGGAGGAGGAGGAGGAGGAGGAGAATGATAAGGCCTTAACAGCCTATGTATAGTCGCCTTTGTTTAAAGATGATAGCTGTCAAAAGAATTTTTCAAATTATCCACCACCACATTTCAGCTAAAGAGGGCAGCAGGGTGCTCTGTTGATTAAGCACATAGAATTTCAAATTGCCCTCCACCACATGCATAACAGCAGCTGTTATCTTGCGCAGTAGCCTCTAAGCTAGCTTTCTTCATAAGAGTAGCCGCCATCTTGTGCGAGCACCCCTAGGCCGTCTCATAAGGAGCTATGTATAGTCACCATTTTGTGTCTGCCATCTTGCGTAAGCATCCCTAGGACGTCTCAAGGCATCTTGTTTCTCATAAGAGCAGCCACCATCTTGTAGAAATAGATAGCTGCGAATGGCAAAGGGCTTAAGTAGGAATCGAACCGTTGATCTCATCATTAGACTATGTTTTTTCTTGTTCCTGATACTACGAACCTACGTATTAGGCGGAAAAATTTTGTCCGTTTTGCTCTACGATGCATCGTTTTCGAGATATTTAACATTTTGCATTTAAGCCTCCAAATTTAATGAATCGAACCTGCACGGTACGTTATACTCTCTACCATAGCTAGACCTGATCATGTTACGAAGACTCGCTTCAATACAAGCTAAAACAAAGCAAATGAAAAAGGGCCTAAGTAGGAACCGAACCGTTGATCCCATCATTAGACTATGATTTTCTTGTTCCTCATACTGCGAACCTAGGTATTAGGCAGAAAAATTTTGTCCGTTTTGCTCTACGGTGCACCGTTTTCGATATATTTAACATTTTGCATTTAAGCCCTAAATTTAATGAATCGAACTATCACGACACGTTAGCCTCTAAGCTAAGGGTAGCAACCATCTTGCGCAAGCACCCTTAAAGCGTCTCATAAGGAGTTGTGTATAGCCGCCATCTTGTGTCCGCCATCTTGCGCAAGCATCCTTAGGGCGTCTCAAGCTATCTTGTGCAAGGACCCTTAAGCCGTCCCATAAGAGCAGCCGCTATCTTGCGCAAGCATCCCTAGGGCATCTCATAAGGAGCCATGTATAACTGCCATCTTGCGCAAGCATCCCAAGGGAGTCTCATAAGAACCTGTGTATAGCAGCCATCTTGCGTAAGCACCCTTAAGGAGTCATGTATAGCCGCCATCTTATGCAATTAGTGTCGAGAGGGGGCTGCTGTAGAATTTTTCTTTTTAAATTATCCGCCACCACTTTTCAAAGGTATCTAGCTAAAGATGGCAGCACTGCGGATGACAGGTGACGAATTTACATCTACTACGATAAAGAGGGCAGCACGGTGCTCTCTGTATTAAAGATGGCGGATGACAGCTGCACATGGCTATGTTTACCAAACAAGAGCACGTGGAATTTGCCGCCATCACATTTCAAACTAAAGAGGGTAGCACTATGCTCTGTTGATTAAAGATGGCGGATGGTAGCTGTCGAAAAAGCACGTGAGTTTGTTTCCAAACAAGAGCACGCGGAATTTTTCAATTTGCCGCCACCACATTTCAAAGGTATCTAGCTAAAGATGGCAGCACAGTGCTCTCTTGATTAAAGATGGCGGATGATAGCTAACAGAACTTTTCAAATTGCCCGCTACTACGTGCTTAAGGTAGTAGCCACAAAGAGGGCAGCATGGTGTTCTGTGGATTAAAGATGGCGGATGACAGGTGATGAAATTGCCCGCATGATAGTAGCACAGTGCTCTGTTGATTAAATATGGCGGATGACAGCTGTCAAAAAAGCACATGGCTTTGTTTCCAAACAAGAGCACGTGGAATTTACCACCACCACATTTCAAACTAAAGAGGGCAGCACTGTGCTCTATAGATTAAAGATGGCAGATGACAGCTGTCAAAAAAGCACGTGAGTTTGTTTTCAAACAAGAACACGTGGAATTTTCCGTCACCGGGGCAGCACTGTTCTCTCTGGATTAAAGATGGCTGCTTGTCGAAAAGCATTTTTCAAATTATCCGCCACCTCATTTCAAAGGTAAGTAGCTAAAGAGGGCAGCACTGTGCTCTATAGATTAAAGATGGCGGATGACAGCTATCAAAAAAGCACGTGGCTGTCAAAAAGCACGTGGATTTGTTTATCTCGAGCTAGTGAGGTTAAGTTGGTAGCACTAAGGTTTAGGCCCGTCAAGATGGCAGCACTGCCGATGACAGGTGACGAAAGAGGGCAGCACGGTGCTCTGTAGTTTAAAGATGGCGGATGACAGCTGTCAAAAAAGCACGTGGCTGTCAAAAAGCACGTGGCTTTGTTTATCTCGCGCTAGTTAGGTTAAGTTGGTACTACTGCGGTTTAGGCCCGTCAAGATGGCAGTACTGAGGTTAGCGATGCGTTGTTGTCTGTCAAAAAGCACGTGGCTTTGTTTACAAATCTGTCGAAAAGCACGTGGCTGTCAAAAAGCACGTGGCTTTGTTTACCTCATGCTAGTGAGGTTAAGTTGGTACCACTAAGGTTACGCCCGTCAAGATGGCAGTACTGAGGTTAGCGATGCGTTGTTGTCTGTCAAAAAGCACGTGGCTGTCAAAAAACACGTGGCTTTGTTTACCTCATGCTAGTTAGGTTAAGTTGGCACTAGTGAGGTTTAGGCCCGTCAAGATGGCAGCAGTGAGGTTAGCGATGCGTTGTTGTCGATGACAGCTGTCAAAAAGCACGTGGCTTTGTTTACAAATTCAAATCTCGCGCCAAAATTCAAATTTCCCGCGGGCGGCGGCGGAGGCGGAGGCGGCGGCGGAGGAGGAGGCGGGCGGAGGCGTGCGGCGGCGGAGGTGCGGCAGAACTGTCCAATTATACTACTCAAATCAAGTTTGCTAACCTGCTAAAGGAGAAAAGATTTCTCCGTTCAAAAAATGCTCCCCCATTGGAGATACAACATCAAAAAAGGCTTTCACGGCCGCAGATCTATAATCACAGCAATAGAACCAGCTTTTGGGTGGTTAGGCCGTGTGCATAATGCAGAGTTTCGTCCAGACGTGCCATTTGGACTCATCAGCTGGAATGACACGCCCCTCCAGGACTCTGCTTAGCAGTGGCAGACCAAACTGTGTGGCCCCGCCGAGTTAGCAAATCAAGTTTGCTAACCTGCTAAAGGAGAAAAGATTTCTCCGTTCAAAAAATGCTCCCCCATTGGAGATACAACATCAAAAAAGGCTTTCACGGCCGCAGATCTGAAGATTAGAATAAGTTAGAGCAGAATCGCCGGGCAAGCTACCGGCTTGCAAGTCCAAGTTACGACGAAACTGGCATGGCTCAAAATGAATGACGAATGCCGAACACGCGGCAACCAGGCACACCAAGATGCAATAAGCCAGATGGACGATGCGTGCCACAACTGGCGGCAGATGCTAGCCAGCGCAGAACATACAACATGCAGAAAAACTTCCCGGAAGGACGGTCGATGTAGTCAGCGCATGCCAAAACACGCCCTCATGAGGGGCTCTTCTCACGGAGCGACGGCGAAGATGGAACCTCCATAATGATGAAACATACAAGCTTAAGGCCAGCAGTTTTGTCTTCACAAGGGCCGATAAGATCGAAGAGCCAAGGTGGAGGGAGACATTCCCGGGTCAGCGCGCAAGGCGTGGAGGTAGGAGGCAAGGTAGGGCTGCAGGAGGGCTCACATACCAAATTTAAAAACTCTTACAGACTAAGTAAAATACAGCTCCCCATAAAATACAGAAGTTAGTAAAGCAACAGGGGAACGAACCCCGCAAAAATTAACACCACAGACGTATCGGTTCTCGCCAACCAATTAAAGCAAAAACTTCACTGAGCAGACTGAAGCTGAGAAAGATGAACACGAAAAACTCCCTCGGTCACGGGGTCTCTCACCAACAGGGTGACCGGGGTAAGAAAATCAATAATCCGGAAAGGACCACGGAACCTGGGTGCCAGCTTCCCAGAGGGAACAAAATTCTTAATGAATACCTCATCCCCGACAGCTAGGCTGGTAGGCTTTCGCCCCTTATCGTAGCGCTCCTTTTTCCTCTGGTAGGAGACCTGAAGATTCTGTTTACCTTTCTTCCAGTTAGCGCGAATATTAAGAGGATCCACCCTCTCAGGCAACAAGTCATTAATATGCCATAAATTGGAAAGCGGCGAGTTCGGGAGAAACGAAAACATGACGGAGAAAGGGGAAAACTGGTGCGCCTCATGCACCGCAGCATTAAAAGCATAAGCCAGCCACGGCAAGGTGGTGTCCCTCCTCTGAACATCGTGGTGATGTAAAGCGATGAGGGCCGAGCGTAAATTACTATTAACTATCTCCGCGTACGAAGACTGGGGGTAGTAAGGGGAAGTGGTGACGTGAGTAATCGACAGGCTAAAACAGAAGTTCTTAAATAGATTAGATGTGAAGGCTTTAGCATTGTCTGAAACCAAATACTGACTAGGACTAAATGATGAAAATACGGTTTTTAAACATCTAATGGTTGTTTCAGCGTTGGCAATCCTCGTCGGAAATAACCATGTAAAACGAATGAAGCCATCCACGCAGACCAAAACAAACCTATTTGATTCAGATTTCGATCTCGGGAGAGGTCCTACGAAATCGATATACAGACGTTGCATAGGACGGGTAGCTTGGGTAGAGGATAACAACCCATTCCGAGAATTAACATATGGCTTACTAATCCTACAAATCTTACAAGCCTTAACAAGTTCGCGAACTTCTCCGTCCATTCCCTTCCAGATAAAATTTTCCCTGATCTTCTCCCTTGTTTTAAATACTCCCTAATGACCTGCAAGGCGAGTTTCATGAAAATACTTAAAGATCATAGGGACCAACACTGATGGAATTACAACCTTCATCTTACGATCATGACGGGAGGGGCAACAAAGAACTCCGTTCCTCAATACGTACGGATTAACAATTTTCCCATCCTTCAAGTCTTGGACGATAGGAGCCAAGACCGGATCTTCCAATTGAAATTTACCTATATCGTGATACAAGAGAGGGGTATCAGATAAAATCGCTCCCACCAAGGATATTGCTAGAGAGAACTCAGAAAGACCTGGCTCGTCATCAAGAATAGGTTGGTCGGAAAACATCCGGCTGAGAGTATCCGCTACAACGTTCTCAGAGCCCCGAATATGACGGACGTTGAATTGAAAGGCGGAAATCCTAATGGCCCAACGAGCCAAACGAGCAGTTTTCCGTGGTTTCCCAAGCACCCAACTTAACACCTGGTTGTCAGTTTCAAGCTCCAACTTAACATGTTCTAGGTACACATGAAAGCGTTCTAGAGCGAAAAGAACAGCCAAACCTTCGAGCTCGTACACGGAGTACTTAGCCTCTAGAGGGGTAAGAGCCCGCGAAGCATAAGCAATGGGGCGTCTCCCTAACTCAGATTCATGGAGCAAAACGGCTGCGTCAGCTGACGAAGAAGCGTCGGTTTGCACAATGAAGACCTTAGTAAAATCCGGCATAGCCAACACCGGAGCGTTGGAAATGGCCAGCTTGAGATCATCAAAAGCAGCCTCCTGAGAAGCTCCCCACTGTAACCTTACTCCCTTACGCCGGAGTGCATTAAGAGGGGCCGCACGACTGGCAAAATTCGGGGCGAATTTTCGGAAGAAGTTAACCATTCCGACAAAGCGGGACACACCTTTGACATCCTGCGGAGGAGGAAAATCCTGAATGGCCTGAGTGCGGGACTGATCGACCGAGACACCGTTAGAAGATGCAATATGCCCCAAAAAGGACATCTGGGGTTTGGCGAACCAAACCTTGGACAACTTGACTGTCAAGCCAGCCTTCCTCAGGCGTGACAATACTTCATCGAGGTGCTGGAGATGATCCTCGAACGTCTCCGTATACATAACTACATCATCAAGATAGTGATAAAGGTAGTCAAATTTAATGTCGGAAAACAACTGATCAAGGAGTCTTGTGAGAACGGCGGCACCTGTCGAGATCACAAAAGGCAGCCGTCAAAATTCATAAAGGTTCCAGTCCGTCGCGAAGGCCGTCAGATGACGAGACTCCTCCTCGAGCGGAATCTGGTAATAAGCTTGATTGAGATCCAAGACAGTGAAGTACCTCGCCCTCTTGAACCATGAGAAACACGTATGTAAATCCGGGAGCGGGACTGACTGCAAGGCCACCTTACGATTAAGAGCCCTGTAATCCAGCACAGGCCTATAAACACCCTGGGGCTTGGGCACCAGGAAAATGGGGGAAGAGTAAGCCGAAGTAGAGGGCCGGATGATCCCTTCCTCAAGCATGTTGTTAATGATCCCCTTTAATGCCTGCATCTTAGGAGGAGATAAGCGGTAGGGCGGAAATCTGACGGGGACCGAATCCGTGACCTCTATTTTATACTCTAAGACGTTCGTCATCCCTAATTTTCAGTAAACACATCCGGGTAGGCCTCGCACAACTCCCTAATACGCTGCGTCTCATCCTCAGTCAAATGGCTAAGATCTGACACCACTTCGTCCTGAGGCGGCGATACCGACGACGCTGAAGCAGAATTACTAATGTGCAAAGGGATTTTATTCATTTGTGAAAACTTAAATCAACATGAACGCTCCTGAATATCTAACACTAAACCAGAATGATCGAACAAATTTGAACCAAGAATGACAGGATACGGTAAATTACTCGCAACATACAAGGGAAATTTCCAAGTAAAATTGGAAAGACGAATTTTACATTTTACCAGTCCCATGACTTCAATTCTGGAAGAATTAGCTGAGACAAACGAATGCGAAACCGGAGATAAATCAGGAGATTTACAGACAGCTTTATGCAAAGCAAACCATCTTTCACTAAAAAATGACACTACACTGCCAGAATCAAGAAGGGCCGAAACGGGCTCATTGTTTATTTCGACCTCAACCAACGGACTCAAACCTTTAATTTCCGTAGATATCTCTAAACAGCCCACAGGGCAAATAGGAGACGGTTCACCAAACGAACAAGATGTTTGATTATTAACAGGGGAAGGTAAGGCGGAACCATTCTCCTGCACCACCTCCCGCTGTAGTCAAGAGCTATTTGAATGGGTGGTACAATGTCGCGCAAGGTGACCTGCGACCCCACACCGAAAGCATACAATATTACTGGTTCTGGGCGGAACCTCTACCCTAGAACCAGCGCTAGCACCCTGACTGTTGTTACGAGACCGAGAGGGGCATTTATTTCGCAAATGATCAGAAGCACCGCAATTATAACACTTTCTTAATAAGTTAGGCTTACGAACCACCACAGACTCCCTGACATTAGAAACAACCGGGGGAGAGCTAGTAATACGAAGTGAGTCCGCATGGCGAACACCTTCAGCCGATACCACTATCGCTTCGCCCTCTGCAAAACTGTGAGGTTGAGCAGCAAAACAAAGACAGGAGCGGTATGACGGGGAAATGCCCTCTACTATCGTGAGAACGATATCCTCTTCCGTATAATGTAACGAAAACACCCTAGCGTAAAATTTAACATCAGCAACATATTCTCTTAAAGGCTCGTCCGAGCGTTGAACCCTGAAATAAAATTTCAGCACTAGAGAGCTGAGAGCCCTAGCCGGAATAAAATGAGTAAGCAAATGAGCATGAAACTGCTGAAGTGACAACTGATCGGAAATAGCACTAACTATTCTATTGGAAAGCACTCCTGTAGTATACGGATAGAGAATTTGCAATATTTGAACGTGAGTTAGCCCGAACACAAGGGCATGATCCTGAAATTCCACAAAAAGTCGCAAAAAGGTAACTACATAATCGGCGGAATTTACCGAATAACGAGGAACGTTTTTCAACATACTACTTAACGGGTGAGGGATACTAGAAAAGGGCAAATTCACCGAAGGCAAGATCGATTGCTGAACTGGGAGATTAGCCTGGGGGAGAATGATGGGTAAGGAACCTTGCTGCGATTCCAGCAAGATTTGCGCCCCATCCAACTCAAGATTACAAATACCCTTATTGGGTTCCTCCTCAACCCGATTAACAGAAGGAGTGACAGGTTTTGATTTAACGGAAAGTGCGGCCAACCAAGCCTCAACCTTTCCTAAAAGTTGGACCGCCTTGTCCTTCAAAGCTCCAACTTGACTTACTAGTTCCTAGAGTAAATCTTCCGTCCGATGAACATAATGGGTTAGACGCCCTTGTACTCGTTTTAATTGATGGAGAGACGCTACATCGTTCTCTAAAAATCCATAACTGAGGATATTTCAGTCAAATTGGCCTGAATAAGGGACGCCACCCTCGCAGCCTCACCGTCAGAGACCTTGGGCACCACAACAACTTTATCTAAATTAGTTCGTAATAATAATTCATCCGCTTTAACTGTCCCTTTAGACTCTACATTACGAATTGATAATTCGTATAACAACTCTTCTTTTCGAAGAGACCCAGGATATGCCACGTCTCGAGTAGCCATGGTAAAAATATCTCCGGCCACCAAGCTGAACGAGAAACACCGTAACCGAAAGAGAGAGAGAGACCACGCACGCTCAAATTTGCCCGAAAGCACTGGTAGGAGCACAAATAAACGCTTGCTACCAGACTGCTGCACCAAAGGATTGGCAGCGATATGGAAGTAAGGAAGGTGCTGGCTTTAAGACCGAAGGCTGAATACCAGTGACGAGCAAGGGAAGCGATAACACAGTCAGCGAAAACCGAGTCGTTGCAATGCTGAACATTTATTACAGTAGTAAGTGCGAACAAGAATAAGGTCCGTATTCATTGGGGGACCTGCCCTCCGACAATTCAAACACAACAATTCTCGATTCTTAGCTATTACAGGGGCCTTAGGCCACATACCGATTCAACTATCATGTGGGCTACACTCATTTTACCAAGAAATCGAGGCTCAGCCTCGGGAACAATGTCCTTTAGTGACAACATACTGAGTTACTTAAAAACCAAGTTAACACATAAGCCTTTTCAGAAATAAGCCGTCTTACTATTTACTGAGGCCCTTAGCCTCTACTGACAAGAGAACAAATATGTTACATTCTGAATATTAAACAACTCCCTCCCTAAGCCTGAAGTTGGTTGAGAAGCATTTCTCCTACCTCCGCGCTCACGGCTAGGCGACTAGGCTGCTTGCTCGCTCCAAGCGAACTGAACCAAGTTCTCTCCGAATTCCACAGCACCGTGCCCTCCCTCTGCAGGGGAGAGTAGGGGCAAGGTGGGGGGACAACGCGACAAGTGCGCAGGCCGGAGGAAGGCTTGCCAACGTAATATGGAAGGTGCCACCAGGGCGGAAATAATTTTCGCTTTTCCCTGGAGCCATTAGGGGGACGGGACAAAATGTGTATTTTATTAAGATACAAGGGGAAAACATACTAACTACAAATATACAATATACGCAGATCGATCTGTATAAATTGAAGATTTAAGAGAATACGGCGAAGGAGAGTTCCTCTTGGTACACTATTCTTGGGATATCACAAAGGTCTTTAATGTGGTGGTTTCCCGTTGCCTTCAACATCCTATGCCGTTGACCTACAATTAGGTTCATCCGCCTTAAGAAGTAATTTTTTACTCCAAGGACATCAGGGCGCCCTGCCCTTTTTCCGCTCATCCACCCTCAAAGAGGCCGTTGGCACTTGGAAGAGGTGAGCCACTTATACCGATGGTTCCTCGGTGTCATACTCTATTAATCCCGAGTATTGGGCTGCCACTTCCGCCATCTATACCATACCAAAGGCCATCTTCTCCGCCATAGATGTCGTTGAGATCTTCACTCGTAACCCTGAGCTGGGACCCATACTAGATTATACACACCTGGTCAGTGCTCTCTGAGACTCACATTGGCAGGGGCGCCACTCCTTGAGTAGGGCTGCCTCCGAGAAGGGTCCCTACCTTTTACCTGTAACAGTGTTATAATAATGGTTATATCAAAACATTCTAACACTTACCTAAACTGTCTTATACACCAAATCCATCCATTGGTTCTTCTTTGCTGTGAACGTGTCAATGACTTTCCAAAAAAAAAGGCAGTATCAGAGGACAGTTCTTCTAAAGTTTTCCTTTTCTACATCTAAAATGCTTATATCACACAAACAGGGATTCGTTATTGAGTCTCTTAACACGTTCGCTGCCACCATTTTCTAAAATATCTTTCTCAGGAGCTGTTTTGACTGTATCAGTAAATCCTAATAAATGGCACTACATTTTATCAAAAACGTGTCCATCGAGTTTTAAAATGAAATATTACACATTTAAAACACTTGTTTTACGCTGTAAAGCGTCCATGGCAATTCAGGCTGTGTTTCAGATGAGAGTGCCATCTGACGCTTTAAAGTGTCGAGCAATACTTTTCTTTTGTACTAATTATTTGTACAACAATGCACAACGTGATGGATCATTGCTATTGGATCACCTACTCAGTTAATTTCCTCTTCATTTGCGGATGTTGATTGCACATTTTCACGAACACTGTTGTCTTTATTCAGTGCACTTATATCACTTTCACTGTCAGAATTCCTCCACTCATTGTCCTCACTGCCTGACAATATATCAGATTCACTGTCGGAAACCTCTAACATTTCAATTAAATCTGCATTAAATTTTCTTAGGATGAGACGGACCGGGCTCTGACCTGTTCTTCTCCACTTCGAAACAATACTGATTGTCACCTAATTTCTCAATAATGGAACTGCGCACGGCAAATTGTTCTAAAAGTAACCTTCCTGCAGTGCCGGCATAACCACAAGCATTAATCGCCAAACCGGCGTGTTTCTATGTAGCTTTAGAAATATAGGGCTCTGGGCGCTTTAAAGCGGCAGCAGCATTGCTGTATATATCACCTTGACGCTTTAAAGCATCAGTGGAAGTGAGCGTGTTAAGTAGGTTTTAATCCTCTTGCATGTACTCATGGCTCACTCACTACTTGCTCTGGTAGCGGGATATATTGTAACCAAACGCAATAGCTTAGTGATCTCCACCATTATGGTGTCTGTCATTTAAAACCAAATACATCAGTAGGTTTTGTGGTGATAAATGCTTTTGTTCATAGCCTACGTGGCTCAGGCGGCAGCCTCTTCACGCTAGGTTCTGTGGTTCAAATCCCAGTCACTCCAAGTTAGATTTTTGCTGGACAAAGTGAAAGTAGGACAGGTTTCTCTCTGGGTACTCTGGTTTTCCTTGTCATTTTTCACTCCAGCAACACTCTCCAATATCATTTAATTCCATCTGTCAGTCATTAATCATTGCTCAACAGGAGTATGACAGGCTTCAGCAGCCGGCACAATTTCTATTCTCACCACTAAATGGGGCTTCATTCATTCCATTCCTGACCCAGTCGAATGACTGGAAACAGGCTGAGAATTTTCATTTTCAAATCAGCATAAATAATGAAGAGATTTTCAAGCTGATCTACAATCATAGTACTGTATTTACTAGTTTACACATTTTTGTCTTATAAAATTCTTTCAAGTGTTCATTAACTAATTCGACAGACTGGAGCTGTGGAAAATTTATAAGTCTGGATTTCATTTGAAGAAGTTGGCAGTCAACGATGTTGATGTCAGCGCCTTCAACCTCAATTTTTGAGTCACTGAAACTAATATTCCCATTCAATTGGACACTATTTTGCACACACTCTTCAATGAAAGCCTCGCATCTTACATTCTGAACACTTGTAACTGCTTTACAGTACTATATTTTGTACACCCCCTGGGTTGGTCTACCATTACCCAGCAAACATTGTAGGTTTGTTTTTGAACTTTATTTTAGCTTATATTCTACTAGCAAATGTACCTGTGCTTCGCTACGGTTTTCTATCTTGTATTCGGATTTCTCCATAAATTACTGTAAAGGCAGTGTGTAAGATTATATTCAATCGCATTTCACTTAGAGCTATCCGAGATACAAAACAGGAAGGACACCATAAATTGTGCTTCCGATGTTAGGTAGGCATTGGGGAAGTTTTGTTGATAATGGCAGGGTATATTTCCTACTGTCAATCACAATCGAGTTCCGGAGTTTCTACTATAACAGCAGGCTCACTTGGCAATGACCATTCACAGTAGAGATGGAGAGTTTTCCTTACAAAGACAGGCTCCTTTTATAAATGTCGTCACAATCGAGTTGGAGAGATTTGATTATAATCTAAAAGAGCAGCACTATCTAACGTATCAACAACTGAGACACGAAAATAGGTCATAGAACCAAAGTTGTAGATCTCTCCAAATTGAACTGCGATTGTGCTATCTGCTTTGTGATAAAGCTTACCGTTTAGCCACCAATTATCCCGAAACGAAGGTCTGCACCATCATAAAAACTGCATCCATATTTCTATATTTTCCGGGGCCAAAAGTTATACATTTGAACAGCTTGGAATTTTTCTTAAAAGAAAAAAAGAATGTCCGGGTTTCAGGATTAGCAGTTGCATACATACAGAAGAATTAAGGAAGAAAGTAATACAGTTAAGAAAGTTGAAATTAGTAGAAAATAGGTTTATAACTGAAGACAGTGGTATAGGACAAATATGTAAATACAAAATGGATGTATTTTTTTTAAAAAAACACCCTCAATAAATTGTGATGGTATGAGTTACGGATATAAGAAGGTAGTAACAAAGGAGGAATTTAGGTGCAGGGATTCTGTGGTAAACGGATAAGAAGAACACTTATGGTGCTGTTACTTAAGCTTAAAGAGGCAAGGCAGAGGCAAAAAATTAAAGCACCGAGCTCGATAGCTGCAGTCGCTTAAGTGCGGCCAGTATCCAGTAATCGGGAGATAGTGGGTTCAAGCCCCACTGTCGGCAGCCCTGAAGTAGGTTTTCCGTGGTTTGACATTTTCACAGCAGGCAAATGCTGGGGCTGTACCATAATTAAGGCCACGACCGCTTCCTTCCAATTCGTAGGTCTTTCCTATCCCATCGTCGCCGTAAGACATATCTGTGTCAGTGCGACGTAAAGCAAATAGCAAAAAATGAAAAGAAAAGAAATTACAGCAGAAAACAGAAGTAGAATAGAACATACATATATCATCATTATAGTCCATTATGACTTTCAGCATTCAGTCTGCAAGCCTCTGCGAATTTACTAAACATCGCCACAATCCTCTATTTGCAACTAGTGCTGTGGTTTCATTTAGTTCTATACCGGTACCTAAATCATTAGAAACTGAGTCTAACCATCATTGTCTTGGTCTCTCTCTACTTCTCTTACCCTCTATAACAGTGTCCATTATTCTCCTAGGTAACCTATCCTCCTGTCCGGCCCCGCGGTGTAGGCGGCAACGCATCTGCCTGTTACCTGGCGGCCCCGGCTTGGTCAGGGGTTTTTAATTGTAAATGATTAATATCCCTGGGCTGGGGATTGGGTGTTTTTGTCGTCCTTGACATTCCTTTCCTCACATTCAACACTCTACATTTCTGCAATTCCAGTTACACAGTTTTATATCATATGGTGCAAGTAGTGGCAAAAGTCCCCTAGAGGTCAATGCCACGAACAAATATCATAAAAAGAAAGAAAAAAGAGAAGCTATCATCCATCCGCCTTGCATGACCCCACTACCGAAGCCAGTTTATGTGTACAGCTTCATCCATCGAGTTCATTCCTAACTTAGCCTTTATCTTCTCATTCCAAGTACCTTTCTGCCATTGTTCCCACCTGTTTGAACCAGGAATCCTTCTCGCTACTTTCATGGCTGTTACTTCAAACTTATGAATAAGATATCCTGAGCCCACCCAGCTTTCACTCTCGTAAAGCAAAGTTGGCCTGAAAACAGACCGATGTAAAGATAGTTTCGTCCTGGAGCTGAATTCCTTCTTACAGAACACTGTTGATCATACCTGTGAGCTCACTCCATTAGCTTTACTGCACCTTGATTCACTCTCACATAATATAAGTTATTACCATCCTAGTAGAACATACAGGTACTTGAAATTATCTACCTGTTCCAGCTTTGTATCACCAATCTGACATTCAATTCTGTTGAATTTCTTACCTACTGGCATCAATTTAGTCTTTGAAAGGCTAATTTTCATACCATACTCATTGCACCTATTTTCAAGTTCCAAGATATGAGACTGCAGACTTTTGGCACAATCTGCCATTAAGACCAAGTCGTCAGCATAGGCCAGACTGCTTACTACATTTCCACCTAACTGAATCCCTCCATGCCACTTCATACCTTTCAGCAGATGATCCATGTAAACTATGAACAGCAAAGGTGAAAGATTACAGCCTTGTCTAACCCCCGTAAGTACCCTGAACCAAGAACTCATTATACTATAAATTCTCACTGCAGCCCAATTGTCAACATACATGCCTTTGATTAATTTAATAATCTACCCTTAATTCCATAGTCCCCAGTATGGTGAACATCTTTTCCCACGGTACCCTGTCATATGCTTTCTCTAGATCTATGAAACATAAACACAACTGCTTATTCCTCTTGTAACATTCTTCAATTACCTGGCACATACTGAAAAACTTACTGATTGGTCAGACTTGTCCAATATTCAGCTCATCTTCAACCCTAAGGAAAAAGGTTCCTTTAAAGTAGAAAGGTGGAACACAGAAACCAATCCTAACTTATGTTTTGTGTCTACTGATCACCAGGGATACAGTTTACCTGCTATTCGTAGAGTGCTCACAAACTTCCCACACAGTCAGCACGGTCGTGTTTTGGAAATAGGCACTCAGATCCCCATTATTAGATTTAGTCCTCTTCTGCGTTGGAATTTTGTCAAAGCTACCTGGGACAGTTTCTTTGCTGATCTTGAAAGCAGCATAAGATGGATTCCTCCTGTTGTCAACAACTACTGTAGATTTGTTCAAGCAATACTTGCCACTGCAAAAAGACACATTCCTAGAGGTGTCAGAAAAGAGTATATACCCGGATGGAATGAAACATTTGAAAAACTCTACAGTAATTTTCAAAAGAGTGGAGAAACGGATGTTGCTGTTGAACTCATGAACAACTTATATGAAGCCAGACGGAACAAGTGGACAGAAACTACGGAGACTATGGATTTAAAACATTCTAGCAGGAAGGCTTGGATCCTCTTAACACGTTGACTGCCAGGACACATAGCAAGAAATGTCCCAGTGGCCAAATAATTTTTCTTCTATGCATGTAGTAAATCAGCAATAAAGCGAAATTCGTAGTGACATTGCACTTAATTGTTCAATGTACGTACGAAATACAATAAAAATTTCCGGCTCCCCTAGTTACCGCCATGGCCCCACATAAAAATTCACTGCATGGTTTTGCCTAGACGGCCAGAGCGGTACAGTCTAGCAGTACTAGACGCTTGCATTGCTTGATAATACACATTGTATATAACAAAGCGAGCCACGATTTGTTTACTAGCGGTTAGAGTTACAATCGCAAGGCATTCATTCTTTTACAGTAGGGTGTGTGTGAAATAATTGTGAGATATATCTAAGTTATTTTACCAGTGAACGGAGAGGTTAGTTATAAAAATGAAACCATTTTCTTCTCGAACTCCGAAGATAATGACGCTAGCCTCAGTATGAGAATTCTGGTAAGTAGTGTCCATGTCAAACTGATCTATTACATTTTGCAACACAAAAAACTCTTCACAAAGTTAAATTTGAAATATATTTATTTCCTATTTACTCCTTGCCAAATGCTTGGTGGCAATGTAAAAAATGTTGCTATGTTGCCAATTTAGAAAATGCAAATACGCTCATGTTTACGCTATATTTATTGCGATAAGCGTAGAAATCATCTCAGTTATGGGTATAACAATTTGGAAGGAATCAGTGTGGCCTATTGATTAAGTAAGCATAAGCTTGGGGTGAAAATGGGAAATCACAGAAAACCATTGACCAGGTTTTCCGACAGTAGGATTCAAACGCACAGTCTTCAAAATCTTGAGCTTGCGAGTTAACTAACCCGGCACACCTAAGCGCATGGCTAAACTGATTGGACAGATACTCACATATTGCCAATAAAAGGAGGTTGGATTAATAAAAAATAAAGACTATATATTGGAAACCAAGCACGCCGGGATTTGCTCCAAGGCCAAAGCGATATGCTAGCATAGCGAATTCAACAGCCCAGCGGTCCACCGGCCCGGCAGAGAAAGTCTAATAGCAACACCTGTTAGCGGTACTTTGTACCGCCGTGGCCTCATGAGACACTCACTCAGTGGTACAATGTACCGCTCTAGCAGCCGACGTGTTAAAGAAGTTGGGGAGATCACCTCACATTCCACAGCCCAAATCTGCTGTATCACCTGATCAAGTTGTCAAATGGATTACTGGATTGTCTAAAGTGAAAACCCAAGAAAGAACTTAATCGGTTAATAAGAAAAGAACTAACCTTCATGAAAAGACATAATATTGGTGCATCAAATATTTCTGGCCCTTTCACCGAAGAAGAGCTCCTGTCGGTTCTGAAGATAACAAAGAACCGCAAAGCACCTGGTTTTGATATTCACCTTGAATTACTCAAGCATTGTGGGAAGTACACAAGGAAATGGTTGTTACGGTTTTTCTCAAATATTTTGATTATAGGCAAATTTCCTCCAGAGTTCAAACGAACCAAGATTCTGGCTATTCTGAAACCAGGTAAACCTTCTGAAGGTCCTGAAAGTTACCATTTAATTGCTCTAATGAGTGTTTGTTACAAGCTTCTGGAACGGCTCATTTACAATAGAATAAGCCTTCAAAATTTACGATCACTCCCAACAGAACAAGCTGGTTTTAGACCTAACCATAGTTGTGAAGACCAAGTTCTTGCGTCAACAACCCACATTGAAGCAGGTTTTGAAAAACGACTGAAGAGTGGTGCAGTGTTCATAGACCTTACAGCCGCTTATGATACGGTTTGGAGAGAGGGAGTTGTGTATAAGTTTTCTAAACTTGTTGGATGCAGAGTAATGTCACAACTCATAAACAACATGCTATCAGATAGATTGATCCAGGTAGTTATGGATAACAAACATAGTAAAGTTAAAAAGCTTAACGATGTGTGCCCTCTCCATTGCTGTTTAATATGTACATTGCCGATATACTTGGCACTACATCACGTCAATATGCTTATGCGGATGACCTGGCAATAGTTATTCAGCAATCCAATGTGAATGAGGCAGAAGCAATTCTAAACAGAGATCTTGACATTTTGAGCAAGTACTTTGATAAGTGGTGTTTGATACCTAGCACCAGTAAAACAGAAACCTGTCCCTTTCATCTTAATAACAGGCAGGCAAAACATAACTTTGAATATTTCCCTCAATAACTCTCCTCTACCGCACAATCCTAACCCCACATACCTTGGAGTAACACTATCCTTCAAGAAACGTTTAATGAATACCGCTGCTAAGCTGAACACCAGGAACAATATCATTCAGAAACTTGCAGGTTCTGCAATGAGAGCATCAGCATCCACTCTTAGGTCATCAGCATTGGGACTGGTATAGTCTACAGCTGAGTATTGTTCTTCTGTTTGGCTGAATAGCGCTTATGTTATAGATATTGATGCTGTTCTGAATCAGATGATACGCACTGTCAGTGGCAGAGTCAGATCTATTCCTGCTTTTTAGGTGCCAGTCTTGAGCCACATAACACCCCCAAGAATACGCAGACAAAACGACCTAATATGCAAGTTCAGGAAGATAACAATCAACCCAAGTCTTCCCATTCATGAAGACATGGTTGTTAGATATGGACGACTGAAATCAAGATCTCCACCCATTCAAACTGAAAGGGAACTCATCAATAGGAACTTTAATGGTTCTGATGAATGGCAATTGGAGTGGACCAAAACAGCTCCAGATGAATGGCAGAAAATCTTTAGTCTCAACATCCACCTATTGGTTTTAATCTCCCCAGAAATACTTGGGTTCTTCTCAACAGAGTCTGTACCAATCATGGACAATGTGGGTCATTGTAGCACAAGTGCGGTATGCGCTCCTCCCTGAGTGCAACTGTGGTGAGAAGAAACAGACCATCTATCATATTTTCATTGAATGTCCAAAGAGGTCATACTCCAGTCAGGTGAAGGCATTTGTGTGCTTCTGACTGGGTTTACAGTGGTTAGTTTAGATTTGAGTTTGTGAACTTTTTTTGAGATTAGTTGATTGTTTGAAGCGTTATACTGATTCTTATGTATTGAATGTTTTTCTGTGGAGTTATGTAGTAGCCATAAGCTAAATAAATTGACAATCTGATTATGAAATCCCCTTTGTGGTCTGAAACCACAATGGTTTTCATTCAACTTCCTCTCAACCACAGATCGCACCCTCCCTTCCAAGATGCCAGTGAATACTTTGCCTTGTATACTAATCAATGAGATACCTCGATAGTTGTTGCAATCCTTCCTGTTCCCTAGCTTATAGATAGGTGCAATTACTGCTTTTGTCCAATCTGAAGGTATCTTACCAACACTCTAGATATTGACACTAGACACTATGACACTAGATATTGACGTCACATCCAATTGACGAGATTTTAAGCTTCTTATTCGACGAAGTAAATAATGAAGTACCGTACTTGTTGAGCGATTTGGGGTAATGGATGGGGAAGTAATAATAATATGGGGAATAAAGTTTAAACTATCGTAAGGAAAAGAATGTATCGGTAACTGAAGGGAGCGTAGTAATGAGGAGCGAAGAAAATTCATCTCAACATCAGCCTGATATTCAGCGGGAGTTCTTCCGTTTTGGAGAGTGTTGGCGATAGTATTCGTGGAAGAGTTGTAGCATTGGTATGAGTGTGGAACGGGATAGGTCGAGGCGTTTCAGGATATATCTGTTTGCAAGCATTAGGCGTCTAATAACAAGGGGACATTCACTTGTTTCGACAAGCAGCGCATTTGTGGGAGTAGTTTTTAGGGCGCCGATGCAACATCTTAAGGCTTGATATTGGATTACATTGAGTTGAGATAAAGTGGTTTCCGACGCCATATCAATAATATTAGCACTATAGTCCAAATATGAACGTATAGTTGCCCAATAAAGCGATAATGCAATTGAGGGTTCTGCTCCCCACTGACGTCTCTTGCCTGTTTTTAGGATTTTGAGATAACTACCTGCTTTTTGTCGTACTGTCAGAATGTGTTGTTTCCAAGTAAGGGTGCGATCTGTAAGGATGCCTAAATAGGTATGTTGAGTGGTGAAAGGTATACTGAAACCACCGAAGGAAATAGGACTATTATCAAACGAGCGTTTAATATGTGAATACCATGGCAGCGCACTTTGAGATAGAAAGTTGTAAGCCATGTATGTTGAAGCATATTAGTATTTTGCTCATAACAGTTGCTATCGATTGTCGGCATTCATCGATGCTAGCACGTGTAACATATATGACAAAATCGTCCGCTAAAGCTAAGACTCTTAGCAAATGGTGTTATTATCTGTTTTAATTCACTCATATATAGGGCGAATAATATCCCACTTAATATAGCTCCTTGAGGCAAACCATGCGATGTCTGTCGACTCGGGATATTGTAGTGTGGTGATTTAATCGTTAATGTGCGGTACGAAAATAATTGATGTGGCAGAGATGAAATTTTGAAAGGAAATCCCTTCGCAGCCAACTTCTCCCATAGGAGGTGTAACGGCACTGAATCATAGGCACCATTTATGTCAAGAAATATAGCAATAGTGCTATGTTTTCTCCATCGGGCTAGCAGAATATCGAGAAAAAGGCATATTGAAATTTGGGAAAAAGATTGTAATAGTCTAACGACCATAGTAGGCGCCGTAATATGATTTTACAAAAGGTTTTGCGTATGCAAGAACTCAGTACAATTCCACAGAAATTCTCGGGGTTTTCGGGAAGTTTTTGTGGTTTCACTACGGGTTTTCAATGAAAATAATTCCATTGAGAGGCGATGCGCGCGGTATGTAAAATATCATTATAATAATTAAGGAGTATAAGTTGTGCCTGAGGTGGGAGTAGCCGAAGCATGGTGTAAGTTATGGAATCCGGACCGGCGGAGGAACTGTTAGCAGTTAAAAGGGCAGCTCATAGCTCATTTAATTGTATAGGTTGTATTAAAGTAGAAAAATGGGGGTGCGTTGTATAGGAGTGGGGACGCGAGTTGAGGTACCGTATAATCTGGAGTGAGGGACTAGAGAAAGTAACAGAGAATGACGCGCGATATAGGTTGTTGTGTTTGATGATGAAGAGCTCTTGTAATCATTCTGACCGCATTCCACAAATGGGTCGCCGGGACATGAGTAGTTAATGAAGATATGAATGCTCTCCAGGCAGCTCTTCCTTTAGTATTAAATATAAGTTTAGTTCTAGCGAGGTGGCGCTTTATATTCAAATAATTGGTTTGCGTTAATGAGTGACGATAAGTTTTAAATAAAATCTTGCGTAGTTTAATGAGTTCATGACACTCTTCTTCGAAAGGGCTGAGGGAAGACACAATTATGGATGATAAGTAGTAAGATAATCGTTAAGTATTATAAGGAGAGTTGAAAATGGAATATTTTGGCCGTACACACTTGTAAAAGAATTATTTAGGTACGCAATGTATGTATCGTTATCAAAATTTCTAAAAGATCGTACGTTAGGTACTGGCTTTTTCAACTAATCGCATCGAAGTGCGTGGTTTACCAATACAATAAGTAATGATAATTGGGTAATGGTCGCTAGTATGAGTATCTGATAAAGTGTGCCAAGTAATCGTTGGGACCAAAAATGTACGGCATAGAGTTAAATCTATGGCGCTGGGAGGAGAACCGGGAGGGGAGATTCAAGTGGGTGAGCCGTCATTAAGAATCGTAAAATTATGTTGTTGAGAAGCAAAAAGGAGATGTGAACCTTTCGGTGTATCATATATACTTCCCCATTCCGTATGGTGGTGATTGAGGTCACCAAACACAATGACATGTGATAAGGGATCGAATTGCGAAAAAAATGGGACCTTGTATTGTCGAAGTTTATATATCAGGGGAACAGTACATGTTAACTAATTGTACATCATTATGTGTGATGCCAACGACATAAGTTTGGGGGATCTGATTGAGGATTGGAAAAGGCAGATATGAAAAGGAGTTGTGTTTACATATCGCTACGCCAGCAGAGCCGAGGCCATCTTGTCGTACAATATTATATCCCGGAAGTATGTGGAGTAAACGATGTTTCTTGAGTCATAATAATATGAGCCAAAGTTTCTTGGATAAGTAATTGTAGTCCACGATTTTTTTGGAATTACACTCCTAGCACTCCATTGTAAGATGTTTATCATACACGTCTAGAATACTACCTATACGGTCTCGTAATTTATAAACAACCTGAGTAAGTTGGGGCTCATTGCCCAGTGAAAATTTCTTGAATTTCTTTTTGAAGGAGGTCCTTCCTACTGTGTATCGGGTAACTGTGTATCTCTGTTATACACATTTTGCGAAGTAGATGTAGAAGGTTGAACTGTTGGGCAGTCCGATGCGGTATTTGTTTGGTAAACCGGTCGTTCTAGAGGTATATTTTCATTGCGGAGTATAGTCATATACCCCCCTTCTATCTTATTCTGGGACAGGAGAAGGAGGAGGAGATTGCATGATAACTTGTGTAAATTTCCTTTTTCTGGGATTTTCAGGAGGAGGAGGATTATGTTCTTGGAATAATGGGGGGAAATTTTGTGGGTTTTGTTGAGGATAACATACAGGGAGTGCTACTTTCATTTCGCTTCCTCAAAGGAGATGTATTCAGTGCTCATGACTTGTTTCAATTGTAAGTGATATTTGTGCTCCGGATATTCTGGAGAGCCGGTCAAATGCTCCCGTTTACAGTAAACTCATTTTGTGAAATGTTCTGTGCATTGGTTAGTAGCGTGTTGTTGAGCTCATTTGCCATATCTGTAAGCTTGTGCTTTACAGTGTCTTTCGGTATGGCCGTACCTCTGGCATTTCTGGCACCTAATAGGGGCAAAGATAAAAGGTTCAACATCTAAATAAACTCTATACAATGACACTTGTTGAGGTAAATTCTGCACTCGAAAATTACTTTAATGGATCCTGTGGGAAAATATTCGATTTTGTCGTTTTGTACGACTTTTCGATTTAGTCTTTGAATTGCTGTAATGGGCACAGAAGATTCGAGATGTTGGAGTATTTCTTTATCTTGTAAGTTCTTATCAACTCCCCGTATGAGACCTACACGTAGTACGTTATGGGAGGGAATATAGGCTTTAACTTTAAGAGTCTCTAGCATAGGATTTCGCAGGAAGGCATTTGCTTGTGCTGCTGTTTGAGAAGTCACTTGAATACGATTTCGCCCCTTGCGTTGCAGGGATTTTACATTTAAATCATTTTCATAGAAATGCCTTCCTAATACCATGGGGTGTAACTGACCGATATTTTTGTCAGTTGATGATTCCACAAACACTATATAGGGACCGTAATGGAACTTATTATAGTAGTCCGGCACATTTGTAGACTGGGCTACATTAGTGAGTTGAGCACTTTTTTGATCGGCTGAAAGCTCCTCGCTCGGCGGCGTTTGCCCATTTTGATTGCCCGGTGGTAATTGGGTTTGCGTCTGATTAGAAGATTCTAAAGAATAACCATACATAGATTCATCGTCCATATGCACTTCAACCTCTTTACCGACAATTAACTGATCACCCGTAAGGGGCTGATGCACCCCCCGCTGGAGGCAGCCATCCTTCACTTGTCACTCACTATGCACCACTAGAGAACACCAGTAACTGACACGCCGCTCACGATGTCACCAACACACGACCATCGTGCCTCACGGCGAGCAAGCAACTGTCGTGATCCAATGATAGGGAGCGTCCCAAGCAGTTCCGGGATGGGTACCTCAATCTCCGCCAACTAGTGAAAACTAAAATTCCCTTTTGGAGGGTTAATTTAGAAAGCAGTGGTTGGCATTACACATTCAGTTGCGCGGTACAGCAAATTCAAAACACAACACCGTTATCGTTGTGCGCGAAGGGAACTTGGTCGTACGGCGAGTAATAATGCTTTTTAGACAAATATTTGTTGAGATTCTTTCGCAATGAACGAAATTTTTGAACCAGTTTTTGAGAGTATGAAGTGAAATTATAATTATACGCGTTCTTAGTGTGAAGAAATAGTATTATGATCATGAACTTCCTTCACATTGAAATACCCTCCTGTTGCCAGTAAACGTGTGTATGTGTGTGCTTCTTACCTGTTGTTTGGAATAAATAAATTCAAAATACAAACTCTGTGCATTATGCTGTGTTTTACTTCTTCCTTTCCTTCTCCTGTTTTCCTTTCCCATACATAAAAGTCGTGGGAAGGGTTCAACGAGCGAAAGAATGAGGTTATGTTAGATTGTGATTTAGACAAGCATGGGCGTTTTGGGGTTTTATGTATATTGGATTAACATTTTCAGTAATCAATGTTGCATTTATTATTTAATAGATGTAAATTTACATTAAAATGCGAACGGTGAAACAACGATACAAGATAGCGTTACAACAGTACAACAGGATTGCCAACATACAAATACCGTAATTGCAATTTACTTTTAAAGTAAAGGACACGAGAGAAGCTTGTGGTACAACTTTCCTATAGAAAAGCAATTATGATCTCTATCACAATTAAAATATTAACATAGTAACAACTGTCATTATCAAGTTTAATACGAGGTACTATCGTGGTATTTATTTCCTTATGTTGGCCTAGAAAAAGGGGCCACTATAGCTTCCATGACCTGTTTTCTCAGTGAATTTTATTGTATCGGAGTGACGGATCTATTCCTCTTATATGATGCTTGGATCCAACTCTCCTCCAGTCTCTCGAGTTTTCTGGAATATATTTGTTGAGATTCTTTCACAATGAACGAAATTTTTGATCCAGTTTTTGAGAGTATGGAGTGAAATTATAATGCAGTTTGAGTGTGTCTATTTTTCTCAGTGACTGACTCGTCTAACAGAGTCCTTCTGTGAATTTTCGTCGAGGATGAATTCCGACAGTGGAGGTGATGGAACCAATCGACCACCTAATCTTGTTGTGAAACGTACAGTGGTAGGTAACCATTCCAACCTCACTCCCCCTGACTTACCTCCTACTAATACTGTAGATAGTACTAATCAATCTAACGATATGGATCTGGAGAATAATCCACCTGAAGTAGAACAGGAAACATATTCTCCCGCTCGCAATTTGGTCCTTATTCCAGGTATTAAAACGACTGTAAGAAAAGGGCGAAATAGTGTCCAGGTTGTTTTTCAACATGCTAAACAGGCAAATGATTTTCTACATCACCCTATATTACGTCATAAGCAACTCAAAGCATCTATTCCTTCGTCGAATGTTTTGAGAGTCGGTCTGATAAAAGGCGTTGATAAATCTTTGACGTTACAAGAAATACACTAGCACATGCAGTCGATTTTCCCAGTGACAAGAGTGCAATGACTAAATCGGCGAGTTGTAACGAAAAATGGCATTGAATACTTGCCAACAGGTTCCGTAAAAGTCGCCTTCCGTTCACAAAAATTACCACATTAGGTCACCCTTTACAGTGTTATTTTAGATGTCCAACCTTTTATTTTCAACCCCTTAATATGTTAGAATTTTCAACGTTATGGGCATTTGGCCGTTCATTGTCGAGCAAAAATCCCTCGATGTGGACGATGTGCCTCACCAAATCCCACTAAAGATTTCCAACAGGATATAATCCTCTGCATACATTCTCAAGGTAACCATACAGTGGGGTCTAGTGAATGCACTATGCATGAATATCAAGTTAGTGTAAAAATCATGTGTACAGGTAACATTACTTTTAAAGAGGCTCAGGAAAACTTGCACCCGGCACCGTATAACCCTCAGCTATACCCTCAACACTTCCCACCACTATCTGTCCAGGTTCCACAATCTTCACTAGAAACCCCTAGGAAAAGAAAATTCACTTCAGTTGTTGTACGGGAACCTCGGCCGGTGTCTGTGCAAGGGTATGGTAGGGAAGGATATTTAAATATAATTCGAGATAATGAACAACAGCCATCCAATGATAGTAACCTAAATTCATCTACTAAAAAAGTGAGTCCCATTCCACATCGGGAGGCCTCACCCCCCTCTATATCTGTCCCCACAAAGGCAAGTGAGCCATCACCTTCATCCTTGCAACAAAAGACTAATCTTCAAGCTGAAATCAATAATTCTATATTACAATTATTACACGCTCTAGGACCAAACGACCCGTGGTCTCCAAACTCAGAGATGCTCTAACTAGCCTTTTCCAACTAAGCGATGAAGGTCCTTTAGTGGGATAGTCGCCGTAGCCTCCCCATATACGCAACTTACTCTTGTAAATTTAGGTTATTGTCACTTATTTTAATTTGGTAAGTAACATAGTCTCATAATATACTTTAGTTAGTGCTACCAATATATCACCCCTGGGTAGCTACATATATAAATATAGGGTTATTTAGCCCAGGATGTTTATCTTTTGATCTCTATTAAACAAGCTCTGTACCGTTTTGTTTTATATTTCAGACTAAGTACTTGAATTTCTTGAACGGTTTCAATGTACACTTCACAAATTGATTGGGCTCAATATTTTGCTTTTATTCCGCCATTACCGTTTATGTTGGTAACATGTTTCCCAGCTCCCATGGTTCGAGATGCTCCCTTCATCAACTAGCTCCTAATATCCCTCGTAATTGTATTATCCTTTATATGTGGATCCGGTCCAGATTGTCACAGTAGTAAAATCGCCGAGACGGATCACTCCGGCGTGAAGATTAGTACCCTGTGTCCCTGTATAATTTTATTGTGTAATCCTAGTTAGTTGTTTGCATGCCTCTCACCTTTACTAGTGGAGATGACATCCCACAGTTTCATCTACACTAGAAGGAGAAGAAGAAGAAGCGACGGAAGAAATAGTGCTACCATTTTGAGTGATATTGCTGTGGATTATTTGATATTGAACAGATAGACTTATTGGCATTATAGATCAAATCAAATAGAATAGCCAGTTATCCAAGCTAACTTAATGAGCAAAATTTAAATTAAAAGCCCATTCCACATCGGCAAGAAGAAAGAAGAAGAAACCAATTCTTCTTCTCTTCTATCTGAGAGTAGCGTATACTTCTTCTTCTCTTTCCGTAAGGCTTATGGGCTCTTTTACTGTTACCCAGTCGCTATAATTTTTAATAAACGGAATCGCACGCAAAATAACGTCGTTAAACACATGTACAGATGAAATTTTTCACATATTGAAGAAGAGAAGAGAAGAGAAGAGAAGAGAAGAGAAGAGAAGAGAAGAGAAGAGAAGAGAAGAGAAGAGAAGAGAAGAGAACACTGTTAGGATTGTCAAGTTATTCATAGATTACGCACGAAAAGGACCTTGCATCCAGCTCAAAATGGAAGCCGGAGCGTACAGTCCGATGGTAGACAAATGAAGTGTGAAGGTTAAAAAACCTTCATCGTCTGGTAATTTTAATTGGCTTGGCATCTGTCACCCTGTTCCAGTACATAAGTATTCACTGCATTATTAACCACAATTTATGATGTTGGATAAAACACTGTACCACAATTTCTGCATGTGACAAAACTGCGAAAGTCTGGGTAAAGGATGTATGGGAGATCCCTCATGAGAACGTAGGATTAGAGCAACTAGGCGGAAAGTAGTATGACCCAAGAACCTCTGAGAGTAATGAGAATTAACACGTATTCATAAGGTAAAGGAACATAGGATAAAGCAAATGGACACAAGGTGCTAGCCCTCACGCCAAAGTTATCAATCTTGGCGTCTTATTACCACACGTACATGACCGGATCAACAATTGGGAATAACGATAAGACATGGATCAACAACATTAAACGAGGTCCTTTTAGGGAGAGGAAAACACAAATAGGATAATGGACATTTAGGGAGTGATTAAGGAATATGAGAAAAATACCAGAAGGGTGTGTTTTTAAGGTCGACGTGATAACCTAACACCGTAACGCGCAATGTTTGATCGGGTTGACAAAGGAAGAACTCACCAAAACACTTAGGGCAGGAGTCAAAGAGAATGAGTAGTAGGAAAGACAAAGGATGGTAGCAATGCAACGAGAAGCGCAGTAGCTGAAGTGGCAACGTAGAACAAAAGGGAAGAACCGACACAAAACAGAATTGGCGTTGAATCTGACTGAGAAGTAGAAATGGTCAAGAACAAGACTATGAGTGAGTAATGGTTATAAAATCAATTGAGCTTCATCAAGGAATTGATTAATAAAGATTATGGTGGCGGGGGAGGGGTCAGATAACAAACAGGTAATACTAGTAGGGAAGGGAATTTTCATCCGTGTAAGACTAGTGAGTAACTTACGAGGAGAGAGAAAATATGCAGGGCTTTGGAAAAATAAATGATTAAGATCCCCGTCTAAATCACCGCACACACAATTAGGCAGATTAACTAAATGAAAGCGGAATTTATATTGCGGGGTAGAGCATGATTGAACGTTAAGCGAATAATGTTAGTAATATCAAATACAGTAGAGACAATACGCGACATTCAGCGAGATATCGAGGGACAGCTATCAGAGCTCTCTCTAGCGGATTGACCTGAGAACTACTGATTCTGTCATAAGAGCACGTGTATTTGTGTGTGAAGTTTTTGGTGTTATTTATGCGTTTTTAGTGAGTTGACATAATTAAATAGTAGCGTGTGTCATTCCTTGATATCTCCTCTCAACATGAGAGGAAAGGTATGTTCTGTGTTTGGCTGCAGTAACTCTGAAGGGGCTTATGGCGACGATGGGATAGGAAAGGCCTAGGAGTTGGAAGGAAGCGGCCGTGTCCTTAATTAAGGTACAGCCCCAGCATTTGCCTGGTGTGAAAATGGGAAACCACGGAAAACCATCTTCACGGCTGCCGATAGTGGGATTCGAACCTACTATCTCCCGGATGCAAGCTCACAGCCGCGCGCCTCTACGCGCACGGCCAACTCGCCCGGTTAACTCTGAAGTAGAGCAGAATGCGCGGTCTTTCTTCCGTTTACCCCGTGACAAGAAAATGCAAGTAATATTGTGTTTGCATAGACATTTTTCCAGTGACAAAGATATTTTTACAGTACTTCATAACATTCTTACCTGCTCGACCCATATTTTAACTGACTTAAAATATAATACGCATATTTTATTGCATAGTGCAGCAGTTGACCTTCTTTACCGATCTGTTGTTGTAGGTGTGATCTGTGGGTTTGATTTAATTCGGGAAAATACATATGCATATGAGTGTGGCTGATTGTGTTCCGCGTTACCCCATTTAGAATGCCGTAATGCGTTGTCAAGCACTGAAGAAAATATGGGTGATTTAAGAAATATACATATTTTGTTGAAACAATATGATGATGCAAATTTGCTCTACCCTAATGTAATGGCATTATGGTAAGTACTGCTTATAGGGAAAGTTTGAATGTTTTTGAGTCTAAATTTATAGATTTTCTTTCTGTTAGTAGGCTTCAAGTTAGAAGAAAAATTGTTGGGCTCTAAAAATTAAATTCATTGAATCGTGTTTCTAAGGAATGTGCCGATATTTTTGTTGACAAGAATTTTAATATGATGATACAATGCTTTTAAATGAGAAAAAAAGAAAAATCTGGCTGTGAATGTTCAGGCAGGAATTCTAAAGCTAAAAAAAGTAATGCATAAATGAAAGATCAAGCCCTTTCACAGCAGCCTATTTCACATCTTGATTATATATCTAATTTCGCTCTTTAAGTAATGACCTGTTAAATAATTCTTCATTCATTTATCCAAAATTGCTTTAGCAACTTTGAAGTTAATATCTTAGTAACACTTTCTTTCTAGATGTATTTTATTTATCAATTTCGGTATATACATTTCCATTGATATTTGAATTTAGTGCGAATTTTCAGGTCAAGCCACTAGGAGCGCCACTTGCGATTTGTCTCCCATTTTAACAAGGCTAAATCCGGAAGTGTCGCGTATTGTCTCTATTGTATTTGGTAATATGTCGCCGTGTATACGTGCCCTTGGAAAACCAACGTTTTGTTGGAAATTATGGTTGAAGCTGGTAATAATAAGCACCTTTAAAACGTGCGGATTGGTTCCACTCGTCTTGCCAGGACCAGTAGGCAGTTTCTTTAAGATGAGGATAGAAATCAAGAGGCGGTATGGCTACTGTAAGGGGGGTGTGGAGACGGCTGGCATCCTTGGCAGCAAGATAAGTTTGATCATTACCGGTAATATAAGAACGTCCTGGTATCCATACAAGCGTTATATGTACTCGATCTTGTTCAAGTTGGTAGAGCAGAGATTTGACATTATATAAATATCAGTTTAAAGAGGGGGTAAATGACAATAATGCCTGTAAAATACTCTGTATAAATGGTAACTTTTGAGAAGGAATCTTGTGTGGGATCTGGTAAAAGCAGCACGGGTGAGGTTTAAGGAAGCGGAGATTGTTATCAGTGGAATAATGTGTAGGAAGGATACTGACTGGAAGCTGATTGGGGATTTAAATGAGACTATGGAGTGAGTATGTGGAAAACTGGGAGTGAAATTTCTAGATCCTAGTGGGTGGGTAGGAGATAGAGATCTGCACTCAGATGGCCTCCACTTAAACCGCAGTGATGCATATAAGTTAGGAATTTTCTTAGAAGTGTCATAGGGAGGTACTTTCAGGGAAAAAGGGTGCGCTAGGCAGCGGTGTTAAGGGAACAGGGAACTGGAAATCAAGTAGGGATGACATAAAATTGTTAGTGTTCAACTGTAGAAGTATTGTAAAGGAAGGAATAGAATTAAGTAATTAAATAATACACTTACCAGATAATGTAATAGGAGTTGAATCATGGCTGAGGAATGATATAATGGATGCAGAAATTTTCTTGCGGAACTGGAGGGTGTATCGTAGAGATAGGATAGGAAAGGTAGGAGGGGGAGTATTCATTTTCGTGAAAGAAGAATTTGTAAGCTACGAATAAGTTAAAGATGACAAGCACGAAATTCTAGGTTTAAGGCTTATTTCTAAAGATAATGGGTAACTAGATGTCTTTAGAGTGTACAGACCAGGAAAGGGTAGCGCAGATGCTGATTCAGAATTATTTCATAAGATAATCAGCTATGTGCGAAACGATGAGGAAGGGAACGTGATCGTAGTGGGTGATCTCAATTTACCAAATGTCAATTGGGAAGCTAATGCGAAAGACAGGAAGCATGACCAACAAATGGCAAGTAAGTTAATATGGGAAGGGTACCTGATTCAGAAAGTGATGGAACCAACTAGAGGGATGAATATTCTGGATGTGGTGCTGGTAAAACCAGATGAGCTCTATAGAGAAACCGAAGTAACAAATGGTATTAGTGATCAAGAAGCTCTTTTTGTGCTATTTAAAAATAAATGTGAAAGAAAGGAAGAGATTAAAATTAGGACTGTTAGGCAGCAGTGGCGAATATAGAATATATTTTTGGGGGGGGCCAAGATTGATGTAAGGTTAGATTAAGTAATTTTAAGAGGTCAGACGATTTCAAACACTTTAGAAAGGAAAACGGAAACATTGATTTGGGTTACAAAACGAAGTCCAGGTTTCTTGGTACACTTGCAAACTTATCAAGAACTTCTTCATCACTAACTATAATGTCTCTGTGGATAGAGAGTAAAGCAAGCCCGTTAAGCCTACTTTCAGATGTGCTGTTCCTTAAGTAAGTCTTCAGTCTCCTTAGGCTAGAGAAAGTTCTTTCTATGGTTGTGATAGAAACAGGAAGAACAGGGAGTAATTTGAGAAGGGTATAAATGTTGGGGAAGAAAGTCTTGTCACATTTTTCTAGAGAACTTACAGCCATTTTGGGAAGATTTGAAGGATTTTCCTGACGCCACTTTTCTTTCCACCACATAAACTCACTTTGCACAATCTCTTTATGTGACAGATTTCCTTCGTAGAAACTAAAAGCAGCCTCCAATGAACCGAAATTTGTTACGATACACAATTGTAGAAGGATGTTTTGTAAGGATGCAACTATTTCCTTGTGAGATTCAAAGCATTCTTTTAGTGAGTTACAAAAATCGTCCAGGTATGGCACATAAACTGCTAACTGTTGGCTCGGAATCTCAACAACGATCGAAAATTCCCATCATTTTGGTCCGGTTCTTCAAGGCTTATACATTTTTTTCGGGGGGGGCCCAGGCCCCCTGGGCCCCCCCCTTATATACGCCACTGTTAGGCAGTACCATATGGCTGATAAAACAGGCATGAAGGAGTTTTTAATAAGCAACTATGATCGGTGAAAAACGGTAAATAAAAATGTGAACAGACTCTGGGATGGGTTTAAAGCAATTGTTTAGGAATGTGAAAATAGGTTTGTACCTTTACAGGTGGTAAGCAGTGGTAAAGATCCACTATATTATAACAGGGAGTAAAGAGGCTAAGAAGGAGGTGCAAGTTGGAAAGAAATAGAGTTAGAAATGGCTGTGGAAGTAAGGAGAAATTGAAGGAACTTACTAGGAAATTGAATCTAGCAAAGAAGTCAGCTAAGGATAACATGATGGCAAGCATAATTGGTGGCCACACTAATTTTAGTGATAAATGGAAGAGTATGTGTAGGTACTTTAAGAGAGAAACAGGTTCCAAGAAGGACATTCCAGGAATAATTAATGAACAAGGGGAGTGTGTATACGAGGATCTTCAAAAGGCAGAAGTATTCAGTCAGCAGTATGTAAAGATTGTTGGTTACTAGGATAATGTCCAGGTAGAGGAGGTGACTAATATTAAAGAAGTATTAAAATTTACCTATGACAGCAATGACATTTAGAGTAAGATACAAAAGTTGAAAACTAGAAAAGCAGCTGGAATTGAAAAGGTTTCGGGGGATATACTAAAGACAATGGGTTGGGATATAGTACCATATCTGAAATACTTATTTGATTTTTGTTTGGTTGAAGGAGCTATACGAAATGAATGGAGAGTTGCTATAGTAGCCCCTGTATATGAAGGAATGGGTGATAGGCATAAAGCTGAAAATTACAGGCCAGTCAATTTGACATGCATTGTATGTATGCTTTGGGAAAACATTCTTTCTGATTACATAAGACATGTTTGCAAAATTAATAACTGGTTTGACAGAAGGCAGTTTGGGTTTAGGAAAGGTTATTCCACTGAAGCCCAACTTGTAGGATGCCAGCAAGATATACCAGATATCCTGGATTCAGGAGGTCAATTGAACTGTATTGCGATTAACTTATCTAAGGCATTTAATACGGTAGATCATGGAAGACTACTGGCAAAAATGAGTGCAATTGGACTTGACAAAAGAGTGACTGAATGGGTGGCTCAGTTTCTATAAAATAGAACTCAGAGAATTAGAGAAGGTGAAGCTTTATCTGTCCCTGTAAAAATTAAGAGGGGAATTCCTCAAGACAGTATTATTGGACCTTTATATTTTCTTATATATACCAATGATATGTGTAAAGAAGTGGAATCAGAGATAAGGCTTTTCGCAGATGATTTTATTCTGTACAGAGTAATAAATAAGTTACAAGATTGTGAGCAACTGCAAAATGACCTCGGTAATGTTGTGAGATGGACAGTAGGCAATGGTATGATGATTAATGGGAGAAAAGTCAGGTTGTGAGTTTCACAAATAGGAAAAGTCCTCTTAGTTTTAATTACTGCGTTGATGAGGTGAAGGTTCCCTTTGGGGATCATTGTAAATACCTAGGTATAAATACACTGACTGACAGAGAAAATGCAACACCAAGAAGGAATGGTCAGAACTTTATGCCAATTGCAGGGTAGACTGACGTCACTGAGGTATGCTCATGATGTGAAATGCGCCGCTGTGCTGCGCACGTAGCGAACGATAAATGGGACACGGCGTTGGCGAATGGCCCACTTCGTACCGTGATTTCTCAGCCGACAGTCATTGTAGAACGTGTTGTCGTGTGCCACAGGACACGTGTATAGCTAAGAATGCCAGGCCGCCGTCAACGGAGGCATTTCCAGCAGACAGACGACTTTACGAGGGGTATGGTGATCGGGCTGAGAAGGGCAGGTTGGTCGCTTCGTCAAATCGCAGCCGATACCCATAGGGCTATGTCCACGGTGCAGCGCCTGTGGCGAAGATGGTTGGCGCAGGGACATGTGGCACGTGCGAGGGGTCCAGGCGCAGCCCGAGTGACGTCAGCACGCGAGGATCGGCGCATCCGCCGCCAAGCGGTGGCAGCCCCGCACGCCACGTCAACCGCCATTCTTCAGCATGTGCAAGACTCCCTGGCTGTTCCAATAACGACCAGAACAATTTCCCGTCGATTGGTTGAAGGAGGCCTGCACTCCCGGCGTCCGCTCAGAAGACTACCACTGACTCCACAGCATAGACGTGCACGCCTGGCATGGTGCCGGGCTAGAGCGACTTGGATGAGGGAATGGCGGAACGTCGTGTTCTCCGATGAGTCACGCTTCTGTTCTGTCAGTGATAGTCACCGCAGACGAGTGTGGCGTCGGCGTGGAGAAAGGTCAAATCCGGCAGTAACTGTGGAGCGCCCTACCGCTAGACAACGCGGCATCATGGTTTGGGACGCTATTGCGTATGATTCCACGTCACCTCTAGTGCGTATTCAAGGCACGTTAAATGCCCACCGCTACGTGCAGCATATGCTGCGGCCGGTGGCACTCCCGTACCTTTAGGGGCTGCCCAATGCTCTGTTTCAGCAGGATAATGCCCGCCCACACACTGCTCGCATCTCCCAACAGGCTTTATGAGGTGTACAGATGCTTCCGTGGCCAGCGTACTTTCCGGATCTCTCACCAATCGAACACGTGTGGGATCTCATTGGACGCCGTTTGCAAACCCCCAGCCTCGTACGGACGACCAACTGTGGCAAATGGTTGACAGAGAATGGAGAACCATCCCTCAGGACACCATCCGCACTCTTATTGACTCTGTACCTCGACGTGTTTCTGCGTGCATCGCCGCTCGCGGTGGTCCTACATCCTACTGAGTCGATGCCGTGCGCATTGTGTAACCTGCATATCGGTTTGAAATAAACATCAATTATTCATCCGTGCCGTCTCTGTTTTTCCCCAACTTTCATCCCTTTCGAACCACTCCTGCTTGGTGTTGCATTGTCACTGTCAGTCAGTGTATAAGGAAAGATCTTCATTGGGGAAATCACATAAATATGATTGTAAATAAACGGTATAGATCTCTGCACATGATTATGAGAGTATTTAGGGGTTGTAGTAAGGATGTAGAGGAGAGAGCGTATTTGTCTCTGGTGAGACCTCAACTTGAGTATGGTTTCAGTGTATGGGACCCTTACCAGGATTACTTGATTCAGGAACTGGAAAAAATCCAAAGGAAAGCAGCTCGATTTGTTCTGGGTGATTTCCGACAAAAGAGTAGCGTTACAAAAATGTTGCAAATTTTTGGCTGGGAAGACTTGGGAGAAAGGAAACGATCTCCTCGACTAAGTGGTATGTTCCGAGCTGTCAGTGGAGAGATGTCGTGGGAGGACATCAGTAGACGAATAAGTTTGATCGGTGTCTTTAAAAGTAGGAAAGATCACAATATGAAGATAAAGTTGGAATTCAAGAGGACAAATTGGGGCAAATATTCGTTTGTAGGAAGGGGAGTTAGGGATTGGAATAACTTACCAAGGGAGATGTTCAATAAATTTCCAATTTCTTTACAATCATTTAAGAAAAGGCTAGGAAAACAACAGATAGGGAATCTGCCACCTGGGTGACTGCTCTAAATGCAGATCAGTAGTGATTGATTGATTGATTGATTGATTGATTGATTGATTGATTGATTGATTGATTGATTGATTGATTGATTGATTGATTGATTGATTGATTGATTGATTGATTGATTGATTGATTGATTGATTGATTGATTGATTGATTGATTGATTGATTGTGTATAAATTAAAGCTTGTTGGATGGCAAACAACTCAGCAGAAAAAAATATAAAAATTAGTCGGGAGATGGAATCGTTCAATCGTGCAGGAATTGCTAATAAAGAAAGCAGCACCAACTCCTTGGGAATGTTTTGATCCGTCAGTGTATATATTAGCACCACGAGCAGAAGGGGTTATGGGTAGTTTTTTCGACGGGGGAAAAGGAAGATCAGAATTACACGTCGATCCAGAGAATAAGGATTTATGGGAAATTATAATATTGAGGGTATAGTGTAGGCTAGCAAGGGAAATGGAATACATTGGGAGTGAAGGAGTCTTGAGAAGCGAAGTTCGCAATCCGGTTAGAGTAATATAAGCAGTGTATATAGCAGGGAATCGTCATGAACGGGGAGGGCATTGTTGATAATATTCCTATAAGAGCTGCAACTTCGGTATTAAGGGAGAAGACGAGAAGGAATGACGTTTAAGCAAACATTTCTGTGCAAGCATGTGCCATCTAATTACAAGTGGGAATTCACCTGTTTCTACCAGTAACGCGTTGGTAGTAGTCTTAAAGGCTCCAATGGATAGACGTAATGCGTGAAATTGTAAAGTATTAAGCGGCGTAAGAGATGTGACTGATGCAATGTCTATTATATGAGTGCAGTAGTCCAGATAGGAGCGGATAGTCTCTTTATATAGTGAAAGTGCAGTGTTGGTATCTGCACCCCATTGACGCCGTACGACTGTTTTAAGAATTTTGAGATATCCGTCAGCTTTTTGACATTTCGATTTAATATGCTGTTGCCAAGCGAGTTTTTGATCATAGATTATACCAAGATATTTATGATGAGTGGTAAAGGAAATACTATAGGTATTCAAGGTAAGTTGAGAACGGTCATAAGAATGCTTATGAGTAAAAAGCATTGAAGCACATTTATCAGTAGAAAGTTGAAGTCCATTATCGTGAAACCATGTATGTACTTTACTCATTACGTCTCTCTTCAGTATTCTTGCATCATCGATGCTATCATGAGAGGTATATAAAACTATGTCGTCCGCATAAATAAGCACTCGGGCATACTGCGAAATGAGATGTTCTAAATGACTAATATAGAGTGCGAATCAAATTCCACTTAATGTGTTGCCCTGGGGCAAACCATTACAGAAGAGCGGCTATATAATTGATGATATGAAGATTGAATTGTTAATGAACCATATGTATATAATTTTTGTAAGATGACGACAAAAGGCGGGAGGTAAGCCTTTCGCAACGAGTTTTTTCCAGAGAAGATGTAGAGGGACAGAGTCGTAGGCACTTTTTATATCCAGAAATACTGTAAGTGTACTGTGTTTACGATGCTTGGCAAGGAGGAGATCTGTAGTCAAAATATTGATGGGATCTTGTGTACTTTTTCTTTTAGGAAGGCATATTGGTACTTGCGAATTAAATTATAATATTCTATAGTCCACAACAACCATTGTAGGAAGATATTTAAGAAAGTTTTGCGAATACATGATCTTAGGAAAATTCCACGATAACTGTTCGGGTCCGTAGGAGGTTTTTTAGGTTTGAGAATAGGGATTAGGAAAACTCATTCCATTGCGGAGGAATATGAGTTGTAAGTAACATATCGTTGTAAAATGGAGAAGTACTGATAGTGCGCTCGAAGGTAATAAACGGAGCATGTGATATGTAAAGTAGTCCGGACCTGGAGATGATCTGGATGCTGAATTAAGGAGAGCTTTTACTTCACTTAATTGGATGGATTTTAAAAGGGTGGAGTTATTATTGAATGTGTGGATTATAGGTGGGGAGTTCAAATATTGGTAAAGAATAATCAGGGGTCAAGGTATAAAGAAAAGAAATTATAATATCACGTGGTATGACCCGTTGCACTTTATGTTGGGAGGCACGCGACATCATTCGGATGGCGTTCCATAAATGAAGAGCAGACATGTGCGAATTGAGGGAAGATATAAACAACCCCCACGCGGCACAGCTTTTCTGATTGAAAATGTGTTTGGTTTTAGCAATATGATACTTCAGTCGTAAATAATTGTGACGGGTAGAGAATCGTCGATACGTGCGGAATAAAAGCTTACGTGTTAGTATAAGTTGGTGACACTCATTATCCCACCAGAGGATATATTGGAAAGGGCGGGGGGGGGGGGGTAAGCGGAAGTATGGAAGGGTTTGCGGAGATGATATCTATCAAGATATTGGTTAAGAAGTGTAAGAAGGGACTGGTACGTGAATGCGGGTTACGGGTCGGTTCGAAGGTGATATTGAAGGTATGATGTATATGTCTGGTCATCAAAAAACCGCATTGATCGAACGTTACACGCGGCTAGGGCGGATGAGTGGTGTGTACGATCTGCCAATCCCATGTGTAATCCAGATAGGATAATGGTCACTGGAGAATGTATCGGAGATCGTTGTCCACGTAAACATGGGAATCAAAGTTGAACGACACAAGGTTAGATCAACAGCCCTATGTGGTGATCCAGGTAAAGCGATTATCGTGGGTGATCCATCATTAAGAAGGTTTAGATCATAATGCTATCAAGCTAAGAGGAGATATGAGCCTCGAGGCGTATCACTGTTTGCCACCCCATGCTGTATGATGCAGTTTAAGGTCGCCTAAGATGATAATAGTCGATAAATGATCAA